>NW_024098394.1:0-394545 GCF_016545835.1 Crotalus tigris | reverse complement strand
CCCCCTTAAAAATAAGAGAGATTCACCTGAAAGAAAACAAAACAGGTATAAAAGTTAGTCAGGCTTGTTAGGATACTCTGTGTGAAACTTCTTCAATAGCTTCGGGGCTCTGACATGACGTTTATGGACCCACTCGTTTTGGGAGGGAGGGAGGTGTTTCCAGGCAACTAGGTACTGAGTTGCTCCATGATATCTCCTAGAGTCAAGGATTTCCTTTATTTCGAAGTGTTGTTCACCCTCCACCATGATTGGAGGTGGTGGTGGGGGGATTTTTGGCCGTAGATGTGACTGATGCTCTCTTTTCAGCAAGCTGCAATGAAAAATTGGGTGTATTTGCCTGAGGTTTTTGGGTAATTCTACTTCTACTGTTACTGGATTTATGATTCTTTTAATTGGAAAAGGTCCTATACATTTTGGTCCAAGTTTTTTACAGGGTTGTAGGGACTTTAGGTATTTTGTAGATAAGTACACCATTTCTCCTATAATGAATGGTGTAGGCTCAACCCTTTTTTTATTGGCTTGTGCTTTGTATGCCTGCATAGCTTCATCTAGTGCTTTTCTAACTATTGGCCAGGTGTTTTGTAGTTTTTCCATCCATTCTTTCAGTGAAGGGATCGTTGGTTCATTTGGGGTTAACTCTGGCATGGGGTTGAAACTTTGACTTTTAGTAAGTTAGTGAGGGGCAAGGCTATCTGGGCAAATGAGGGGATGAATTGGCGGTAAAAGTTTGCAAAGCCCAGGAAACTTTGTAGTTGCTTTCTTGTGCGGGGTGGTGCCCAATCTAATACTGCTTTGACCTTCTCTGGGTCCATTTCAATGCCCTGGGGGATATGCAATAACCTAGGTAGTCTATCCTTTCCTGGTGGAATTCGCATTTTGAGAGTTTGGCATATAGGTGGGCGGCTCGCAGCTTCTTTAACACCGCTCTGACAAGGTTGACGTGTTCCTCTTTTGTTTCAGTAAAGATAAGAATGTCGTCCAAGTAAACAAGGACCCCCTTAAACAGGTGCTCCCTTAGAACGTCATTGATTAATTGCATAAAGACTGCAGGGCCCCATTGTAATCCAAATGGCAAGACTTTGAATTGATAGCACCCCATGGGGCAGTTAAATGCAGTCTTCCATTCATCCCCTTTCTTAATTCTCACGCGATAGAAAGCTTCCCTTAGGTCTAGTTTAGAAAATTTGTTCCCTTTCGATAGGTGTGATAGCATATCTTTCATGAGGGGTAGAGGGTATAGGTTGCTTTCACTGATTGTATTCAGGGCCCTATAATCCACGCATAAACGTAAAGAGCCATCCTTCTTCTCTCTAAAAAGGACCGGGGCAGCCACTTTAGGCTTGGCTGGCTCAATGAAACCTCTCTCTAGGTTTTTTTTATGAATCTTTCCATTTCCTCCTTCTCCTTTGGGCTCATGGAGTATAATCTGGGCTTCGGGAGTTTTCCCCAGGCTTGAATTCAATGGTACAGTCTGTGGGTTGGTGGGGGGGGGAGAGCTCATTTGCCCTGTCCTCACTGAAAACATAGCACCCCCCTCCTATGGATCCATCTAACTGGCCAAATGAGATTGGTTGTTTCAGTCTCCTCGATGGGATGCCCAGATTCCCCACTAGTGTTGGGCTAATGAGGCAGCGGGTGCAGCCAGAGTCTATTAAGGCTTCCACCTTCACAGCTTCGGGCATGGGGGGATTAATATAGTCACTGTCTTGAGGATGGGTATGTTGTGTCCACTTACCAGGGGTTCGCCCTCCGAGCTGTCATCTGAGGCATCCACTGGCCCTGTGGTGTAGGCTGGAGTTCTTTCCCCTTGGTGAGCAGAAGTGGGGGGTTCTTCAATTTTCATCATTCTCATGGCAGTTTCTTTTGGCTTAGCTGAAGACTTTCCGGATTTGTTGATTGGGGATCTGTCTGGGTTGTGCTGGGGGGTTTTGGAGCAGCATTCTACAGCTCGATGCCCTTCTCTTCCGCACTTGAAACACCCCATTTGCTTCTTGGTTGTAGCCAATGATTTCACCGGTTCGTGTGTCAGCTCAGTCAGGGGGCGGCTCCATTGTTTTCCTCGGCGGTGTCTCTTCAATATGTTGATCTCTGCTTCCTCTGCCAAGACGTACCATTCCTCAAGTTGGTGTGGGTCCCCTCGGGGCAGGCAAGCATCATATAGGTCATAATTTAGTCCGTCTTTGAAATGGCTAAGGAAGATGTCTTCTGGCCAATTCAGTTTGTTGGCAATGGCCTGGAATTCTTGTGTATATTCAGCCACCGGGCGTTTGCCTTGCCTCATCATTTTTATCCTTTCACGGGCTTTGCAATCAGCCAGGGGGTCTTCAAATCGTCTTCTCAAAGAGGACATGAAATGGTTGAAGTTACTGAGTTCTGGGGCATTGGAGTCATCCAAGTTCACCACCCAATCTGCAGCCGGTCCATCCAGGGCAGATTGCACGATCCGGATGCGGGCTTTGTTGCTGGGAATGTCCTGCCCGTATTCCTCCATGTCGCTGAAGACTTGGGTTAGGAAAAACCCCAAGCGTGTTGGCTCCCCTTTGAATTTCACCTCCAACGGTGGACGTCTTGGAATGGATCGGTGCCTCCGTTGTTGGTGGTAGTGTCTTCTGTCCAGATTGCCATCTGTGGTCCAGTAGGGGGTGGGGACTACTGGATCAGTAGATGTCCCCGGGGTTGCAGGTTCCACGTCCCCCTCAGTGTGTCTCCCTTTGCGGCTGCAGGAGCTGGGGCGGCTTTAGGGCTCAGGATTCTCCTCTCTTAGGGAGCTGAGAGTTCTTTTCATCAGGTCAATAGCTTTCTCTAGGATCCAGTCTGAGTACGGTGCCCAGCTTTCTCCCTCTTCACTTGCGTGCAGGGATTTCTCCATCTCCTGCTTCCATTTTGGTTGCTTGGGCCCCCGTCTCAGGGTCACCTTTCTTGATTCCTTTCCCCACTCACTTTTCTTTCCAACGCCCATTGACCAGAGTTGGTCCCGTGTCTCCACCACTTCTTCTCCTGAGGAATCTGACCTCTCGGATTCCAACATCTGGCAAGGTTCCAATTTGGTCAGCGGCTCTCTTTCCAGGGAGTTTTCCCCCTTTCTTGCTCCATTGTCTGACATGGTAATTTTTTGCAAAATCCCCCGGCAAGGGTCTCCCTTCCAGGTGGATTAATTTTGCAAGTCCTGTCTAATGTAAGGAACCACCCCACTTTGCATCTTAAGAAGACAGAACTCTTGGAATAATTCTTCCAACAGGAATCCTTTATTAAGAGAAAATGGTTGCAGGCGTTCTAGACAGGACTTGGGGTTCAAGCTCTCCCATTCGAGGTTTTCAGGGGTTCCCCAGTAGTCCCACCCAATCACCCCCTTCTTCCAGTGACAGTTTCAGGCATCACAATCCCACCCCTTTTTTCCTTTCTTCCAGCTGGATGGAGACTTCAGATAAACTACATGAAAGGTAAATAACCTCCTTTGTTATGATAAGGCCTTTTGGTGCTAACCACATTCAAACTCTTTGAAGTTGTACTGAAGGAAGTGAGGGCCATAAAGCCCCTTTGTTCACCCCCCCCTCTCTTTCTTTATGACAGAATCCAGAGAGGGCAGAAATGGGGTTTTTTATAATTGATAACTGGAGATGAAGTATAATTGGATTCTGACAAAATGTCTAGATACATGAACCTGGTGACATCCAACTGGAGAGGGGGGCCTTCTAATGCAGCTCTCTTGGCTTCTTTGTCTGCCTTCCTTTTGCCCTGGTTAATAAGGCTTGAGTCTTTTTGATGTCCAGGACAATGGATTATTGCAACTTTGGATGGCAATTGAGCTGCCTTAATAAGTCTTTTAATCAAAGTTGCATATTGGATAATCTTGCCTGTGGAGTCCAAATATCCTCTCTCTTTGTAGATTGCTGCATGTGTGTGAATTGTCAAAAATGCATATTTACTTTCTGTATATACTTTTAAAATCATTCCTGCAGCTATGTCTAATGCTCGGGGTAAGGCATATAATTCTGCAAATTGTGCACTTGCTTGGCTAGGCAACTGTGCTGACTCTATAGTTGCAGTTTGAGAAACAATTGCATAACCAGAGTATCTAATTCCTTGATCCATAAAGCTGGATCCATCAGTAAACCACTGAAAGTCTGGATTATGCAATGGTTGGTCCATAAGGTCAGGTCTGCAAGAATATTGTAGTTCTGTTGTTTGCATGCAGTTATGCACAGGCATAGTTGAATCTGGTATTGGCATGAGAGTGGCTGGATTGAGAATTGAGCACTGTTGTAGTGTAACTTGTGGATTTTCTAATAAAAAGGCCTGTATCTTATGCATCCTTTGATTGCTGATCCATAAATGTCCCTTACTGTCAATAATTGTCTGCAGGGCATGACTAGTACAAACAGCCACTGGTGCTGAAAAGGTTAACTTATTTGCCTCCTGTAGTAACAGTACAACTGCTGCTAGAATTTTTAAACATTTTGGCCAATCCTGTGAGACCATATCCAGTTGTTTTGACAGATAAGCGACTGGGTGGTTCCAATTTTCCTGCTTCTGGGTAAGGACTCCTAAAGCCACATTCTGTCTCACATCGACATAAAGTGAGAACGGCCTAGATATATCAGGTAGTCCTAAAGCTGGTGCTGTAGTAAGTACCTGTTGAAGTTGCTCCATTGCTAGGGTCTGTTCTTGTTGCCACAAAAGAGGTTCCTTTTCTGGTCCCCTTAAAACTTGGTATAATAGTTTAGCTGTGAGAGCGAAGTTAGGAATCCAAATTCTACAGAAGCCTGTAATTCCCAAAAAGGCTCTAACTTCTTGTTTTGTTTGGGGTATGGGAATCTGTAACACAGCTTGCTTTCTCTGGGGGCCCAAAGTTCTTTGTCCTTGTGAAAGTTCATAGCCTAAATACATTACAGTCATTTGAACTAATTGTGCTTTCTTTCTGGATGCTCTGTAGCCACAGTCTTGTAACATTTGAAGCAGTCTGGATGTGTTTTCAAAGCAATCCTCTCTGCTTTGTCCAGTTATCAGAAGGCAACAATCCTCTTGTCTGACTAACTTCAAATATGCAAGATCTTGGGCTAAAGCTTGACCAAAACACATAGGTGAATTTTTAAAGCCTTGTGGTAGTCTAGTCCAGGTATATTGAGTCTTAACTTGTGTCTTTGGATTAGCCCATTCAAATGCAAAGATTGGCTGACAATTCTCAGCTAAAGGTATGGTGAAAAATGCATCCTTTAAGTCCACAACTGAAAACCATTTAGCAGATGCAGGTATTGTACTCAAAAGAATATATGGATTAGGAACAGTTGCTGTAAGGACCCACCCCACTTTGCATCTTAAGAAGACAGAACTCTTGGAATAATTCTTCCAACAGGAATCCTTTATTAAGAAGAAGTGGTTGCAGGCATGCTAGACAGGACTTGGGGTCCAAACTCTCCCATTCAAGGTTTAAGGGGTTCCCCAGCAGTCCCACCCAATCACCCCCCCTTCCAGTGATAGTTTCAGGCATCACAATTCCACCCCCTTGCTCCTTTCTTTCGTCTGTATGGAGACTTCAGATAAACTACATGAAAGGTAAATAGCTCTCTTTTGTCATGGTAAGGTTCTTTGATGCTAGTTACATTCAAAGTCTTTCTTTGATGTCGCAATAAACACATTCAATTCTTTAGAAGTATACTGAAGGAAGTGAGGGCCATAAAGCCCCTTTGTTCTCCCCCTTCTCTCCCTCTTATGGCAGAATCCAGAGAAGGCAGAATTGGGGTTTTCTATATTTGATGATTAAAGATGAAATATAATTGGATTCTGACAGTTGCGTTAGGGTTAGGGTCAGCTTATTAACAGGGCAGAGATCTTGTGTCGGTCTCTACTGTCCATCAGGCTTATGAACAGGTAGAATTGCAGTATTCCAGGGTGACTGAATTTTTCTAATGATTTTTGCTATCAAGTATTTTTGAATTAATTCTTGAATGGCAATTGCAGCCTCTGAAGTACAATATCGTTGGGGTATTCTAACAGGATATGCCCGGGGTTTTAGTTCCACCGTAACGGGTGTGGCATATTTCGCAAATCCAGGGGGATTATCCTCCGCCCACAGGAGAGGGACATTAAACTGCTGCCACGTATTACCTTCTACTTTCTCTTTTTCTGTCACTATCATTAAATGCCATATTTCTTCCACTGGGTGGTGCACTTGCATTAATTGCTTTCCCATGGTCTGGTTTGATTGCTTGCCAATAGATTTATTTAGGACAACTAACATTGGGACAATCTGTCCTCCCACCTGTATTTTAATAATGGGTTCCAGGGATGGGACCATAGAACCCTGTCCTCTTCAGTCTCCCCATTCCATGTCAGCTAAGCTGATCATGTTTTCTTCTCTTTCTTCTGTCTGACTGGGATAGGCTGGATGCCCTCTTCCCCTGAAGCTTCCCCTGTAACTTCTCTGGAAAGTCCCTCTAAATCCTCTTCCTCATCCTCTTCCATGCTGGCAAGATTGTCCCCTAGGTTGGCCATTCCTCTGGGGGCACTTCATTTGCCAGTGTCCTTCCTGTTTACAGATGGCACATTGGTTGGGTCCAATATGCATTCCCCCCAATGCCACTGCTAACATTTCAACTTTCTTTTTCTCTTTCTGATCTGATTTATGCTCCTCTTCTTTTTCACAGTTACAGAACACCTTCTGTGCTATTTCCATAATCTCTGCTACATTCTTGCCTAATGCCCCTTCTGTGTGCTGTAACTTTTTTCTTATGTCTGGGGCACTTTGGGTGATATATCTTTCAATTAGGAGGGGGCGATTTTGAGCCATTTCCATATCAAGACCTGTGTTTATTTTATAAGCCTCTATCAGTCTGCTGAGAAAAGCGGTTGGTGACTCATGTTTTTGTTGCCAAATACTAGCTACTGCAGCATAATTAACTGGACGGATTGCTGCTTTTCTCAGGACTTCTAAACACAAAAGCCAATAATTGTGTCACAAAGTTTGGTGCTGTGCATCGTTAGCATTCCAGTTTGGTCTTTCTTCTACTGCTTCGGCATTTCTGCTTGCCTGAGAATTCGCTTCTCCCTCGGGGTGTTGGCAGGCAAGTACTTTTAATTTCCCTAATCTATATTTTTCTCTTCCTTCCATATCCAATAAAGTAGAAATAAGTTGTTGCATATCATCCCAGGTGGGATTATGCGTCTGAATAATGGTGGAGAATAGGTCTATTATTTCTTGAGATTTTTCTGAAAATGGTCCAAATTGCTGACGCCAATTAAATAGATCAGTGGTTGTAAAGAGAACATACTGAAGCATTGGAATACTGGTATTGTTTGGTCCAGGGACCAAAGCTTCTCTTAGAGGGGCTATCATTTCTTCTGTTTTGACCCCTGTTTTACTTCTAGTTCAACTAGAAACTGATGTTTTGCTTTCATCACTATCCAAGTCCTGTTCTTTTTTCTGAACGGTTTTATCTTCTTTTATCTTTCTTTCCACACCGGCTTCTGGTTGAAGATGGACTTTATTTCTTTCAACTAAAGGGGGTGGAATTTGCTGATGTATTCTCCCTTCTTCTCTTCTAGGAACATAGGGAGGGGGTCTGGCAATTTCCTCCCTGTCTTCCTGGCTGAAAATCTTAGCTTTTGTCTGAGGCTTGGCTTTTTGGTTTGCCAAATATATTTTAGCACATTCTATCTGACACTTTGCTAACCATCGAGGCTTTTCTGCAATATTAACCTGCCATTGGTCTATATAAGGATATTGATCCCAATGACCACTTCCAGTCACAATTTGATGAACCTGTGCCATGAGTTCGGGATTTGCCGATCCCTCTTTGGGCCACCCTACACCAAAGGTGGTCCATTCAGGTTCACATAATCTTTTTAACATGGCTGGATTTGGTCTTGGGTCCCCATAATCCCTAGAAAAACCCTTTTTAAAATTTCCTAACATGCACTGGAGTGGCGTCTGACCAACGCCCTTCTTTGTCTGGTTCCCCCCCTTTTCTCTCTAACACACTACCACCGACCTGAAGTGTGGGACGTTCCAACAGTCACTCTGCAGGAAATGCGATGGTTTAACCACCCACACCTTTTGAAGACTTAAGGACGCCGCCTTGTCTTCTGGGGGGTGATCAGTCCCCTCTTCTAATCCAAAAGGGATCAGGTTTCCCCTTTTACAATACTTGTCTGCAGGTGTTCCAGACCCTTCCCAGGATTAAAGACCCGTCTGCTACCCTTGGTGGATCCTTGACTGAAATGCTTCGCTGGTGGGTGAGTTCCCCTCCCTTCCCGTCAAGGTCTCCCCGTAGACAAAGGCCACGGAGCTGGCTTGGAGGAGTCATCGTTAGGAGAGGGGCTCTCCACCAGGGCAGTCCGTCTGGAACGTTAATGGCCTCTTCCTAAAAGTCCCATCTGGAGTCCCAGAATTCTTGTAGAAGAACGTAAGAGACTTTTACGAATTCCAGAGGGTTTAGCAGAGAGATTTATTGCGCAAGGTTCAGAAGCAGTAACAACAAGCAATTCTGAACACTGAGGGCAGGTTTAAACTACAGTTTTATACTTTCCCTTTCTCAGGAACAAAGGAGCACACATAGAAATCTACATTGTAATACATCAGATTCATTTCTCATGTATTAGATTCATTTCTCATGGGCATACAATGGAGAATCTGCTACATACATTGTTTCCAAGTGCAATGCACATTTGGTTAGTCACAGATTGCTAACACAGCTTTATTCCAGTAATTATGCAGACACATCATACCTATCGAGTCCTTACCCAGGACCTGGGATAGGCAGATGTGGATGTTTGATGGTATTACAGGTATCGTCGCAGGATGGAAGCAGTTCTTAGCAAGGGCGCCTTTTGCAATTGACTAATAGTGAATTTGTCAATGCCAATTGTGTTCAAATGGTGCTCCAGTTGTTTTGGGATTGCACCCAAGGAGCCTATCACTATTGGTACTACCCTTGCTTGCTTTTGCCACAGTCTTTCTATTTCTATTTGTAGGTCTTTGTATTTTGTTATCTTCTCCAGTTCTTTCTCGTCTATTCTTCTGTCTCCAGGCACTGCCCCATCCACTATCCAGACTTTTTTGTCTTTCTTATCGACAATTGTTAAGTCTGGGGTGTTATGTTGCAGGTGCTTGTCTGTTTGAATTCTGAAGTCCCAGAGCAGTTTAATTTTATCATTTTCTATGACTTTCTCTATTTTATGATCCCACCAGTTTTTGCTTACAGGCAAATGATATTTTTTGCAGATCTTCCAATGCACCATTGTTGCTAGTTTTTCATGCCGCTGCTTGTAGTCAGTCTGTGCAATCTTCTTGCAGCAGCTTACCAGGTGGTCCACTGTTTCTTCAGCTTCTTTGCACAGGCGGCACTTACTGTCTGTTGCTGTCTTCTCAATTTTGACTTTATATGCATTTGTCCTTAAGGCTTGGTCTTGTGCAGCCAGAATTAGTCCCTCGGTCTCTTTCTTCAATTTTCCTGCTCTTAGCCATTGCCAGATCTTGTTATTATTTGCTTTCCCAGCTATTTTTTAATGTATTGGCCATGTAGTGCTTTGTCTTCCCATGCCTCTATTCTGTTCTTCATTTGGTCTTTCTTGTAGGCCAGTTTGGTCTCTCCAGTAGTCAGTAAGCCTTCCTGATATACTAATTTCAATTCATCTTCATCATTGTTCTTCAGATATTCTTCCAAAGCCATTTTTTCTTCTTCAACCATCTGATGTACTTGTAGCATTCCACGCCCACCTATTTGCCTTGGTAGATAAAGTCTGTCAATGTCACTGCGTGGATGAAGGGCATGATTCATTGTCATTATTTTTCTGGTCTTCCTATCCATTGCTTTTAGTTCTGCTTGAGTCCAGTCCACTATTCCAGCTGTGTACCTAATGACTGGGATTGCCCAGGTGTTGATTGCCTTTATGGTATTTCCTCCATTGAGTTTGGACTTTAAGATCTTCTTCACTCTCTTGATGTATTCACCTCTAATCTTTTTCTTGACTTCAGTGTGCTTGATGTTGTCAGCTTGAAGGATACCCAAGTATTTGTAGTACTCTTCCTCATCCAGACTCTTAATGTTATTTTCGTGGGGCATCTTGATTCCTTCAGTTTTCACTATTTTTCCTTGTTTGATAGTAAGTGTGGCACATTTGTCCAAGCCAAACTCCATTACAATATCTTGGCTATATATACGGACAGTGTTGAGCAGCGATT
This sequence comes from Crotalus tigris, assembly GCF_016545835.1. Classification (NCBI taxonomy): domain Eukaryota; kingdom Metazoa; phylum Chordata; class Lepidosauria; order Squamata; family Viperidae; genus Crotalus; species Crotalus tigris. The sequence goes on along the minus strand of NW_024098394.1, from coordinate 384,365 downwards.
CTATTTCAGATGATGTTTTTCCATACAGCTTCAGATCATCCATATAAAGGAGGTGGGATAGTCTGGCAGATGTTTTTGATGTTTGACAGCCATGTCCTGAGTTATTCAGTATTGTTGACAGAGGAAACAGTGCAATAACAAATAGTAATGGTGATAATGAATCTCCTTGAAATATTCCTCTCTTGATATTAACCTCTCCCAGTCTCTCACCATTGATCTGCAACTGTGTCTTCCATTGTGCCATCGATCTTTGCACAAATTTTCTGATGTTTCTACTGACTCCTGTTATTTCTAGGCACTTGATTATCCAGTCATGTGGCAGAGAGTCAAATGCCTTTTTGTAGTCAATCCATGCCACATTCAGGTTGGTCTTCCTTCTCTTGCAGTTTTCCAAGATCATTTTGTCTATTAGAGTTGATCTTTTGTTCCTCTGCTATTGGGGCGGTTTCCTTTCTGCTCAGGTGGAAAGAGATTGTTTTCAACTAGATGCTGTTGCACTGCATCAGCTACTACACCAGTTAGTAATTTGAAAGTTGTTGGTAAGCAGGTAATTGGCCTGTAGTTACCTGGTGTTGCCCCTTTTGCTGGATTTTTCATTATTAGGTAGGTTTTCCCAGTTGTTAGCCACTTTTCAATTTCTCCTCCTTGTAGTATATTGTTGAACTGCTTGGCAATGAGTGGGTGTATAACAGTTAGATGTTTCAACCAAAACCCATGCAGTTCATCTTCACCTGGTGCTGACCAATTTTTGATTTTCTTTGCTCTTTTTTCTACCATTTTTGTTGTTATTACTAGTTCTTTCATTTCAACTTCTGTTTTATTTGCATCCACCTCTTTTAACCAAGCTGCATCCTTGTTGTATTTCTTTGGGTTATCCCATATCTGCTTCCAGAACTGCACTGTTTCTTCCTTGTCAGGTACTGACTGATTCCTTGCAGTTTCTCCATTGATGGATTGGTAGAAACGTTTCTGATTGGATTGAAATTGGAGGTTCTGCCTATAGTTTGCAATTCGAGCTTCATATCTACTGATTTTCCTGGCTATAGCTGTTATTTGTTGCTTTATTATTTCCAGTGCTTCCTTGATCTTCCTTGTTTCTAAGTGGTATTTCTTGATTAGGTATTCTTTGGTCTTCTTGTTCTTCAGCTTCTTTTCTTTCATCTGTTCTAGCTTGCTTGCATGTGATCTTAACTTGCTGATCTTATTTTCTAGTCTAACCTTCCATTTTTCTGGTGCACTGTTTGTTTGTTTTTCTTCTTTGTTGATTTTGCATCCCAGGTATTCTGTTATAACTGCAGCTGTGCTGTACATTAGTTGGTTTGTTTCTTGCAGTGAATTGGTGCTTATACTTGCTATTGCAGTATTTGCATCTTTTAATGCTTGTGCTAGCTGTTTCTTTGAAACAAGCTTCAATGCAGGCAGCCTTATTCTGTTGTTTTTGTGCTGTTCTAGATGCTCAGTTATTCTTTGTTTCAATTCTTTTATTTCTTTAGTTAGAGGGTTTTGTTCTTCCTGAGGAAGAGGTCTTTCTTCTTCTTCTCTTCTTCTTCTTCTTCTTCTTCTTCTTCTTCTTCTTCTTCTTCTTCTTCTTCTTCTTCTTCTTATTCTTCTTCTTCTTCTTCTTCTTCTTCTTCTTCTTCTTCTTCTTCTTCTTCTTCTTCTTCTTCTTCTTCTTCTTCTTCTTCTTCTTCTTCTTCTTCTTCCTATTATTATTATTATTATTATTATTATTATTATTATTATTATTATTATTATTATTATTATTATTTCACATTATTCTATATTATTCTACCTTAACACCAATTGGCATACATCAAAATGAAATTTCATTACATACAGCTCTCAAACGATCACCACCTCCGATATACACTCCTTGTTTGTGGCCAGCTTAAGTTTCAAATCTTCCATTTTAGTCTCTAGGGAGCGAACGATGGCAAACAGGACAGATGGAAATGGAGCTCCATGTGGATTATCCCTCAAATTAGCTTGTATTCCTGCATGACAACCTTGCCTCCTTTTCTTTTTCTGATCTTGTCTCTTCCACCTTTTCCTTAAAGAGGCCTCACTCCTTTTCGCCCCTGGAGAATGCTGCCGCTGCCACCAACTCCTCTAAAAGCCTCTCTCCCATCTTTTGGGCCTGCCGACAGCCTCATTCAGTTCCTTCGCTCCATAAGCCCCGGGACCTCTCCTCCTCTGCCTCCTTTGGAAACAGCCCTTATTTGCAATAGAATCCGTCACTGGGCCAGCAGTCAGATCTTGCTGCTGGCAGAACAATTTCAAACAGCACCAACGACTTTTAACAGTCTCACCAACAGTTCCGAAACAGCTAGAAACTCGCCATGCCAGCAAAGATTGTCAGTCGTATGTTGTATGTTACCTTAGCTCCACCACATTGCTCAAACAATGGCTTATTTGCTAATGGCTACATTGCATCAACTAAACTGAGGTTTTCTATCTTTTTTAATAAAAGATTTATTAAAAACATATTATATTTAGACATCCATCATTTTTAGGAGGATCATCCCAATGAACAAATGCTCTGGGAGACAAGTAATAGAACACAATAGTCATATTCATTGCTTATTTTATTTCTTAAGGACAATTTGTTTGGACTTTTCACCCATTCCCATAAATATTACACAGTAGAAAATCCTGTTGTATTCTGAATGACATTATAGCCTCAGTTAAACAAAAGCTGGCAACTGTTGACTATGATCACATCTTTTAATAGGTAGATGACAGCCCTAGTAGAACAATACTGCCCACCCACAATTTGCAAATGTAAAATTGCTTTTTTGTATTAAGTGATAACTCTGCTGAGATTCCCAAAGCTTTATTAGTGTTCTATATGCTCAATGCATATATGTTGTGTTGTGTGTGTACTGTCATCCGTGATCATTGTCATTCTTGAGGTACAGAACCTCGACATGTGAATGTTGTATGAGCAATAACAATGGCTGGTTTTATATTCAGTGACAAATGCATCAGATTCTAGCTAGGATAACATTTGTGGATTTATCATAAAGTGGGAAAGAAATAGAATAACATAGAATAAAGAAGAATAAAGTAAAATAATAATAATAATAATGAAAAAATCACTAAAAGCAAAAATCATGTGTCTGCATAATCTCTGAAAGAGAGCTGTGTTAGCCAAAAGCTGTATTAACAGTACGTGAATGACCTAATGCATATTTAGAAACATTGTATAAAAATAAAAACTTCCTTCATTGTATTCCCATGAGAAATGGAGCTAACGTGTGAGAAACTATCTGAATGTTACACAAAGTAGATTCCATATACAATGTAAGATTCCATCTATGCTTCCTTTGTTCCTGAGAAAAAGAAACCTATAAAGTTTTAGTTTAGACCCTCCCCCTTGTTCAGAAATTTGTTGATTGTTAAATCACTTCTGAACCTTTTGCGCAAAAATAAAAAACTCTCTTTCACCCTCGGAATTTCGTAAAAGTTCTTTATTTTTTTAAGGCTTTATTTTTCCACAAGATTTATGGCAACTCTGCAGGGATATTTTTAAGGGCTTTTAAGAAAAAGGATTTAACCTTCCAAGACGGATTGCCCTGGTGGGGCCCCCTCTCCTAAATGACGACAGCTCCAAAGCCGGCTCCGTAGCTCTTGACTACAGGGAGAACTCGACGGGAGGAAAGGGAATTAACCCATCAGCGAAGCATTCCTGTCTAAGGATCCATGAGGGTGACAGACAGGTCTTAAATCAACAAAGGAGTCTGAAAAACGCCTGCAGGCAAGTATTGTAAAACAAGGAAAAAACCTGATCCCTTTTGGATTGGGAGAAGGGATTAATCACCCCTTAGAAGGCAAAGGTGTCGTCCTTAAGCCTTCAATAGCAGGATTGTGTGGGAGGTTAAACAATTGTAGCTCATGCTTGAGTGATCGATGGTAGTGTATTAGAGAGATGGGTGGAAAAAAAGTCAAAGGAGAGCGTTGACCAGACGCCATTCCAGTGCATGTTAAAGAATTTCAAAAAGGGTTTTTCTAGGGATTATGGAGATCCAAAACCAAATCCAGCCATGTTAAAAAGATTCTGTGAATCTGAGTGGACTGCCCTGGGCGTAGGGTAGCCCAAAATGGGATCGGCGAATCCCGAACTCGTTGCACGGGTTCATCAAATTGTGACTGGAAATGGTTATTGGGACCAGTACCCCTACATTGACCAATGCAAAATCAACATTGCAGAAAGACCGAGATGGTTAACAAAATGTCAGATAGAATGTGCAAAGATATATTTGGCAAGCCAAAAAGCCAAGCCTCAAACAAAAGCTAAGATTTTCAGCCAGGAAGATAGGGAGGAAATTGCCAGACCACCCCCCTACGTTCCTAGAAGAGAAGAAGGGAGAATAAATCAGGAAATTCCACCCCCTCTGCCTGAAAGAGAAGCCCAATTTCAGCCAGAAGCCGGTGAGGAAGGAAAATTAGCAACAGCTGGATCCCTTCAAGAAACAGATAAAAGCTTGAATAACTTTGAAGAAAACAAAACTGTTTCTAGCCGAACCAGAAGCAAGTTAGAAATGAAAACAGAAGAAAATATAGCCCCTCTAAGAGAAGTGTTGGTTCCTGGACCAGATAACACTAATATTTCAATGCTACAATATGTTCCGTAACTGTGACAGGGAGGAGAAACACAAATCAGATCAAAAAGAAAGAAAAAAAGAAAGTTGAAATGTTAGCCGTGGCATTGGGAGGAACATGCCTAGGACCCAATCAGTGTGCCATCTGTAAACAAGGACGACACTGGCAAAGGGAGTGCCCCCCAGAGGAATGGCCAACCCAGGGGACAATCTCACCAGTATGGAAAAGGGAGAGGAAGAGGATTTAGAGGGACTTTCCAGAGAGGTTTCAGAAAGAGCTTTAAAGAAAGAGGGCATCCAGTTTATCCCAATCAGACAGAGGAAAGAAAAGAAAACATGATTGGCTTAGCTGACATGGAATGAGAAGACTGAAGAGGACAGGGTTCTATCGCCCCACCCCCAGAGCCCATTGTTAAAATACAGGTGGGAGGACAGGTTGTCCCGATGCTAGTTGACACGGGAGCCACCAGATCTGTCCTAAATAAATCTATTGGCAAGCAATCAAAGCAGACTATTCAAATTCAGGGAGTATCTGGAGAAACTCAAATAAGACTCAAAGCCTTGTGGTAGCCGTATATTTAAAAATTCGCCAACTTGCTTTAGTCAAGCCCTAGCCCAAGATCTTGCTTATCTGAAGTTAGTCAGACAAGAGGATTGTTGCCTTCAATATGTCGATGATGTTTTAGTAATTGGCCAAAGCAGGGAGGATTGCTTTGAAAACACATCCAGACTGCTCCAATTGTTACAAGACTGTGGTTATAGAGCATCCAAAAAGAAAGCAAAATTAGTTCAAGAGACTGTAATGTATTTAGGTTATGAACTTTCACAAGGACAAAGAACTTTGGGCCCCCAGAGAAAGCAAGCTGTGTTACAGATTCCCATCCCACAAACAAAACAGGAAGTTAGAGCCTTTTGGGGAATTACAGGCTTCTGTAGAATTTGGATTCCTAACTTCGCTCTCACAGCTAAACCATTGTACCAAGCTTTAAGGGGACCAGAAAAAGAACCTCTTTTGTGGCAAGAGGAACAAACCCAAGCAATGAGACAATTGCAACAGGCTCTCACCACAGCCCCCGCCCTAGGACTACCTGATATATCTAAGCCATTTTCACTTTATGTGGATGTAAGACAAAATGTAGCTTTAGGGGTCCTTACCCAAAAACAGGGAAGTTGGAACCACCCTGTCGCTTATCTGTCAAAACACCTGGACATTTCTTCACAAGGCTGGCCCCAATGTTTAAAAATTCTAGCAGCAGTTATGCTATTACTGCAGGAGGCAAACAAGTTAACCTTTTCAGCTCCAGTGACTGTTTATACTAGTCATGCCTTGCAGACAATCATTGACAATAAAGGACATTTATGGATAAGTAATCAACGAATGCATAAAATACAGGCCTTTTTATTAGAAAATCCACAAGTTACACTGCAACAATGCTCAACTTTAAACCCAGCAACTCTAATGCCAATTCCTGATTCAACCAAACCTGTTCATAACTGCATGCAAACAATAGAACTACAATATTCTTGCAGACCTGACCTTACAGACCAACCCTTGCATAATCCAGACTATCAATGGTTTACTGATGGTTCTAGCTTTATGGATAAAGGATGTAGATACTCTGGTTACGCAATAGTTTCTCAAACTTCTACTGTTGAGTCAGCACAGTTACCTAGTTAAGCCAGGAGATAGAGTGTGGGTAAAGAACTGGAAATCAGATCCCTTGAGACCAAGATGGAAAGGACTGTATACTGTTGTCATGTGTTCTCCTTTGGCAGTGAAAACCTTGGAAGGAAAGTCTTGGATCCATTGGAGTAGAGTGAAAGCAGCAGCACCTGCAGATTCGGTGACCTACAAGATGGACAAGACTGACAAGCCTTTGGTGTTGAAATTTACAAGAAATACACAAACGGGTTCCCAAGACACGGTGTGATCAACAACCTTGCTGAGACACCCCAGGAAGCTGTCTCTCTACGCATGGTGGAAGATATGAGGATTCATTTGTTAATTATTTAATATACACACATTCCTACACAAATCAGTACAATGGCTACACAAGAGGTCATAATGCAGAAACCCTCTAATAAAGAATTATTGAGTAGCACACACCAAGAAAGAGCAGAAACACAGGGAAACCAAGGTTGTCAAAACTACAAAACAAGGAAACTAGATAACCAAGACTTTGATTTACCATACAGTTAAACCAGAAGGGTGCCAAGATAGTTCTCCTGACTCTTGTACACACAATAGAACTACATATAAATTTTCTAGAAAAGGTGTCCAATATCAGTGTTATAACCCGAAGTCTGATCCTGATCGTTGGGCCTTACAAATCAAAACACATAGAACAAGAACTAGCTATAAGGACCAGGCACTCTTAGGGATCTCCCAATGGAAATCCAATCCACACTCCAGTTTTAGCGTCACCTTTGATGTTTGCAAAGCAGCTAATTATTGGACTCCAACATATGGTTGTGGAGGGATCAGTAATATTCACAACTTTATCCCAAAACATAAGTACTTGTGCCCACCAGATGGATGTGCGGTCAAATGTAAGTGGTGGTCATGTATTAAGTGGCATACCCAAGACCAAAAAGAGATAGACCACATTTTGTTTGAAAAGAATGAAACAAAAGCAAATTCCTGTGGAACAGATAACTGTAATTTGGTGACTCTCACAGTCAAGAATGGCAGTTGGTTCCTAGAACAGAATAGGTGGGAAAGTAAGAAATGGATGTTTGGGATAGGAATAGATACAAATGGCTATGACCCAATGTCAGAAATAGAAGTCAAAATTATAACTGCAACCAAAAGACCAGAACAAAAATCATTATTTTGGTCATATTATGAGGAAATGGAGAACCTATATATTCCTGAAGTACCTAGACATGTAACCAATACCTTTGTTAAGTTAGCAGAAGACATTGCCCATACTTTAGGCGTGTCTAACTGTTTTGTGTGTGGTGGAACAAACATGGGAGAAAAGTGGCCGTGGGAAGCATAAGAGTTAAATTATACCAAGGTACTAGAAATGTCTAAAAATAATAATTTAACCTATACAAGTGGGAAAGATGGTGATTGGGGTCCCACTTCCAACTTGGTAGGACATGTATGTTACTCAAGAAACAAAACAGAATCTTGTGTAGCAGTAGGTGACCTCCTATGCAAAAGGACATGGGAAAATGGTAAATGGTGGTCTAGAACCAATGAGACCACTGCTATGGATCCTGGAATTAACAATGCTGCTATAACTATGAAGGTTTGTAGGCCTGAAAGTCTTGTTAATTCTAGGATGTATTTTAATTCCTTGCTTGCTCCCATGTCTTATAGCCATGATTCGGAGGATCTCAGAAAGTACAGCCCAATTAACAGCAAAACATGAAACAATGTTAGTGTAAGGACCCACCCCACTTTGCATCTTAAGAAGACAGAACTCTTGGAATAATTCTTCCAACAGGAATCCTTTATTAAGAAGAAGTGGTTGCAGGCGTGCTAGACAGGACTTGGGGTCCAAGCCCTCCCATTCAAGGTTTTAAGGGGTTCCCCAGTAGTCCCACCCAATCAACCCCCCCTTCCAGTGATAGTTTCAGGCATCACAATTCCACCCCCTTTTTTCTTTCTTCCGTCTGGATGGAGACTTCAGATAAACTACATGAAAGGCAAATAACCTTCTTTGTTATGGTAAGGTTCTTTGGTGCTAACGCTTTGAGGTTACAATAAACACACATTCAGCATTCAGCTCCTTAGAAGTATACTGAAGGAAGTGAGGGCCATAAAGCCCCTTTGTTCTCCCCCTTCTCTCCCTCTTATGGCAGAATCCAGAGAAGGCAGAATTGTGAGTTTCTATATTTGATAATTAAAGATGAAATATATTGGATTCTGACATCCGGCCCCTCTTAAAAATAAGAGAGATCCACCTGAAAGAAAACAAAAGTATATAAATTTAGTCAGGCTTGTTAGGATACTCTGTGTGAAACTTCTTCAATAGCTTCGGGGCTCTGACATGACGTTTATGGACCCACTCGTTTTGTGAGGGAGGGAGGTGTTTCCAGGCAACTAGGTACTGAGTTGCTCCATGATATCTCCTAGAATCAAGGATTTCCTTTATTTCGAAGTGTTGTTCGCCCTCTACCATGATTGGAGTGGTGGTGGGGGGATTTTTGGCCGTAGAGGTGACTGATGCTCTCTTTTCAGCAAGCTGCAATGAAAAATTGGGTGTATTTGCCTGAGATTTTTGGGTAATTCTAATTCTACTGTTACTGGATTTATGATTCTTTTAATTGGAAAAGGTCCTATATATTTTGGTCCAAGTTTTTTACAGGGCTGTAGGGACTTTAGGTATTTTGTAGATAAGTACACCATTTCTCCTATAATGAATGGTGTAGGCTCAACCCTTTTTTTATTGGCTTGTGCTTTGTATGCCTGCCTAGCTTCATCTAGTGCTTTTCTAACTATTGGCCAAGTGTTTTGTAATTTTTTCATCCATTCTTTCAGTGAAGGGATCGCTGGTTCGTTTGGGGTTAACTCTGGCATGGGGTTGAAACTTTGACCGGTGGCTACTTGAAAAGGAGTGTAACCTGTGCTGGAGTGGACTGCATTATTGTAGGCAACTTCTGCAAAAGGGAGTAAGTCTGCCCACTCGGTTTGCTGGAAACTAAGAAAACATCTTAAATATTGCTTAAGTACGGAGTTCATTTTTTCAGTGGCCCCATTTCCTTGTGGGTGGTGGCTAGATGTCAGTCCCTGAGTGGTTCCTAAGAGGGACAAAAATTCCTTCCAAAATGCAGACGTAAATTGCACCCCCCTGTCAGAGATGATGTGTTGGGGTGCCCCATGCAATCTGTAAATGTGCTGGATGAAAAGTTTTGCTAAGGCTTTTGCAGTGGGAATCATTTGGCAAGGGATAAAGTGCACCTGTTTGGAAAACAAGTCCGTGACCGTCCAGACCACAGTATTCCCATTGCTTTCTGGCAATTCCACTATAAAATCCATGGCTATTTCTCTCCAGGGGGCTGAGGGACTTGCCACTGTTTGCAATAGTCCTGGCAATTTCCCTTGCAACCTCTTTGCCGTGGCACATTTTGGACAACTGGCTACATAACTTTCTATGTCCTTTTTCATGGATGGCCACCAAAATTGTCGTTTAATTAAATGTAAAGTTTTTAATGGGAATATAAAATGGTACCTTCAGGAGATCCAGAATCAGAGGTAGAATAATGGAAGTTTAAGCTGGAAAACTTCCAAAAGGGGGGAGTAAAGTGGGAAAGAAATAGAATAACATAGAATAAAGAAGAATAAAGTAAAATAATAATAATAATAATAATGAAAAAATCACTAAAAGCAAAAATCATGTGTCTGCATAATCTCTGAAAGAGAGCTGTGTTAGCCAAAAGCTGTATTAACAGTACGTGAATGACCTAATGCATATTTAGAAACATTGTATAAAAATAAAAACTTCCTTCATTGTATTCCCATGAGAAATGGAGCTAACGTGTGAGAAACTATCTGAATGTTACACAAAAGTAGATTCCATATACAATGTAAGATTCCATCTATGCTTCCTTTGTTCCTGAGAAAAAGAAACCTATAAAGCTTTAGTTTAGACCCTCCCCCTTGTTCAGAAATTTGTTGATTGTTAAATCACTTCTGAACCTTTTTGCGCAAAAATAATAATCTCTCTTTCACCCATGGAATTTCGTAAAAGCCCTTTATTTTTTTAAGGCTTTATTTTTCCACAAGAATCATGGAATATGTGATACTAAACTCATACTCAAATAGGAGTAAGTTTTAAAAGCCTAAACATACAATATTGAAACACACATAACAGCAGGAGAAATGGCAAGCTATTTGGCTGTTGCTGTATCATTTTTTTGAGCTTAGACCATTGAGGGATGTTTCTGTATAATTGCCAGTTAAATTATAAACTTTATTTTATCAATACATGCCCCTTTCTAGCTAAATTATTTTAATAGCCAACAGAAGTCTGGCTTCCTTTGAAAAAGATACCACTCATGGTATACCACTTCATTGATAAGAGAATTTTGAGCTAACATTTAATAGTATGATTATTTCCTTTTCATATTGCTTGTTTTCTGAACAAGGAAAACAGAGCTTATACACACACACATGCACACCATATATTTAGGATGAGCACCACGCCATGCTGTTTAAAGTATATTAAAAAATGTTAGGAAAGAGATAAAAGGTCTCCTATACTAATATGCTCTCTACTGTAATTGCTTCTCTCTTTATCTTTTAACTCTACATATTTTTTCATTGCTTGATTTAATATTACCAGTGTCTCTGTGTTATTCATACCTTCTAGAGCAGTGGTTCTCAACCTGTGGGTCGGGACCCCATTTGGGGTCAAACGACCATTTCACAGGGGTCGCCAAACAACACAGTCCGCCATTTTTTCCCCTTTTCCTTAGCTGTGCTACTCCCTTTTATTTTATTGGCTTTTGAAAGCCAATAGAATAGACTTTCTTGAATAGAGTCTAATTCTATTGGCTTTCAAAAGCCAATAGGAATTGTCCAGGCTGTCTCTGCCCTGCTGAGCCTGCCAAAAGTCCCATTCTGCAAACGGTGCTGCGCCAGTTGAGTAGTCCTCGACTTACGACCGGTTGAGTAGTCCTCGACTTATGACTGGTTGGGGGTCGTTGCATTAAAAAGGCTGAGAACCACTGTTCTAGAGCAATGTTAGTCTCAACAACTGTAAGGTATGTGACCTTCAGTTCTCAGAATTCCCCAGCCAGAATGCTTTAAATATATCTGCTCTATCTCCTAGTCTGATGCTTTAAATGAAGACTGAGTAGCAAATTTAACAGGGTTTGAATATTACTTAGTGCAAAATATCTTGGCAAGGAGTTGCAGCATAAAATTAGCTTGGGATGAAACTTTTATTTCACATGAACTTTCTTGATATTTCAGTCAACAATTTCACTTTAGCACACTTAGTAATAGGGTGATCTATATGAGAATCAGCAATCCAATTACTCCTTTTCTGGACTGATAATTGTTTATTGGGAGCCATTATAAGAAATAATGGGAGCAAGTTTGACATAGTCAGTAGGGCATAGCAATAGCACTTAGACGTATATATTGCTTCATAGTGCTTTACAGCCCTCTCTAAGTGGTTTACAGAGTCAGCATATCGTCCCCAATAATCTGGGTTCTCATTTTACCAACCTCGGAAGGATGGAAGGCTGAGTCAACCTTGAGTCAGTCAGGATTGAGCTCCTGGCAATGAGCAGTGAATTAGCCTGCAATACTACATTCTAACCATTGTGTCACCATGGCTCTTGAGGATAAAAATTGAAAGATTGTGAATTCTAGATCTGCCTTGGGCACAAATACAACTGAGCGACCTAGGCCAGTCACTCCTTTCCTCTGTCCTAGGAAGCAGACAATGGAAAAACATTTCTAAAATATTGCCAAGAAAACATAAGGGACTAACCCAGGCAGTTATCATGAATTAACAATGATTTAAAGACAACAAACAAATAAATGAAAACCCATGAGTTCAACTGTGTCATATCAAGTTTTGCAACAGATGCTTTGAAGGTAATTTTCAGCAAATAATTATATGCTAAAGTTTCTATTTTCAGTTATGTAAATACTATAGATTTACAGATTAAATCAAAGCACTGTATTGTTCTGTATCCTGAGTTTTCAGTGATATGATAAACGCAAGCTTTCACACTAAGAGCACTTTGGGATAATAAACTCACTGTATGTAACTGAATTGGTAGGTGACATTATCAAAAGTGTGAACTGAATCTTTTTTTTTTTTTTTATTAAAAGTTTTATGAATTTTACAAAAAAGAAAAAAGAATACAAAACAAGAGACAACATATACAAAAAAATAAAACTAAACAATACATATATAAGAAACCCCCCCCATCCCCCACCCCTCCCCCCCCCAAAAAAAAACCCTCCCTTCCCCCCCCTGAGCTTCCCAGAGCAGAATATAGGCTTAAGAAATAAAAATAAAAATTAAATTAAGAACTTTATATTAATATATATAAAAAGCTTATCTATAATATATATGAAAATAAAACTTATGAAAAAACTATATAATATTTTTGTATACCCAATCTAAATTGTATAAATTTTATCCATTTATCCCAAACAGCAAAAAACTTCTCTTGCGTTTGTTGCTTTAAGAAAGCCGAAATCTTTGCCATTTCCGCCAAATGAGCTACTTTAAGAAACCATTCCTGCAATGTAGGCAAAGATTCCTTCTTCCAATATTGTCCTACTAACAGCCTGGCGGCTGTAATCAAATTTAACATCAATACAACCTCCTTTGTATCACAATCTATAACAATACCTAACAAAAATAATTGCGGAGTAAATTTTACCCTCCTTCTAAAAATTCTCTGGATATTCCACCATATTTTGATCCAAAATGCTTTTATCTCTCTGCATGACCACCAAATATGATAATAGGAAGCCTCCTTATAACCACATCTCCAACATTTGGGTTGCACGTCAGGGTACATATAAGACATTTTTTGTGGATCAAGGTGCCATCTATAAAACATTTTATAAAAATTCTCCCTTAAGTTCTGTGCTTGTGTAAATTTGACATTTCTCACCCAAATATTTTCCCAGGTGTCGAATGAGACTGGCTCACCAAAATTCTGCGCCCATCTAATCATACAGTCTTTAATTAGTTCCGTTTCTGAATCCAATTCAACTAAAACCGCATAAATTCTCTTAATGTGGGTTTGTCTTGAATCCTTCACTTGCTTAATAAGATTTTCATCTTCTCTAAGAAAACCCACCTTACAATCCATCTTCCATCTGTCTAGTAATTGCCTATATTGGAACCAAGAATAAATAAAGTTTTCTTGTGCTAACTCTTCCCGTGATTTTAATTGCCAGTTTTGTCCATCCCATTTAAGTAACTGTCTGTAAGACACCATATCCATTTTAACCCCTCTTTTTATTGCTTCTATCGCATGCCAAGGTATAGCCCATAATGGTACTTTGAAATCACTTTTATAATATTTTCTCCAAATCCTAAGTAAAGAAATTCTTAAGATATGAGATTTAAAAGCCCAATCCATTTTTTTATTGAATGTTAAATAGGCATGCCACCCATAAAGTAAATCCCATCGTGTGAACTGAATCTTGAGGAGATGGTACACACCTCCATTACACCCACCCTCTCACATTTGATTAGTTATGATCATCCCTCACTGCACAGAAAAAGTTAGATCTATTCATGCATCCCTCCTTAAAAATGAAAGCCTGGGATTTGAGCTATGAAGAAGTTTGCTACCAAACTATTTAATAAAGAAACCAGATTGTTTCTACAGCTTCTAGGAAATCAATTATACTTCACTAATAATATATACATTTGGATTGTTTCATGTTATATCAAGCTTATATATGTATGTACTCACACATATATACATATATGTGAATACATGCTTTGGATCTCACTGAGTACAGCATCTCTCTGCTATTCTTGAAAGCAGTTATTGTCAATGATTGGACTCTTAAAGTTGCCCCTCTTTTTACAGTGTTGTGTAATAATCTAAAAAAGTGGCATTGCTTTCATTAATAGCAAAGGGAGGAAGTGTGTGTTTACATTTGGTCCAAGGATATTCCAAATTATTTTCAAAGGATGCACTGACAAGGGAGAAAGACACAGAAAAAGAGAAAATCTGATGGTATATAATGAATATGACTTAAGGCTTTTTGTCTGTGGCCACACATCAGTGTAACTAAATTAAAAAGGGTTGTTATCCTCAGGAAAATTTTTTAAAACATGATCTCTAAGATACAGTCAATAAAATATTGTGCCATTCTAATGCTACTCTCAATGGGGGACACTCTAAGACAGAGGTCCCCACCCTTTTGGGCACCAGGGACTGGTTATGCGGAGAGAGATTTTTCTGTGGACCGGAGGTGGTTTTGTGTGCTGCCTGAATCCAGCGAATGGGCTTTGCTTGTTTGTGCAGACCGGTTGCTGGCATGCCATGGCCTAGTACCAGTCCACATACTGGGGGTTGGGAATCCCTGCTCTAAGATGATGTAATCGAAATATATCCCTATGAACTGGGTCATTCATCCAAATTGGGGTGGGAGGGAGGAGGTCCAAATTGTACTTGATCATGTTCTTCTCATAAAATAATTATTAATTGCTTTACTAATACATAAAATAAATAGCCTTCTACTCTATAAAATAATAAAATAAGAACACACCTTGAATTATTTATGACACCAGTAGATGGCAACAAAGAGATAATAATAATAATAGTAAAGTTGGAAGGGACCTTGGAGGTCATCTAGTCCAACCCCCTGCTCAGGCAGGAAACCCTATACCATTTCGGACAAATGGCTGTCCAGTCATTCTCTGCCATCCAGGAATTTTGCTGATGTTTGCAGGCCAGATCTGATGGTCCTATTCTGGAGTATGGCTATAAAAGGATTATAATTACCATACTATTTATTACTTAACTCTGGCATGCTTTCACCCCCCTAACTCAAAAACAGAGGCTGTTATCTGAAGGTGGAGTATCAAAGGGAGGCTTTTATTATTTACGTTCCATCTTGATTTCAGTTTGGATTATTTTTCTTATGTCTGCTATTTTCATTAAGAAGAAACCATTATGAATACTAAAATCAGCTTTCCTGAAAATAGTAGCTGTAGGATAGAATGCTATTTATTTGGATTGGAATTGCAAGAAGAAAAATATTAAAGATCCCCTTTTCTCACTCTATCTCCTACCATAGTAGTGAGCCAAATTTTGGTGGCCAAGATATGCTGCCAATATTTAAAATTTTGTAATGAAGTCTGAAGACCATGAAATGATATTGCCCAAATCATACCTATATAGTAGCCAGGTTTGGAGGAATTTGGAAGCCCTCCCCAATTTTTTTTAAAGGGGGAGCCCATTTTAAGGCTTATTGTCAGATTTTAACTTTTTCCACCTCAAAATAAAAGAAAATCTGTGCCACTGATTTTTGTTTTTTAGCAATAATAGTCAGAGAGGGGCTTTGAAGGTTGAATGATCTTGGGCTGGTGACCTTAAGGTTGTTCCCTGCTAAAGAAAAAACATAAAAGAACCAATAATGTGACTAGAGATACATTCACCTTGACATTTAAAATAAGTTTATGCCATAGCCATAGCTTTCCCCGTGGAATGTAAATTTCTATTATCTGGCAAAAATAACCCATACAGAATTCTTAATGTCTTTCCCTCTTCTCCCAACAATAATTCCCAGGATTCCTGGGATAGAGGGATGATAGTTAACGTTTAAACCTGATACAGGTTTAAAGTAGCCTTTAATGGAAGTGAAGGGAGTTATTTCTTATTCCAGCAAAACGTAATGTATTATGTTACATCAATATGCTACAGTAAAGGTTTGCAACTATTGTAGACTTCTACTGGCATATATATTTTCTAGCACTGTCACTTCATAAAGGTATCCTTATTGACTGAATGTATGAATTGTAGTCAAATATTAATGAAAGCTGCATAAATGTATATATGAATAAAGGAATAATTCTGAAGAAAATAATTATTTTTGTTTAAAGAAATTCCATTAATTCATCACAGCAGTACTACTTTTCAAGAGATGAACTTTTATTGTGTGAGAGAAAAACCATGTTCTTTCTAAGCTATTTCTTACTATCTCCAATATTAAAAGATCTGTATTAAAAGCATTAATCGTTTGAAAAATATATGTGCCTGTTTCAGCAGGAGCATATTTTAATTTACAAAAATGTTTGAAAATTACAAATTAATAAATTATTTAACAATGCAGCTCTATCTCCCATCAATATTTGTAGACCTCTGTCTATCTGTATACTTTTTCACACTGTAAAATTATATATTGTTCTGGTAGCTTATTCATAATAAAAGACATGCACAGAAAACCAATGTGTAATTTGTCAGGAGTTGTGCAGCTGGGTCTCCTTCTCAGTAAATGTACATATGACTGAAGCTATCATCGGTCTTGTTTTGCAAACAGATGTTTTAACTTTGTTTGGCAAACACTGTTGTGATGCCATTAGACACTGATTTTTGGAGGGGGTGGGATTAGACATAATTTAATTTCACATTTTAAATGTTAAGAAAAAAAGGAAAGATTACCAGAAATAGTATTAAACAAAACAGGAGAAAAGCATTTGTGTCTTCAACATAACTGCTCTTTGAAAGCAAATCTAAAAAAACGATAAGATATTAAAAGAGATGCTTTTGTTTTTGGGAGTATACAAGGTTTAAACTGGGGGATATGAGTAAAAGGACACTCTAGCCCACCGAATAGCTGGACTCTGTACTGTGAATCTTCATTAAGGTTGACAGAAAGTGAACAAAGGAAGAAATGGTGTCTGGGATGACTTGATGGAGGGATCACAGCATAATTCAGTGCACATAATAAAGCCAATAGACAACATTAAAAAGAATAAAAGTGATAGGAAAGACCATTCTGGACCACTTGTCTATGGAATTAACATCAGTCAAATCTGGAATTTTGACTTTGAGCTGTGATGCTCTTCTCCATAGTCGTCCCTTTTGGTGGGTGGTACGTTTCTCCAAGGTGCTTCTGCTGTTGAGGTCTTTCATAGTAGGTGGTCTCCGGTAATGGATGCTGGCACTGTTATAAGAGTACATTGTGGCTCTTGGATCATTCAAACTCTCAAGCACATCGGAGCTGCTGACTTCATTTCTCATTTCCAAGGTAGTAAGAAGGATATTCCCACAAGTGTCAATCTAAAGGAGGGGTACACTTTAGAGAGAGTCTCTAAATCACTATTGCTCTTTACATTTCTGCAGGTTACCTGAAACAATGGACCACTCGAGATTCAATGACACCCCCTCTAAAAAGAATAGGAAAGTCCATTCTTTTAAAAGACATTTTAAAAACTATGTTATTTATTTGTGAATAGTCTTTTGCTTTCAGTGAAGTTCAGATTAATCAAAACTAGCTTCAGCACAATATATCTGAAGTTCTATACTGTAAGAAGCACCAAGTCTGGATTTTTTCTAGATTGTGTCAGCTTGTTCAGGGAACATTGCGAGAATTTGCCGAAATAGAATCTTGGTCTGTTTTCCTAAACATGTTGTCATTTTATTTCAGTTTATTCTTTCATTTCTGGTATTGGCAACATTCTTTATTGTCTATTTTACACTAATTTTGCAGCATTAAGAGATGTACACCATAAAGTTAAGCTTATTTAATAACCACAGTTGTGACTGGAATCTTAGTAGTTAAGCGAAACAGTCACTAAGAAAAACTGCAGTGCTTACAATTCATTTCAGCCTTCTTTTGCTTTACCAATCTATAAAGGTTGTGAATGTGAGGACTGATGTAAAGTTACTTTTCATCATCATTGTGAATGATTGCTCAATGAGGCAGTCACTAAATGAGTATTCCCTTAAAATCTAAGAAACTAACATAGCACTTTTTACCCTGATAATTTCTAGAATAGAAGCTATTATTTGAGCAAAATCAAGAAGAGAAACAGGGACAGTCTGTGATATGTTTTACTAGGGGTAGTTTCCCGCAAGACATTGTCACTGAGGAATAAGTGCTCTCTGTTGAAATGGGGCAATGATGCCATCCAGTAAGGTTGGGACATACTTAGTGGCATCTACAAGGTGGCTGGGATGGGGACGTGGACTAGCAAATGACAAGAGAGTGCCACCCTGATACCATGTAAGGTTCCCTTCTTTTGTTCATGCTTTATGTCAGACCACTGGGACAAAGCTCGTGTTATGCCGTGCTATGTCAATTTGACAAATGCAATGGTTCCCACACCTGCCTCTGGCAGTGACCCACAAGACCAGACTTTATGTCCTGAAATGTTTCATCAAATGTTTTTCAGTAAACAGATGAAAATCTGATTAAGAAAGTTTATAAATTCCTGCTAAACTGGAAGATGGAAGAAGAAAAAGGGAAAGAAACAATGATAGTGTGGGCAAAGAATTTGGTTATTCTATAGATTTAGAAGATTGGCAAAAACTATGGGACCGAAATATTAAATTTACTAAAGCAGCTGCATATAAGGAAAACTTATATAAAATGTTTGATAGATGGCACATGACACCAGTTAGATTAGAGAAAATGTTTAAAAATGTATCAAATATGTGTTGGAAATGTAAACAACAACCAGGCACTTATTACCATCTCTGGTGGATATGTCCTAATGTTAAAAAAAATTGGTTTAAGATCTATATGTGGCTAGAAGAGATGATTAAAATACAGATAGAATTTAAACCAAAACTCTGTTTGTTAGGAATATTAGGTTTGAATTATGGAAAAGAGAATGAGTATTTAATATTGCATGTGCTGACAACTGCAAGAATAATATTTTGCCCAATTTTGGAAAAATGAAAATTTACCATCTGACCAGGCTATAATAACAAAAATACTCGAATGTGCAGAAATGGATAGACTGACTTTAGAAATGAAAGAGAAAGAAGACACAATTTACTTTAAAACATGGGGAAAATTTTATTATTGGTTAGAAACATGCTAGAGTGAGAAAAGGTTATGAAATTTAAAGAGATAATTGATAATTTGTATTTATATTCCATGATTATTTGTATGAACTTGTTCTTATTTCTTCTTCTTCTTCTTCTTCTTCTTCCTCTTTGTATATTTGTGATCTTAAATAATATGGTAAACTATAATTAATATGTAGTATATTATTATTTTAAAGTGATTATAATTAATTAATATTAAACATTATTAAGTAGTGAAATGAATGAGATTTATTGACTAATTTGTTATTTACGGGATTATATGGAAAGTTGTTTAATAATAGAGTAATTATTAAGATTTAATCTGTAAACCCAGACTGGTAGACTTGCTGAAGCAATGTTATTTTGTGGGATTAATCCCACTTTTGTGTTATCCCTTTTCCCTGGTCTAACCTTTTTGTATGTTTCCCATTGTCTTACCCTTTTTGACCCTATCCCCTTATTATCTTTATAAAACTCAATAAAAATATTTATAAAAAAATGTTTTTCAGTAAACCTATGGCAGAGAAATCAGTTAAGTAGGAATTTCCTGAATGGAGAAATAGACAGAAGTCCACAGTCACAAAACAGAGACAAATAATCTCAAACTTTTAAAAATTGTGAGGTGGGTTAACAAATGTTAGGCTGTTTATGAGAACTAAATGGAATTTCCATATCCAGTGGCAATGAATATTGCAAGGAAGGGATGCTTTTACCTAAAATAAATATCAATGTTTCATGAGGCTAGAATGCATATGCTGTTTTAGATATTTGAGTGATATCTAGAACAGTATCTCTCTTTCTGCCTACCCTATAAGATCTAACAGATCATCTTCCTGAAGATTCAGATCTTGAAAGCCTTTAAACATTTTTTTAAAAAACTTAGCTTTTTCACCAAGCTCTGGGATAGCTTAGCAGTGTGTCTATTTGATTATACTGTTGGTTTTGGTGGTATTATATATTTCTCTCTATTATATGAGGCTCTTTCTGGATTTCTATTGTTTTCTATATATTACATTAATTAAGATCATATATTGTTCAGAACTGGCCTGAAGCAGCCTTAAAATTAGAATTGTAAACAAACAAATCAACAAAGTATTAATTACCAAGCATTCAAAGAAATTAAATACTTCCAAATGTTGTTATACAGTCACTTGCATTGACAACATAAAGATCATTAATATTGTTTCTTTTCTCTGTTGTAAAGGCAAATAACCATGAGCACTAATGGCTTAAATTGGTGATTCATAGGGCCCCTTCACTTAAAGGACTTGTATGCCCCACAGCTTATTACAAGGCAAGAACGGATGAATTACTGCTTTAAATTAAAGCATTACAAACAAGAGTACTCCATTTTCAAATGTGTTTTTAAATCATTTCAAACCACCTGATTGTGTAAATCATTGGGCTATTCAGAGCTTGTAGTGATCACCTACAAATGAACTCATTTCTTCTAACAGAAGGAGAGAGTGATCATTTGTGTCTTGGCTTACTTTAGTCCTTGTCCTAGTCTACACTTCCTCAATTCCATGTCAATAAGAGTTAATTGACAAGGCAATCTGGGCTTCTGCATTACCAATCAACAATGCAAAATGTCCTAAAATGAGGACATATTTGCTAAATAAAAAGCTTAATTACTAAATAATAATTATTCTAGTGACCCGAATGACCCCAAAGGATAGCTTCTGTTCTTTGAAGAGCAATCACCTTCCTATTTAGGCCAATCAGTCAAGACATATCATGTGAAAATAAAATCTAAGAAGTTCTATTCTATGGAAGATTTGGGTCAGTTATTGCTTCTGTCCTTGGAACCCACAGAGCCAACCTCAGAGCTATTTTCCCTACTCAAATAGCAGGTACTTTAAATTAATTAGGAAAGAAAAAAGAAGGATAAAGAGAGACAAAAGCAGGTAAGGATTATTGAAAGGTATCTATGCATAACTGAAAAGTGCTTCCAAGATCACATTCCTATCACCTACACATTTCATTTGTATTAAAATTTATGTGGATGCACATAGAACACAGAACACATAAAACTGGTTTGGAAGGGATCTTGAAGGTCTTCTAGTAGGTCTTCAAAAACAGTAACTGTGAGAGGGACCTTGGAGTCCTAGTGGATGATCGCTTGAATATGAGCCAGCAATGTGCAGCCAAAAAAGCTAATACAGTCCTGGGTTGCATAAACAGAGGCATAGAATCAAGATCATGTGAAGTATTAGTACCACTTTATAAAACCCTAGTGAGACCACACCTGGAATACTGCAACCTATTTTGGTCACCATACTACAAAAAAGATGTTGAGACCTTGGAAAAAATTCAGAGAAAAGCAACTAAACTGACCAAAGACCTGGAAACTAAAACATATGAAGAATAGCTGCAGGACTTGGGTTTGGTTAGTCTAAAGAAAAGAAGAAATAGGGGTGACATGATAGCAGTATTCCAGTATTTGAGAGGCTGCCACAAAGAAGAGAGGGTCAAATTATTCTCCAAAGCACCAGAGGGCAGGACAAGAAACAATAGTTGGAAACTGATCAAAGAGAGAAGCAACTTGGAATTAAGTTCCTATCAGTGAGGACAAGTAACCAGTGGAACAGCTTGCCTCCAGATATCATGGGTGTTGTGTCCTGAGCCTGCAAAAGCAGGCTCGGGACATTGCAATGGTCCCGGGCTGTTGCAAGCTGCCCGGGATCAGACTGAGTGGTGCCAGCCTGCGCGCATGCGCAAGGCGCGGAAGCGTGCCAGTTTGTTACCTTTTTCCCCGGGGGTTCTATTAAAGGAGGCAGAGAGGCCTGCTCTCCTCTCTCGGAGTTCAGCTCCGAGAGAGCTGAAGAGAATAAAAGCTGTTAGAACCATCAGAATGTGTGCTCTTTTTTCGCCGTTGACTCAAGGACTCAACACTGGCGACGAAGGTGGGATAGCTTACAAGATAAAGAAAGAAGACTTGTAAGGCTTACCCAAGAGTCCTGGAGAGAGGAAGACAGCATTAAACTCAGCATCTGGCCTGCCAATACAGCGTCGCTGGAGGTAAGCTGGCTGATAGAAGCAAGGATGGCGAAGATAGGGAGATTGTCTGAATTCGATGTTACTCACCCAGAAAGATGGGAGTCTTATGTCACTAGAGTAGAAAATTACTTTAGAGTGAATCAAGCTTGAAGGCTGCTACTTTGCTGTGTGTCTGTGGTCAAGATGCATTTGAAATTGCAGAAAATTTGGCAGCCCCTGCTCCTCTTGAGTCTGTCACTTATAAAGACTTAAAGAAGTTATTGAAGGAACATTTCCAGCCCAAGTTGTCTGTTATTGCATGGAGACACACGTTTGAACAGAGGGATCAAAGAGCTGGTGAATCAGCCAAAGAATACATTGCAGCCTTGAGAAGAGCAGCTAAGCCCTGTGACTTTAAAGATTTAGAAGAAAGGCTGAGAGACCGTTTTGTATGCGGGCTAAGGAACAGAGACTTGCAACAGAGGCTCTTTGCAAAAGAAGATATTTCCTTCCAAGATGCCTTGAGAGAGGTCACTGCAGAGGAGGCAGCAGGTGGGGCGGTCAAGAATATGAGGCCTATCAGGAACAACCCAGAAGCAGTTTCCGTGCACCATGAGGGAGTCCAAGAGAGCTCAGAGGAAGATCCTGAAGATGAGGTGGATCATCTCTACCCATCCAAAGAAAGGAAGCAGAAGGAAGGCAAAGAAAAGGCTCCAGCTGTGTCCAAGTGCTTCGGGTGTGGAGGTCACCACAAGAGGGCTGACTGCAGGTTCCGTTCTGCAATCTGTAGAGCATGTGGCAGGCAAGGCCACATAGCATCTGTTTGTCTGGGCTGTCAGAAGGCACAACCTCGAGAAGAATTGCGCCTGAAAGGTACCAGGGTCCCCAGCCAAAACAGGGTGGGTTTCTGTGCATCACGCAGAAGTATTTATAGAACAGGCACACACAAGCCACTTAAAAAGAAACTGTCACTTAAGGTGAGGTTGCAAGGAGTTCCATTGGTTATGGAGCTGGACACTGGATATGCTCTTTCAATCATTTCTATCCACACTTTCAGGAAGATTTGCAATAGCAGCAGGTTCCAGGCCAAACTTAGGCCATCCAATATAATCTTAACAGATTTTCAAAATTTCAAGGTGTGTGTAAAGGGGGAGGCCACCCTTACAGTACAGTACAAGGAGTTTGAAGGTCCATTAGATGTATTGGTAGTTGGGGGTGAACGAATGAGTCTTATTGGACTCGATTGGTTTGAGGCCTTGGGAATCCAAGTTACAGGGCTACACAATTTGCAAACGTTAGGCCTAGCAGAGGTCTGCAAAGAGTTTGCAGATGTCTTCAGTCCACAGCTTGGATCTTACAAAGGCCCCCCAGTTTCTTTGAAACTGACCCCACTGTCACTCCCATTAGGGTGAAAGCAAGGAGAGTACCCTTTGCTCTTAAAGGGAAAATTGATGCTGAACTGGATAAATTGATCCAGCAAGGTATTTTAGAACCTGTTGATTCAAGTCTATGGGAAACCCCCATAGTTACGCCTCTCAAGGCTAATGGGGACATTCGTATTTGTGCAGACTACAAATGCACATTAAACAAGGCATTGCAACAGCATGCATATCCTGTACCTGTAGTCAGCCATATTTTGGCTTCCCTCAAAGGGGGGCGTGTTTTTGCAAAGTTAGATCTGGCACAGGCTTATCAACAGTTACCTGTTGATGAAGCTGCTGCTGAAGCACAGACTATTGTAACCCATAGGGGGGCATTCAAAGTCAAGAGACTACAATTTGGAGTAAATGTAGCTCCTGGAATTTTCCAAAGTGTTATGGAAAACACCCTGAGAGGTATCCCAGGGGTTTGCCCCTATTTTGATGATGTCCTTATTGCTGGAGAATGCACTCAGAATTTAGCTGAGAGGTTAAGGGCTGTTTTGCTTCACTTCAGAAAAACAGGCCTAAAACTTAAAAAAGACAAATGCAAGATAGGAGTTTCTTCTACAGATTCCCTGGGATTCAGAATAGATGCCAGGGGTATTCACCTTGCTGAATCTAAATTAAAAGCCATACAGCAGGCTCCTAGGCCTATGTCTAAAGCTGAGTTACAAGCATTCCTAGGCCTCTTGAATTTTTACAGTGCTTTCATACCTAACAAGGCTAATGTAGCAGAACCACTTCATAGGCTTTTAGACAAGCAGGCAGTGTGGCAGTGGTCCCAAGTACGTGAAAAAAGTTTCAATGAGGTCAAGGCCTTACTTACATCAAATGATATGCTTGGACATTTTAATGAAACCCTTCCTGTCTGCATTGCTTGTGATGCTTTCCCTTATGGGGTGGGGGCTGTACTTAGCCATTTAAGAACTGATAGAACTCAGGTTCCTGTTGCATATTACTCCAGAACTTTGTCCTCTGCTGAGCGAAACTATGCTCAGATAGATAGAGAAGCCTTGGCCATTGTCGCTGGAATTAAAAAATTCCATGATTTTCTATATGGCAGACATTTCACAGTCTATACTGACCATAAGCCTCTGTTGGGGTTATTTACCACCAACAAACAAACTCCCCATATCATCTCTCCTAGAATGCTGAGATGGTCTATCTTTTTGTCAGCCTATGATTTTTCATTGATTCAAAAATCTGGCAAGGACATGGGCCACGCTGATGGCCTAAGTAGATTACCTCTGCAAATGGTAGAGGCTGACCCTGCCCCTGCCATCAATATTCTCTCCATTCGGGCGCTGCCTGAGTCTCCCCTAATTGCCAGGGATGTGGCTGCTGAATTAGCTACAGATCTCACACTTACTCGTGTGCTGTCATGGGTTTTGTCTGGCTGGCCTGAGAGTTGTCCAGGTACTGAGTTCCAGAGCTTCTGGCTCAAGAAGCATGAGTTATCCACTTCTCAGGGTTGCCTGTTGTGGGGCAGCAGAGTAGTTATTCCTACCTCATTAAGACCTAGAGTCTTAGCTTCCCTCCATGAGGCTCATCCTGGCATTGTCAGGATGAAAGCGCTTGCGCGCAGCCATTTATGGTGGCCGGGATTAGACAGGGAAATAGAGGCCCAAGTGCATGGATGCCATTTGTGCCAGCGTTCACGCCCTGAAATGCCTCAGGCTACTGTGCATAGATGGGAGGAGACACAGTCACCTTGGTCTAGGGTGCATGTGGATTATGCTGGGCCCTTTCAGGGACAATTCTTCTGGTCCTTGTTGACAGCCATTCAAAGTGGCTTGAGGTTGTTCCTGTCTCTTCCACTACTGCTGCCAAGACCATTCAAGTACTGAGAGGGATTTTTGCTGCACATGGCCTTCCAGATGTTCTGGTTTCTGACAACGGTCCTCAATTCATTTCTTCCGAGTTTCAAGCTTTCTTGCAGGCCAACATGATTTGTCATGCAACTTCGGCACCATTCCACCCTTCCATTAATGGTATGGCTAAACGGATGGTTCGCATCACCAAGGATGCTCTCAAGAAACTGACCTACAGGGACTGGCACCACAGGTTGGCAGATTTTCTTCTTGCTTACCGCACCACACCTTCTACTTCCACTGGGAAGAGCCCGGCAGAACTTCACTGGGGGCGCAGACTGATCACCAAACTTGACAGGCTGCATCTGGACAGGGTGGCTCCTCGAGTTGCCCAACCAAGGGCACCAAGGTGTCTGCAAGTAGGCGCCCCGGTATGGACCCGGAACTATGGGCCCAGTCACCTGTGAGTTCTGGCGGTAGTATGCAAGGTCACTGGTCCATTGTCCTATGGGGTTTCCCTGAACAACAGTCGTGTCCTTCAGCGGCATATTGATCAGCTGTGTACGAGACTGGAGTCTCCCTCTGCAACTCCTGGGTTTTCTCCGGGGGGGAGGGGGACCACTGTGGGCAAAGGGAAGGGTGTTGGCAAGAATCAGGGCCAAACGGAGAGTTGGAGGAAGGCCCTTCCCAAGGTTCCGCAAGTGTCCCTAACAGGAATTCAGGGGAACAAGGAACAATACAGGCACCAGTACTTACTCCAGCCAGGGAGTCACCCAGGGGGCATACTCATTATTCACAAGCCCAATACAGCACTCCAAGCTGGGAGAATAACCAGGAGCATCCAAACAACCCAAATAACATAAGAGAACTGGCATACAAACAAATAAGCTGGCCCAATGCTGCTACTGCTTCCAAAAGGAAGTCTACACACAGGGAGGTAGTCAGAGAGGCAAATCCTGATTCTGGTACCTCTGGCATAGAATGGGGGGCAACTGAGTACTGGGGCACTGCAGAAACCCCAGACAACCCAGTTACGGGGCTTGGGAGTGAAGGGATGCATTCCCTTGATAGGTCCATTGTGGACTTGGAGAGTATCACAAAAACGCCAAATACTGGCGAGAACATAGTGAGGCCCGAGAGCCTACAGTTAGGCAGATCAACCATGTACAGTAGGGAGCAAAGTCCTGGTCTGTCGAGCCCGGTGGGCAAGCAAGCAGACCAGGTAACAGAACCCAGGTCACGGGGACCATCAGGGCTTAAAAGAGGGGGCAACTCCACTACAATCTCTGCACAGGATGATCAAGGGAGCTCTCAAAATCTGAGGAGGTCACAGAGGGTTAAAAGATCTCACAAATACTTGGAAGATTTTGTGACATTGCTGTCAAAACAAGGGAGGTGAAGAGGGTGCCTGCTGTTGGGGAACTTGGAAGTGCGAGTCTTGGGCATTTAATTCCAAAACAATAGCATGGTACCATGTTATAGTGTGGCTAGTAAGTAGCTGCAACAGATGTGCGGTTCCATAGGGATAGCACACCATGCTCGTGTTGAGGTCACGTATATCTATCAATATAGTTTAATTAAGTTTCATCTGGGGGGGAAAGGGTTGTGTCCCGAGCCTGCAAAAGCAGGCTTGGGACATTGCAATGGTCCCGGGCTGTTGCAAGCTGCCCGGGACCATACTGAGTGGTGCCAGCCTGCACGCATGCGCAAGGCGCGGAAGTGCGCCAGTTTGTTATCTTTTTGCCCAGGGATTCTATTAAAGGAGGCAGAGAGGCCTGTGAGCCTCCAAGTTGTGTCGGAGAGAGCTGAAGAGAATAAAAGCTGTTAGAACCATCAGAATGTGTGCTCTTTTTTCACCGTTGACTCAAGGACTCAACAATGGGTGCTCCATCACTGGAGATTTTTAAGAAGAGACTGGACAATCACTTGACTGAGATGGTACAGGTTCTCCTGCTTGAGCAGGGGGTGGACTAGAAGACCTCCAAGGTCCCTTCCAGCTCTATTCTATTCTATTCTATTCTATTCTATTCTATTCTATTCTATTCTATTCTATTCTATTCTATTCTATTCTACTCTACTCTACTCTACTCTACTCTATTCCATCCCATCCCATCCCATCCCATCCCATCCCATCCTATCCAATGCTCTGCTCAAGGAGACACTATACTATTTGAGACAAATGGCTGTCCAACCTCTCCTTGAAAACATCCAGTAAAGGGGCACCCACAGCTTATGGAGGTAAGCCGTTCCATTGATAAATTGCTCTCTTTAGTTTTGCTTGGATCTCTTTTTAATGATCTTCTGCTTCTACTTCCTGTCCTGTCCTCAGGTGCTTTGGAAAATAGGTGGACTGCCTCTTCTCTGTGACAGTCCTTCAAGTATTATAAGGCTGCTATCATGTCATCCCCTAGTCGTTCTCTTCATTAGACATACCTGGTTCATGTAATCATTCATCTAACAATTTAGTTTCCAGAACTCTTATCGTCTATGTTGCTTTTCTCTGCACTTTTTCTAGAATCTTTTTCTGGATGCTTTTTTTTTTAGCATTTTTTGTATTATGGTGACCAGAATTGGATACAATATTTCAAATGTGGCCTCACTATCACAGTATAGAGCGGTATTATTACTTCTTGTGATCTTGATGTTATCCCTATTGCTGCAGCCCAGGACCACATTGGTTTTTTGGGCAGCTGTAGCACAGTGCTGGCTAATACTTAAGCTATTGTCCACTAGAACCCCCTACATCGCTCTCACAGTTACTATTGTTGAGCCAGGTACTGTCTATTTTATACCTGTGCATTTGATTTTTCCTGTCTATGTGCAGTACCTTACTTTTTTCACCATTGAAGTGCATGCATCTTCTTGGATTCTTTATTTACTTTACTTTGATATTTCTTGTATCTCTCAAAAAGTAAAGTTTCATAGCAAGGTCCATAATACAATAAAAACAGATAATCAGTATAAGTTGATCAATAGATTTTCCACACTAATTTTAAAGTTTTTGCTTTATACATATATTTATGGATGTATGGAATGCACAGATATATTTGTAGGCTAATTTTGAGAGAAATATTTAAACAATAAATACTGGTATTAAAATCACTGACTATCGAATATCATATACTAATTAATGACATGATGAACTATTGAATATTCTGAATCCTTTCATATTATCTAAATCAAAAATTGTTTTTCCAAAAATTATTTTCCAACCAAGAGGATTAGGCCACTTTATAAAGCATATTTACATTTGTAATATGTATTCACTAACAAATTATCTTGTTAGGAGTGTTATGATCTTCTGCTTCAACCATGCTTGTCCAGGAAATTATATCAACTTTCAGAAAATTGGTTACCTGAACTTTATTCATCTCCATTTTCTTCCTCTCATTCGTGGCTTTTTCTGCTGCTTTCTTCTGATGTTGAGGGCCTTTACCAAAGAATGTGTAGTTGACAAATGCATATTCCAGTAAAGCAAGGAACACAAAGACAAAGCAGCCCATAAGGTAGATGTCAATTGCCTTCACATATGGGATTTTGGGAAGGGTTTCCCTGAGGTGAGTGCTAATGGTGGTCATTGTCAGCACAGTGGTTATTCCTACAGAGAAGGAAAGAGTTACCTTTCTAAAGACATACTTCATTTCTGAAGATATCACTTCATAAAGAATTCCTAGCATCCACCTTGCTGTCTGAGTCATTTCTATATTGCTCTAGTTTTCTATGCATTGTATCAATGTATCAATCAGATTACAACTCTCAAGTCTTGCCACAGTGAGTAACTGAGACCTTTAAGACTTTGGGACAATGGGAAAGAATATGAATTTGTTTCTCTCTAAGGGCAGACAAAGCTTAAGTACCATGTTCTGAATAATATATATATATAATGTTGTATATTTTATTGCCTCATAAATTGAAGAATATGTGCCAATTCTTAAGTTACAGGAAAATCTCAACAACTACATTTCACCAAGTTAAAATAGTTGACTTGGATGTTTGATCTAGGAGCACATGTTCCTAGGAAAGTCTTACATGCATAAGTCAAAGATTTTGTATAGATGTTTTTGAGTTAAATATATATAATTCTGACAGATATACATTATTGTTGAAAAATCTCTAGCATTTTAGGATAAATTTGCTTCACCATGTTTTCTTCCCACCTGCAGGATTTGATTACTTGATTATGTGCCATCAAATTGCTTTTCATTCTTAGTGACTACATTGACAGATTTTCTTCAGGATGATCTGTCCCCAACCAGGCCCTTTGAGTGTTCTAATGGTATACCATTTGCCATATAATCAAGCCTATCCATCTGGCTATTGGACATCCTCTTTTCTTTCCTTCTTTGTTTTTCACATAATATTTTCAAAATTTGATAATTTGAGCCTAGGTGTTTATGCCTCGAGTGAGAATTTTGGATTGATTTTATGATCCACTTCTTTGCTTTTTTGGCTGTCTATGGTATTCTCATGAGTCTTTTTCAACACCAAACTAAAGTTCAAAAGCATCAATAGTCTTCCTATCCTGCTTCTTCAACTTTTGCTTCCATAGAATGTCATAAGGAAAACCACTGCCTGCATAGCCTGGTTGCTATATATAGAAAATATCTTTTATGGTATATTGGATGTGACACTTTTCTATACAGAATTTCATCTTTGTGTGATCTTCTTTGAATTAGTTTGGCTACACAAACTACTACTAGACTTCATTCATTTTGTCATCAGCCTCTCAGTAATGTCTGACCCATGACCACTCTTTGGATCAGCACTTTCCAAGCCCCTCTGTCTCGCACCATCTCTTTCAGATACACTATGGTCATACTGGTGTCATCCTTATAGTGTTCACCAATGAGTACTAGGATCACTTGTCAGGGCAATGTCAGGGCCCACTTCAAAACTGCATCCTAAGAAAGCAGGACTCTTGGAACAGTTTCTTTCCAAAAGGAACTTTTATTAAGAGAAGCTGATAGCAGGCATAATAGGCAGGATATGAGGGTTTCCCACTCAGATCAATAGGTTAAAAGAGTCCCAAGAAAACCCCACCCCAATAGTTAATCTGGTCAGTTTGAATGGTGTTAAGTGGGAAAGGAACTGATAACAGGGTCCGTTCCCATGCCTGTGATGATGTTGTTGGGTCTTCACACCTTCCCTTCTGCAGCAAAAGATAGGCCAGATGGCTGGAGGCACATTCCTTTCTCCCCCCAAGATAACATCAAGGGAGAGACAGTTCAAAGACTAAGTTTGCGGAATTAGTGGAAAGGGTACATTGTAGCAAAGCAGAGAAATATACCACAGAGCCTTCCCCCCTCCCCCTCAGGAGAATGGCAGAACCCTCTGTAAGCTAGAATAAAGAGATGAAATAGATTTCCCCCTCCCAGGAAAAAGAATGGATTCTGACATCCTGCCCCCCTTAAAAGAAAGAGAGATCCACCTGTAGAAAACAAAACAGAAAAAAGGGAGACAAGGATTAATCCTGTTTATCCGGGTACACAGTATGACATTTCTAAGGAGTTGGTAGGTCCTAATATGATGTTTCTGGACCCACTTGTTCTGGGAAGGTGGCAGGTGTTTCCACACTACCACATATTGGATGGAACCATGATGTTTTCTGGAGTCTAGGATTTCTTTAATTTCAAAATGTTGTTCACCTTCTACCATAATTGAAGGAGGGGTAGGAGCTGCAGCTGTCCTTAAGGGCAACTGCAGTTCACATTTTAAAAGACTGCAGTGGAAAATTGGGTGAACCTGTCTGAGTGTCTTTGGGAGGTCTAATTCCACTGTGACAGGATTAATGTTCTTTTAATGGGAAAAGATCCCAAAAATTTTGGTCTTAGCTTTTTTTGAGGGTTGTAGGGATTTTAGGTATTTTGTTAACAGATAAACTTTCTCCCCTACTGTAAATGGTTTGGATTCACTGTTTTTTATCTGCTTGGATTTTATATGCTTCCCTAGCTTTGTCTAATGCCCTCCTCACAACTGGCCAGGTATTTTGCAATTGTGCTGGAATGTAGTCCATGCTGGAATGTACTGCATTTTTATAAGTGACTTCTGCGAACGGGAGCAGGTTGATCCAGCTGTCTTGTTGGTAATTAATGAAACATCTTAAGTACTGCTCCAGTACTGAGTTCAACCGTTCAGTCTCACCATATGTCTGCAGATGATGACTAGACGACAACTCCTGGGTTGTCCCCAACAGTCCTAAGAATGTTCTCAAAAACTCTGATGTGGACTGTACTCCTCTATCTGATATGATTTGTTGTGGGGCTCCATGAAGTCAATAGATATGTTGGACGAATAGCTTTGCAAGTGTCTTTGCACTGGGGATTTTTTGGCATGGGATAAAATGTACTTGTGTAGAGAACAAGTCCGTTACCCCCAAATGACTGTGTTCACCCAAATGACTGAGTTCCAGTAACTCCACAATAAAATCCATAGAAATTTACCTTCAAGGCACTGATGGGGTTTCTACTGGTTGCAATAAGCCTGGGGGTCTTTTCTTATTATCTTAGTGGCAGCATAGATTGGACAACTTGCCACGTAACTTTCAATGTCCTTTTTTATTGATGGCCACCAAAATTATCTTTTCACCAGGTATAAAGTTTTTACGAATCTGAAATGACCAGCTGATTTAGAGTCATGGCATAGTCGCATGAATGTCAGTCTCTGGTTTTTTGGGATGTATAGCTTCCCTCCCACCCATGGTAAGCTATCAATCATTGTGCATAGGTTCTTGTGGCTTAGAAACCATTCGTCGGTTTCTAGTGGTTTTTTTAATTCAATCCCTGCTTGGCTCGCTAGAGGCTTCTGGAGTTTGGCTTGTGC
Organism: Crotalus tigris; assembly: GCF_016545835.1. Lineage (NCBI taxonomy): Eukaryota > Metazoa > Chordata > Lepidosauria > Squamata > Viperidae > Crotalus > Crotalus tigris. Next base: position 352,247 of record NW_024098394.1, on the reverse strand, counting down.
TCGGTTGGTGACTTGAGCTGCTAATTGCTTTGATGGCATAAGTGGGTCTGTTATCTCTATTCTGTTGCTATTGTATTGGGCAGTCTGGACAATGCATCCACTAACAAATTCTTTCCTCCTGGCAAATGTTTTAAAGTGAAGTTAAACTGGTGGAAATGCTGCAACCATCTCGCTTGTTTATAGGGTTAGTTTCCTGGGTGTTTTTAATCCTTCCAGGTTCTTGTGGTCAGTCCACACCTGGAAAGGAATTTTGCTCCCCTCCAGGAAATGCCTCCAGGTAAGAAGAGCCCATCGCACCACATATGCTTCCTTCTCCCAAACTGCCCTTCTTTGCTTTGTTTCCATGAGTTTCCTTGATGTATATGTTCAAAGCTGCAAATTCCCTTCATCATTTTCCTGTAATAGTACTGCCCTCACAGCCACATTGCTAGCATTGGCCTGGATCATGAAAGGTTTCTCAGTGTCAGGGTGCCTTAAAACTGGTTCTGAGGAAAATAGTTTTTTAAACCTTTCAAATGTGGTTTGACATTCTACCGTCCATTTCAATGTCTGGCTTGATTTCAGCTTTTCCTCCCCCTTGGTCTTAAGCAAGTTAGTAATTGGCAGCACGATCTGTGCAAAGGAGGGGATGAATTGCCGGTAAAAATTAGCAAATCCAAGGAAGCTTTGCAATTGCAGGGCGGAGCTCATTCTAGTACCGCTTGGACTTTCCCAGGGTCCATTTCTACGCCATTTGGCAAGATACAATACCCCATATAGTCAATTTTTTCCTTGGGGAACTCACATTTAGATAGTTTGGCATACAAGTGAGCTGCCTGGAGTTTTTTCAGTACAGCTCTGACTAACTTCACATGTTCTTCCATTGTTTCAGTGAATGTCAGGATATCGCCCAGGTAAACAAGCACCCCTTTAAACAGGTGTTCCCGGAGCACATCATTTATTAATTGCATGAATACTGTGGGTGCCCCTTGAAGGCTGAAAGACAAAACCCTGAATTGGTAACATCCTAAGGGGCAATTGAAAGCTGTCTTCCATTTGTCTCCCTCTTTAATCCTAATCCTGTAATATGCCTCCCTTAAGTCCAGTTTCAAAAAGATTTTTCCTTTCGACAGGTGGGCTAGCATTCTTTCATGAGAGGGAGGGGATATAGGTTGCTCTCACTCATTGGGTTCAGAGATCTATATCCACGCAGAGGTGAAGAGGCCCGTCCTTCTTTTCTCGAAATAATAAGGGGGCTGCAGTCTTTGGCTTTGCCAATTGGATAAAACTCCTTTCCAGGTTTTTGTCTATGAATTTCTGCATTTCCTCTAGCTCCTGTGAGCTCATAGAATACAGTTGCAGCTTGGGTAACTTCGCCACTGGGAGGCTTTTGATAGAGCTGTCTGTGGGCCACTGGGGGGGCAGTTCATCAGATTTCTCCTCACAATACTTCAGCTAAGTCCATGTATTCCTCTGGGATGTCTTGTAACTCCTTTTCTCCCCACACCACTGCTCTTTTGGAGGGGCTTCTTCTGTTTCGGGGCTAAGTCGGGGTTCTTGCTGCATTTGTGTCTGGGAATCTGAGCTTTCCTGTCCTCCAGTCCACCTGCGGGTTCCACTTGGTTAGTCATGCCATGCCCAGAATAAGGGGGCACTCCATGCCAGGGGTCACTACAAACGTTATAGTCTCTACGTGATCCCCTATAGTGAGCTGGATGGGCAGTGTGGCAATTGTGGCTGGCATCCCCTCTGCAATGGACCCATCTAATTGACCGAATGAGATCAGTTTCTCCAGCCTCCTCACTGGAATTCCTAAATTCCTCACTAACATTGGGCTTATGAGGCAGTGGGTGCAGCCAGAGTCTATTAATGCTCTGAGTGCCACCCTCTCAGGCATTCTGGGACTAAACAGTTCTATAGTCCTTGTAAGAGGCGCAATGGGTCCACTTACCAGGGGTTCATCCTCCAAGTCATCATCTGATGAGTTGGGTGGCTCTCCTGGTGGTGTTGGAGTTTACTTCCCTTGTTTTGACGGAGTGGGGAACTCAATGACCTCCACGCTTTTCAGCTTCATTGGGGTCTTCCCCAATTTCCCAAATGGGACTTGTTCAGGCTTACGGGTGTGTGTGTGTGAGGGGCACTCAGCAGCATGGTGTCTTCTTTTCTGCATTTGAAGCATCCTGTCATTCTTGGTGTGGTTGGTGCTTGCTTCATTGATTCATGGGAAGGCTCCGCTGGTGACTTCTCCCAAGATCTCCATCCATGTCATTTCCTTCTGGCCCAATTGATCTCCATTTCCTCGGCCAGGATGTATCAGTCTTGGATTCGGTCTGGGTCCCCTCGAGGGATCCAGGCATTGTATAGGTCATAGTTCAGGCCATCTTTGAAATTTCTGATCAAGATATCTTCTGGCCAGTTCAGCTTACTGGCCAGGGTTTGGAATTCTTGGGTATATTCTACCATGAGTTGCTGGCCTTGCTTGATGGTTTTGATACATTCCCATGCTTTCCGATCAGCCAAGGGCTCTTCAAATCTGCATCTGAGGGCTGCCATGAATTGGTTGAAATTCTGCAGTTCTGGGACATCGGCATCATAGAGATCCACCACCCAGTCTGCTGCAGTGTCATCTAGGGCTGCTTGTGCAATCTATTCAGCCACGATCACTTGGTATGTCACAGCTGTAGTCCTTCATGTAGTTCAACACCTGGGTTAGGAAAAACCCCAGTGCGGCTCCCCGAGGTACTTTACTCCTAGTCGTGGGAACTTTTGGATGGACCGATGTCCCTTCTTCCATCTGTGTTGGTGGCCATCTCCATCAGCTGGTGCAGCTCACCCAGGGATGGCAGTGGCAGTAGTGATGGCTGCTGCTTTTGCGGCACTGGTAGAAGGGCCTGGGACTGCTGGTTCACTTCCCCCTTCGTCCATTCCTTCATCTGAGCCCGGATTGGCAGTTCCCTGGCACAGATCGACTTTCTCTTCCTTCATGGAATCAAAAGTGATTCTCAGCATGTCAATGGCTTGCCCCAGGGTAGTTGTCCTCATCTTCATTAAGATGAAGTGACCTCTCCATCTTGACTTTCCAACCTGGCTGGTGACTGCTGCATCTGAGCATCACTTTCCTGGATTTCTTCTCTCAGACCTCCTTCTCCCTGACACCCATCAACCACCTGGGCTTGTGACAGTGTTCCATGACCACTACTTTGACCGATGAGCTTGAGGATTGAGAACTGAATCGGTTGGGGTCTGCTAGGTAGGAGATCTCCTCTCCAATGGCAGGTTCTTCCCTTTCTGTTCTGGTATCTGACATCATTTGCTTAGCCCCTGGCAAGGGTCTTCCTTCCAGGCTGACTGTTACTTCATATACTGCCTAATATCAGGGCTCACTTCAAAACCGCATCCTAAGAAAGCAGGACTGTTGAAACAATTCTTTCCAAAAGGAACTTTTATTAGGAGAAGCTGATAGCAGGCATAATAGGCAGGATATGTGGATTTCCCACTCAGATCAATAGGTTAAAGAGTCCCAAGTAAACCCCATCCCAATAGTTCATCTGGTCAGTTTGAAGGGCCAATCCTCAGGTATTAAGTGGGAAAGGAGCTGATAACAGGGTCCATTCCCATGCCTGTGATGATGTTGTTGGGTCTTTGCAGCTTCCCTTCCACAGCAAGAGATAAGCCAGATGGCTGGAGGCACATTCCTTTCTTCCCCCAAGGTAACAGCAAGGGAGAGACAGTTCAAAGAGTAAGTTTGTGACTTCCAGTTCTGGATCGCGGCGCTCCTAGTCATACAAAGAGACTTGTCTCCTCATCAGCTAGTTTCCCTCTGCCAGTAGACCCTTATGCAGGTTGAAAGTCGCCCTGAAGGGTGAGACTTCCGTCAAAGAGGTTTCGCTTGGCTGTGGAGGAGCGGTGGCTCCTCCAGCTGTCCAGGCCAACTTTGAGGGCCGATGGAGAAGAAGACCGGTCAGTAAAATGGCTGATCACCTAGCCGCTAGAAACCGCAAGTCAAAGAACATCTAAGCTTGAAAACCCACCGTGGTGAATCTGGGTGAGACTTTTTTCTTTGCTCCTCTTTTTATTCTACTTTGCTTTTTTTTGCCTGTAAGAGCCCTGTGAGAATTATTTCCTTGGCTTGGAAAAGCAGCTTCTACATATTTGGGGAGAAAGGCGTTGAACAAAAGAATAGGACAAAATCTTAAAGACTACATTTTTTATACATTTTTAGGGTACTGAAAAAAAATTCTTAAGAAATGTACTATCAGTTTATGCTGTTGTTCTTTTTTTGTTGAGCGGTATTATTATCTTATATTGGAAGAGTATTTCTTTTTCCACTTTTTCCTTAAAAAATAGAAAGAAATGACTCTTGAAAAAGATTTTTAGCTTATTGAGGACATCTACTAGTCAAAAGCTAATATTGTAATTATTGACTATTTGGAGATGAGATGGTTTTGGCCTGCAAACTGTTTTTTTAAGAGAAAGATAACCAGATGCAGCTGAACAACTTTTAAAATGGAGCCGCATCCACACTTAAATTGTAAACTTATTTTGGAAAAGATCTATGAGGCTAAAGAAGAAATATGTGCTACAATGAAAGAGTTTACTACAGAATTAAGAGCCAGAATCTCTCCTTTAAACTTCAAAATTGACTCTCAGACTACTTCTGACTATTCTATAAAACAGACTACACAAGAAGAGGACTTAATTGAAAATAAAGAGAAATTGACTTTGCCTGATAAGCACTTCACTTATGGTTTTGAGGACCAGGAAAAGCAAAGTCTGAGATTTGAAATGTCAAAGCAACAAAACTTTATGGTTAAGAGAAACAGAGGGCCAATGCAGAGGCCAAGATGGTTTTCATGGATCCATGAAAAAGCAATAAAGAGAGACTTATTAACTGGAAGGGAAGCTCTATTATGGAAACCTACCTGGCAGAAGAAGAAGACCAGAATAAGACTGAAAAGAAATGAAATTTAAAATTTTATGTAATGAACTAAAGGCAATTTAGAATTATAGATTGATTTAAGGACTAAGATTATGAGCTAGATATAAGAGAAACAGGCGATTAATGGAAGATATATATTAAATTGACTAAGAATATACTTTTTGGATTGATGGGTTTATCGATATGAAAATTATTATTTTTAATAAGATGATTTGTTTGTTTGATGTCCAATGGATTGAAATGATTTAAGGTTTGATATTATTTTGTCATCTTAAAGAGATTGACTAATGGATTAGATATGTATATGATAGAAAAATATCTTAGTTTAAAAATGAGATATTTTTAGGTAATGGATTAAAGGTAATCTAGAATTATGGATTGATTTAAGATCTAAGATTGTGACAGAAGTAAGAGAAAAAGGGGTGATTAATGGAATATATATATTAAATTGATTAAGAATGTGGTTTTTTTTTAGAATGATAGATTTATTTGTAAGAAAATTATTATGTAATGTTGAGTTAATCTAATAAGATGATTTGTTTCTTTGATAACATGGATGTTATTAGTTATGAAAATTAACTGGATGAAATTTGAATATTATCGAATGGATTGAAATGACTTAAAGTCGGATTTTATTCTGTCAGCTTAAAGAGATTGATTGATAGATAGATTAGATACGTATAGGATAGATTAATATTTTATTTTAAATAAGGGATATTAGTGGAAGAAGAAATAAATAAGATTTATGATAAAATTAAGGAACTAGAACATATTTGGAAGGGATACCCAAACTGATAATGTTTGTACTTAAAGTTATTTTGATTATGGTAGTGTAAATTTATAAAGCTTTAAAAACAGGTTTAGGTTGAATAAATTTAAGCTAGAATTGGACTATTTTAAATAAAATATGTTACTTAAGGGAAAAAGAGAGGGAATAGTTGATGTATTGATTGACTTATGTATATATGTTTTGTTTTTCAATGTTTGACTACCCTAACACCACGGTGTGTCTTGAGTACTTTGTTTTAAAAATCAAAAAACCAATAAAACTTGTTTAAAAAAAAGAGTAAGTTTGCAGAATTAGCGGAAAGGATAAATTGTAGCAAAGTAGAGAAATATACCATAGAGCCTCCCCCTTCCCCTTCAAGAGAATGGCAGAACCCTCTGTAAGATAGAATAAAGAGATGAAATAGATTTCCCCCTCCCAGGAAAAAGAATGGGTTATGACACTTCTTCTTTTTCCACTGATTTCTCCAGAATAACTGTCTTACAAGTGAGTCAGCTCACATGATATGGCCCAAAAATGACAGTTTCTGTTTGGTAATCTTGACTTCAAATGACTTTTTGGGTAAGGTTTGATTTAAGACTTCTTTGTTATTTTTGCAGTCCATGGGTTGCATAATAATCACCTGCAGACCCAGAGTACAAAGGCATCTGCCCTTCTCCTATCTGCTTTTCAAAGTCCAAGTTTCGTAGTCATAAGTAGCAATTGGAAAAATTGTGTTAAATAATCTTCATTTGGTTGTGAGACTAATGTCATTACTTTTTCAGATCTTGTTCATGGCAGACATGCAGTTCTTCCAAGTGCTATGCCCCTTCTGATCTCAGGACTGCAATCACCACTTTGGTTGATTTTAGATCCGAGGAAGATGAATTCCTTTACAGGTAATCTGCAAGTTATGAGCATTCACTTAATGCTCAAAGTTATGTGATGAGCACCCCCTAGTGCTTACAAGTAAGTCCCAAAGTTACAAATATTGCAGCACCACGGTAGTTGTTCACCCTTACAAATGACCGCAGTGGCTCTGCAACATTCACCCTGGTTATTCCCTCCCTCCCCACCCCCGCCTGGGTCTCCCTAGGCACCAGGCCTTCAATACTCACCCTGTGAAAATCAAGATCCTTCACTTTATTGGCTGCTCCAGGCCTTTGGTGCATTTGCAGAGAATGGAGGCCTAAAGTAACACAAGATCATGTGAGATCAGTGGGGCAAGATCTCACTCTACTGATCTCATGTGATCTCATGGTACTTTAGGCCTCTGTTTTTGCAACAGAGAACAGAACCGAAGCTGGGGGACGCTTCTATGTGTCTCCAGAAGCTAGATCTGGGCTCTGGAGGTCTTTTCCAGGCTTCTGCAGCCCAGATCTAAGGCCTGGGGAAGCTTTTATGCTCCCTCGTGGCCCAATCTGGGCTCCGGAGGCCTTTTCCAGACCTGATCTGGCCCCGGGGGGGGGGTGCAGAAGCGTTCACCAGCCTCAGATCCGGGCCACATCACCCTGGAAAAGGCCTCCGGAGCCTGGATCGGGCTGCGCGGGATGTGCTGAAGTGTTCCCCAGCCTCATATCCAGGTGGCAGTAGGAACCGTTGCAGAGAGGAGGTGGATCTTTTCCAGGTGAGTCCGGTGCGACAGGAAGGAAGGGGGCAGCATGCGGTACCATAGTGGGTTGGGGAGACCTTGGGGGCCTGTTCCAGCACTAGGCCCTCCATGGCCTTACCCACCCTGAGATACCTGTATTGTTTCAATAGTTCCATTGTCAATCTGCACTGACCTTTGTTTTCTGCAGTTGTCATTATCTTTGGGTTTTTTGATGTTAAGGTGCAGTCTAAATTTTTCACTTCCATCTTTAACTCAGGATTAGCCATTCTAAATCCTCTTGCTTCCACAAACAATGCTGTATCATCTGCACATTGGAGGTTGTTGATATTCCTACCACCTATTTTACCTCATTGGTAGATTCCTCCAAATGTGCATTTCTCATAACTATTTCTGTGTACATGTTGAATAGTATAGGTGACAGGATGCAACCTTGTTGAGTGCCTTTTCCAATTCTGAACCATTTTGTGTCTCTATATATCATACTTACAGTGGCTGCCTGATCAGAGTACAATGACTGAATGAGCTGGATGTGGTGTGCTGATATTCCAGTTATGTGAGGCAGTTCCAGAGTTTGTCATGGTCCACATAGTGAAAGCTTGTTGTGTAGTCAATGAAGCACATGTGGAGGTCTTTTTAGTATTCCTTTGCTTTTTCTATCATGCAACATAAATTGGCAATATGATCATATGTTCTTCTTCCTTTCTGAAATCCTGCTTATACATCAGGCAGTTCTCTGTTGGCAGTTGGATTCAAATGTTGCTGGATTATTTTCAAGAGAATTTTACTCACATGTGGTATCAAGGCTATGGTTCAGTGTTTGGAACAGTTTTTCATATCACCTTTCCTTGTGATAAATATTGAACTTTTCCATTCTTTTGGCCTCTTACCAGACTTCCATACACTTTGACAAAGTGTTGTCAGTGCTTCTGTTGGCAGCAACTCTGCAGGAATTCTATCAGCTCTTCGGGCTTTGTAGTTAGGAAACTCATTGAGTGCCCACACTATTTCCTTCTTCAGGATATCTGGTTCTATTTCTGGTACATCAGCTTCTCCTCTTACGGCTTGGCCTTGTTTTTCATTTGGGTAAAATTGTTCTTCATATTTCTGCCATCTTTTTCTGATTGTTTGTTGGTCATGCAATTCCTTCACATCATGCCTCTGATCATAGCCTTTCTTGTCATAAAGGGGTTTCTGGCCTTTTTCACATAAGTGTAACACTCTCTTGTATGACCTCTCATGACTGCTTCCTCCAGTTTCTTACATTGCTCAGCCAGTACTTTTCTTTATCTTTTCTTGCCTCTTTCTGGAACTTTGTATTTAATTTTTACATTTCTTCTTTGTCACTAATGTTTTTGCTTCCCTTCTGTCTTCTGCAGTTTCTATTGTAGCTTCTGATATCCATATGGCCAATTTCTTTGGTTTCTTGTATGTAATATGTTCTTGGGCTACTTTAGTGACAATAGTTTTTATTTACTCCCATAGCTCATCTGGTTGTCTTTCTGTGACCTTGAGCAGTGCAAATCTGTTCTTAACTTCAACTGCTAGGGGAATCTTCTTGATGTCAAATTTCTGAATCATGTGTGGTCATTTGACACTGCAGCACCTGAACTTTACTTTGGCAGTTAACACATTACATGAGAATAAAAGTGGATATATCAGAACTGCAGAAACAAATCAGTCTAGACCCAATAGGAAATAGCCATATGTTAAACCAGGGGTCTTCAGACTTGGCCTTTTCATGACTTGTGGACTTCAACTCCCAGAATTCCTCAGACAGGCAGGCTGGCTGAGGAATTATGGGAGTTGGAAGTCCACAAGTCATAAAAGGGCCAAGTTTGAAGACCCCTGTGTTAAACTATACTATATGAAGGACATACAAGAAAAAAAATGAGTAAATTTTTTATACTGGCAAAGAGATGATATGGTGGTAAATGCCACATTTATCAAACCATTTTTCTGGGACTATTTCCTCGGGTAGAGAGAAGGATTGGGTATCAGAGCATGAAATAATGCATAATCTGATCAATCACAATATAAAAATTAGTGCACGGAGCTAATGAGAGAGAGGGATGATAGATACATCATCCCACCCATCAAGTTGTTTCCTTTATGCAGCATAAAGGACAGATCACCTGATGCTTTACTTTCCTTCTCTATGCTGCTGCTGTTATATACATAAATGGGTTAAAGCTGGAACAAGCAAAGAGCCTCTCTTTGGGATTATCCTTGCTAATCATCTCCAGTATTGCTTCAGAGACACTAGAAACCTGTGTGCCTTTTGATAAACATAGATAATGTAGATTGTTGATTTTTCTTTTTGGTGCCTTCAAATTGGTGTTGGCTTCTAGAGATTTGTTGAATTGTCGCTGCAGTTTTCTTGGCAAGATTTTGGAAATAGTTTGCTCTTGCCTTCTTCCTAGGGCAGAGAATAACTGGCCCAAAGCCACCCAACTGGTTTTGTACCCAAGGTGGGACTAGAACTCACAGTCTCTGGTTTGTAAACTGGTGTCTGAACCACTACAGCAAACAGGTTCTCTTAAATTGTTGCTATTAACTCTTGCCTATTTTTCTCTTGCCTATTGTCCTTGCTTTTGCCTACTTTTTGTCCCATGTTAACAAATGAAATGTTTTTTTATCTTTGATGATAATTAATAAATAAGCATCAAGCTATATTTTTTGGGCTAGCTGAACTGTGTAACATGGTCTCTGCTTTGTGCTCTAATCTGGATACATGAATTGGCTGGAAGGCTGCTGGGTGCAAACTAAATCCAATAATTTTCCAACAGTAGCATTGTCCAAGAAATAATTTACCTAGTGCAACTCTTGCAGCAGATGCATCATAGTTGATCCAGAAGGATACCCAAGACAGAATTGTAATTAGAGTAGAAGGCATGTAGGTTTGCAGAATGAAATAGCCGATATTTCTTTTCAGTCGAAAACTCAGGGACAGACGGGGGTAAGCCCCTATTTAAAAAAAAATGAAATGAAGTCATGTTTCAAATGTATTTGTTTTCTGCTAATGTTCCAGTATATCTTTGCAGCTGCTTGGTGCTTACCTGTTGCAAACACTACTCTTTTTGAGATCATTTTGTAATCAATAATCGAGAACTGAGGGAGCTCGATTTTATTAACTCCGCTAACAGCAGATTCCCCTCCATTCCAGTAGAATTCAATATCATCAGTTGTGTATCCATCTGCAGTTGGAGACATATAAGTAAGTATGTTAATTTGTCAGCTAAATGTTTTACAGTTAAAATTTCTTTCTAAATAAAATTGTAAAGAAGACATAAGATTAGGAGACGTAATTTAAATTATAACATTGTAAATATTTCACAGCTGTGTAGCAATAAATCCAGCCTACATCATATCTTTTTTGAACAAGCTACTTTTGTTCCATTTAATACTGCATATTAAATTGATATCCCTTTTTATGATACTTATTAAATTCTTGTTTTAAAAAGCAGAGAGTCAAAGTTAAAAGATTTTAGAGAAATTTGTCCATTTTTCTATCAAATGCATCATAGAACTGCCAAATATTATAAAATTTAATGATGAATAGAATAGAATAGAATAGAATAGAATAGAATAGAATAGAATAGAATAGAATAGAATAGAGCTGGAAGGGACCTTGGAGGTCTTCTAGTCCAGCCTCCTGCTCAAGCAGGAGAACCTATATCATCTCAGACAAGTAATTGTCTAGCCTCTTTTTAAAAATCTCCAGTGATGGAGCGCCCACGATTTCTGGAGGCAAGGTATTCCACTGGTTGATTGTCCTCACTATCAGGAAGTTTCTCCTTAATTCCAGGTTGCTTTTCTCTTTGATCAGTTTCCAACCATTGTTTCTTTTTCCCTCCCTCTGGTGCTCTGGTGAACAAGGTGGCCCCCTCTTCCTTGTGGCAGCCCCTCAGATACTGGAATACTGCTATCATGTCTCCCCTATTTCTTCTTTTCTTTAGACTAGCTAAACCCAAGTCCCACAGCCATTCTTTGTATATTTTAGTCTCCAGGCCTTTGATGATCTTAGTTGCTCTTCTCTGAATTTTTTCCAAACTCTCATGATCTTTTTGTGATATGGTGACCAAAGTTAGCTGCAGTATTCCAGGTGTAGTCTTACTAGGGTTTTATAAGTGGTGATAATACCTTGTGTGATCTGGGTCTGTTTTTTTTTCCTTTCTTGAAGATGGGGACCACATCAGTCTTTTTCCAATCCTCAGATACTTCCCCTGTGCTCCAGGATTTTTGAAAGTTGTGGTGTTTTGGTTCTGAGATAACATCTGCCAGCTTCTTCAGAACTCTGGGATGTAATCTGTCGGGTCCCGGTGATTTATATTTGTCAAGATTGGTGTTCTCTTACCATTTTCTTGCTTATTTTAATTTTTGTTTCTAATTTGTCTTTTGCAGTGGTTTTTTTGGTGTGCTAGGCTATGGTTTCTTTTTGTGTGAAGACTGATATAAAGTATGAGTTAAGTAGCTCTGCTTTCTCCCTCTTGCCTGCTATTTCCTTACCATCTTCTCTCTTTGGTGGGCCTATAGTTTCTTTGACTTTTTTCTTGTTAATATGTTGGAAGAAACACTTTTTATTGTGCATGATTTCTGTTGCAAGTCTCTGTTCTTTCTGAGTCTTTGCTTTCTTGACTTCATCTTTGCATGTTCTGGCTGGCTGCTGATAATCAGCCTTAATTATATGCCACTCTTTTCATTTTTTGTATTTGTCCTTTTTGTCTTTCAGTTTGTCAGAGAGACTTTTTTTAAGGACCCTCTTCAAAACCTCTTCCCAGGAAAGCAGAACTCTTGGAACAGATTCATCCCAAAAGGAACTTTTATTAGGAGAAGTTGACAGCAGGCATAGAAAGCAGGATCTGAGGGTTTCCCACTCAAATCAATAAGTTAAAGGAGCAAAAAGCAAACCCTATCCCAACAGTTCATCCAGTCAGTTCAAACGGGCCAATCCCCAGGTGTTAGATCTGCTGTGGGAATGAGGCTGATAAGACTCCATTCCCAAGGTTGTGAAAATGTTGTTGGGTCTTTGCACCTTCCCTTCCACAGTGAGAGATAAGCCAGATGTCTGGAAGTACGTTCCTTTCTCACCCCAGGTTGGCATCAAGGGGCGAATAGTTCAAAGAGCAAGCAGATAGAGGAAGCAAAGAGGATACATTGTAGTAGCTAAGCGAAAGGCCAATAGACATACAATTCCCCAAAAGCCTCCCCCTCCCCCAGGAGTATTGCGGATTCCATAGAACGGAAAAGAGAAGGAAATGAATAAAAAGCCCCCCACCAAAGAAATGGGTTCTGACATGCCGTCCCTCTTAAAAGAAAGAGAGATCCACCTGTAAAAGACAAAAAAGGAGATAAAAAGAGGGATTAGTCTGGTTTGTCAGGGTACATAGCATGGAATTTACTAAGTAGTGTAGGGGCTCTAATATGGCATTTAAGGACCCATTCATTCTGGGATGGAGACAAATGCTTCCAAACAACTAAATATTGAGTGGATCCATGATGTTTCCTAGAGTCTAAAATGTCTTTAATTTTAAAATGCTGCTCCCCTTCTACCATGATTGGAGGGGAAGGAGGGGCTGTAGCTAGCCTTAAAGATGAGTTCAGTTCATGCTTTAAAAGGCTGATGTGAAATACTGGGTGAACCTGTCCGAATGTCTTAGGGAGCTCTAGTTCAACTGTTACTGGATTAATTATTCTTTTAATGGGAAAATGTCCTACAAAGTTTAGTCCTAGTTTCTTAGAGGGTTGTAGGGACCTCAAATATTTTGTAGACAAGTATACGTTATCTCTTACTTGAAATGGTTTGGGCTCAATTAGTTTTTTCTCTGCTTGGAATTTATATGCCTCCCTAGCCTCATCTAAAGCTTTCTTCCCAACTGGCCAGGTATTTTGGAGTTGTGCAATCCACTCTTTCAAAGAGGGGATAGTTGGTTTGGTGGAGGGTAGTTCAGGCATCAGATTAAAACTCTGCCCTGTCGCTACTTGGAACAAAGTGTAGCCTGTGCTGGAATGTATTGCATTGTTATAGTGACTTCTATGAATGGAAGCAGGTTGGTCCAGTTCTCTTGTTGGTAGTTTATAAAGTATCTTATGTACTGCTCCAATACTGAGTTCAAACATTCTGTCCCACCATTCATCTGAGGATGATGACTACATGACAGCCCCTAGGTGGTACCCAAAAGTTCTAGAAACGCGTTCCAAAACTCAGAGGTAAATTGCAGCCCTCTATCTGATATAATCCATTGTGGGGCTCCATGTAGTCAATAGATAGGTTGTACAAATAATTTTGCTAAAGTTTTTGCAGTGGGGATTTTCTGGCATGGAATAAAATGCACCTGCTTGAAAAATAAGTCTGTTACAACCCAAATCACTATATTTCTCCCGCTTTCTGGTAACTCCACAATAAAGTCCATAGAAATCTCCCTCCAGGGAGCTGATGGTATAGCTACAGTTCATAATAGTCCTGGGATTTTCTCCTGTCTCCTTTTGGCTGCTGCATATATTGAGCAACTAGCTACATAGCTTTCAATATCCTTTTTTATCGATGGCCACCAAAATTGCCATTTCACTAGATGGAGCATTTTCACAAACCCCAAATGTCCTGTGGACTTGGAATCATGGCAAAGCTGCATAAATATTAGTCTTTGGCTCTTTGAAATGTAGAGTTTCCCTCCCACCCATGGAAGTCCATCATTCATGGTGCACAACTTTTTGTGGCTTAGAAACCATTCATCTTTCTCTAGCACTTACCTGAATTCTACCCCAGCTTGGCTTAATAGGGTTTTTGGTGTTTTTGCTTGTGCTCGAGTGGTGACTGGTGCTGCTAATTGCTTTGATGGCATGAATGGATCTGTTATCTCTGATTTGTTGCTGTTGTAGTGTGGTAATTGTGACAGTGCGTCTGCTAGGACATTTTTCCTCCCGGTAGATGTTTTATGGTGTAATTGAACTGGTGGAAATGCTGGGACGATCTTGCCTGTTTGGGAGACAACTTTCTGGGTGTTTTTAGGGCTTCCAGGTTCTTGTAGTCAGTCCATACTTGGAAAGGGATTTTATTCCCTTCCAAGAAATGTTGCCAGGTTAAAAGAGCCCACTGGACGGCATAAGTTTCCTTTTCCCAAACCGCCCAGCTTTGTTCTGTTTCTGTGAGTTTTCTTGATATGTAAGCACAAGATTGTAATTTTTCTTCATTATTCTCCTGAAGCACAGCTGCTCCCACTGCTACGTCATTAGCATGCGCTTGAATTACAAAAGGTTTCTCAGTGTCTGGGTGTTTTAATACTGGTTTGGCTGAGAACCTTTTTAATTTCTCAAAAGCAGATTGGCATTCTACAGTCCATCTCAATGGTTGACTGGGCTTCAGTTTTCCCTCCCCTTTTGTCATTAACAAGTTTGTGATGGGCAACACAATTTGTGCAAAAGAGGGGATGAATTGATGGTAAAAGTTTGCAAATCTGAGGAAACTTTGCAATGGCCTCCTAGTGTGGGGTGGAGCACATTCTAGCACAGCCTGGACTTTTCCAGGGTCCATCTCTATGCCGTTTGATGAGATGCAATATCCAAGGTAATTGATTCTGTCTGTGCGGAACTCACAACACCCCCTTATAGAGGTATTCCTGGAGCAGCTCATTTATCAATTGCATAAATACTGCAGGTGGTCCCTAAAGTCCAAATGGCAGAACTCTGAATTGGAAACAACCTAAGGGGCAATTGAATGCTGTTTTCCATTCATCCCCTTTTTTGATTCTGATTCTGTAATATGCCTCTCTCAAGTCCACCTTTGAAAAAAAATCTTCCCTTTAGACCCGTGGTTCTTAACCTGGGCGATATCGCCCTCCAGGGGGCGATTTCATTTTTTAGGGGGGCGATGGAACAAAAAGGAGCGACGTGGGGGTGAAGGATCAAAAAGGGGGCGATATGGGGGTGATGGAGCGAGAAGTTTTGGGGACACTTTTGATACTTTTTCATACAGTGAATTGCTGTATATCTGTTGTAAAAAAACATCAGATCGCTCGCAATTAGTGGATTGAATTGTGTTTTCAAATGTTCCTCCAGCTAGCTTCAGTACAAAACGCCTTACATATGTAAATACGCATTGCTTATCTTCATGCACGTTGTGCAGCAGCCTCTACCCTTTTTATATTTCTTTTTGCGTCTTAAATTTCACTTGTAATTCAATCATTAAATGTTACTGTTTTTCTTTTCAGGCATTTCACTTTCTTATAATTAAATTTTGTTTTCAGTGGTCATTACATTTAAGTGTCTTGAATAAATAAGATAATAATGAAATATACATGTACCGACTTCTGGTGGTGTAGCACTGGCGATGGCGGCTACTTTGTAGCCGTCCTCCTGAGAAAGTGTTAAAACCGCTGAGAACAGCAGGCATCAGCTGTTCAGCGGTTTAAAACCTCCCTCCTGGGCAAAAGGGGGAGGGGAGTATCTCCCTGAATAGTGGTAGAGCCTCTGAAATCCCCCAAAGAATTTTTTTGGGGGGTGAAAGGAGTGTTCCCATGGAGTTCAGGGTGTCTCCGCTTCTCAGCTGTCTTTGTCTCTCTCTGCTTGGGACAAAGCAAGACGCTGCTCCCACCTCCACGATTAAAGAGAACTGGTGAGTTATTTAAAAAGCGGACAGAGCCGATCAGAGGTTTTTTACTTTTTGATTTTTTGGGGGACTTTAATTTTAAGAATTACTTTTACTTTCTTTTTTCCCTTTGTTGAGAGGGAAAGTAAAATGGCGATTTGAGGATTTTTTTTTTTTTTTAGGGAGATGGAATGGCTTTGGTTATTTAATTATTTTTTCTTTTTTTCTTACTATAATGATTTTTTGAAGGTGAATTTGAGTTTTAGGAGGAACTTTTTCCCTCTCTTTTGTTTATTTTTTTTATTTTCTGTATGGGATTTTTTTTTTTTTTTGCACTTTTTAAGAAGGAGGAAAGAAGAAAAAAAAGATGGCTTCAAAGCGCCAAGCAACTTCTACAGTACCAAAGGTGGCTTCTTCTCCGGCGATATTACCAGCACAACAACCTAAACCTACACCACCATCTTCTCCTCCTGTACAAACACTAATGGTAAAAGACTTGCAAAATGTAGTGGGAAATGTTATATCTCAAATTAGAAGAGAAATGAAAGAGATCTTAGGAGAGAATAATAATATTTTGAGGCAAGATATATTTATGGCTTTAAAAGGACTTGCTTCTGTTGTTGAAAAATTGGATTCTCGTGTTGAAGAAGTTGAAGATAAAGTGGAGGTGTTGGAGGAAAAATTTGAAGTTATGGGAAAAAAGATGGAAAACTCACAAGATGAGATTGTTATGTCTCAATATAGAGAGATGGAGTATGCTTTAAGAATTAGGGGTCTGAAAGAGGATATGCAACAAGATTTGAGAGAGATGGTAGCAAATGATCTTGCTGTGATTCTGGACAGAGAAAAAGAGGAAATACTTAGAGAAATTGAAAAAATATTTAGAGTCAATTCCTGGGTTGCAAAGCAAAGAAATCTGCCAAGAGATGTGGTAATTTACTTTGGGAAAAGATCTCTGCATAATGAAATTATACAAGCCTTTTATAATAAGAGGTTTCAGATTGCTGCACAAGATGTTATAATTCTAAAGGAGATCCCATCTAAAATTTTAAGAAGAAGAAAAGAGTTTGCTTTTTTAGCAGATGAACTTAAAAAGAGGCAGATGCCATTCAGATGGGATATTCCGACTGGAATTGTGGTGAGCTGTGCGGGGACACGTTATAGACTAAACACTGTTTTTAAAGCAAAGGAGTTTTATACTTCGATCCTGGGAACACGCTCATCACTACCTATAATGTTCAAAGTTTTGGATGAAAAGGAGGTAGAACAGCAGTCTGAAGAAGTTGTATTGATAAAAGCTGGGAAACCACAGGCTGAGTGGTTTCAACAACCTGAGATGAAAGAGCAGAGAATGACTCGAGCTGCACATAGACGTAAGGAAAAGGAACAACAAAAGAAAGAGATTAAAGAAGCTTCACAAGAGTTTGTTTCCGAGCCTGTGGGAGGAGCAAGACCTAAGAGATCTTCGGTGCAATCTTCAATGGTAGATCTTCAAGCAGTCTTCTCTAGGCTATTGGAAGATGGAGATGGTAAAGCTTCTGACATGGAATGTGAACGGCCTTAATTCCCCTCAGAAGAGAAAGAAAATATTTCACTATTTGAAGCAACACAATAATGATATTATTTGTTTGCAGGAAATGCATATTAATGCTAAGGATCAAAAATATTTAGTTAATGCTCGATTGGGATCTCATTTTGTATCTTTTGCTCTTGGGAAAAAAGGGGTGTAGTTATTTATGTTAAGCAAAATTTATCAGTTTGTTTAATAGATTCTGATCCTCAAGGGAGATATGTAATGATTGAAGTGGATTTGTATGGCAAGAAAATACTTATAGTAGGTTTGTATGCACCAAATCAACAACAGGAACAATTTTATAGGTTGTTACATCAAAAATTGACTTTATTGGATTATAGATCTGTTATATTAATGGGAGATTGGAATGGAGTTTTAGACACTTACAGAGACAAAAAAGGATTTTCTACTTCTTTCAAACAAGCTAAATTACCTAAGGCCTTTTTTGACTTGAAAGAGGACTGGGAGTTGCGAGATTACTGGCGAGGACATAATATGGAAGAGAGAGACTTCACCTTTTTCTCGGATAGACATCAATCTTTTTCAAGAATTGACTTTTTTTTATTACAATGGACTTATATTTTAGGGTAAAGAATGCAAAGATATTTCCAAGGACATTGACAGATCACAGCCCAGTGTGGATGGAATTGGCTACTGAAAAAGAGGAGAGGAGATCTTGGAGGTTGAATGAAAATTTATTTAGACAAGAAATGAATGTTCAGAAACTTAAAGAGTATTTAAAGGAATATTTTATTTTAAATATGCATAAGGGAACTTCAGTGGCAATGGTATGGGATGCAAGTAAAGCTTATATGTGGGGGGTCTTGATACAAATGAATAAGGCTTATAGACAGAAACAGGTGCAAAAACGTAAGGAGTTGGAAGATGAGATTAAATTAAAAGAAAAAGTTTTAATTTTGAATCCTATAGATGAGAAGGTTAAAGACTCTACAAAATTGCTTAAATCGCAATTTAATTTGTTAATGGCGGATCAGACTGCAACCAATTTACTTTATATGAAACATAATACATTTTGTAACGCTAACAAGCCAGGG
Source organism: Crotalus tigris (assembly GCF_016545835.1). Taxonomy (NCBI): domain Eukaryota; kingdom Metazoa; phylum Chordata; class Lepidosauria; order Squamata; family Viperidae; genus Crotalus; species Crotalus tigris. Next base: position 333,742 of record NW_024098394.1, on the reverse strand, counting down.
AGATGGCTGGCTTATCAATTGCGAAAGAAACAGAAGCAGAGAACTATAGATAAAATAAATTATAACGGTAAACTGGTATATCAGAAGGAATTGATTAAGAAATCTTTTTTAGATTATTATACAAAATTATATATGGGTAGGAAAGTACAGGTTTCAGATATAGATAAATATTTGCAAGATGCTCATTTTCCTAAGTTAACAGAAGATCAGAAACAAGAAATTAATGGATTGATTACTATAGAGGAAATTGCGACAGCAATTAAAGAATTAAAAGTAGGTAAAGCACCGGGTACTGATGGATTGACATCAATTTATTATAAGACTTTGATAGATGAGTTGTCAAAACCTTTAAGGGAACTTTTTAATAATATATTACAGGGTTTAGAGACCCCCTTGTCTTGGGGTAGAGCTTTCATATCCTTGATCCCAAAAGAAGACCAAGATCTTACTCTACCAAAAAATTATAGACCTATATCTCTTTTGAATGTAGATTATAAGATCTTTTCGAAAATTTTAGCTAATAGACTTATGATTGTGTTGAATCAACTAATACACATGGATCTAACTGGCTTTATAACTGGAAAGTACATGAAAAATAATGTTAGACAAATTATTAACTTAATAGAATATTTGGATAAGAACAACCAAATCTCTGCAGGATTGATATTTTTAGATGCTGAAAAAGCTTTTGATCAGTTGAATTGGCAATTTATGTTAAGATTGGTCGAGGAAATGAACTTTGGAGATAAAATTTTACAGGCTCTTCGGGCCATTTATCAAAAACAAATGGCACAACTAATAGTTAATGGAGGTTTATCAGAGGTATTTCCAATTGAAAAGGGGACCAGACAGAGTTGTCCATTGTCGCCATTGCTGTTTGTTTTAACCTTGGAAATTTTGCTGATCAAAATTCGGGAATCATCGAAAATAAAAGGAATAGAAATTAATAAAAAAGAATATAAATTAAGGGCTTTTGCAGATGATCTGGTTGTTACTTTATCTCAACCAATTCACTCTGTAATGGAGTTATTACAATTGATAAATCAGTATGGACAAGTTTCAAGTTTCAAAATTAATAACAATAAGACTAAAATATTGCCTAAAAACATGACCAACTTGGATAAGGAGACCTTGGTTAGATTGACAGGTTTTGAGGTTGTTAATAAGGTAAAATATTTGGGGGTTATTTTATCTGCTTCCAATGCAAAACTGTATAAAAATAACTATGAAAGGCTGTGGGTTAAAATACAAAAGGACTTGGACAATTGGAAAAAGCTGCAATTGTCCCTATTGGGGAGAATAGCAGCTATTAAAATGAATGTGTTGCCAAAGTTTCTTTTTTTATTTCAAATGATACCTATTCTAAAGAAAGAAGCAAATTTAGATGAATGGCAGAAAGGTATCAATAAATTTATCTGGGCAGGGAAAAAACCAAGAGTAAAACTTAAAATTATACAAGATATACGAGAGAGAGGTGGACTCAAGGTACCGAATCTGAAATTGTATTATGATGCTGTGGTTTTAACATTAATTAGTGATTGGGTTAACTTAACAAATGTAGATATACTCCTTTTGGAGGGGTGGGATTTACTTTTTGGATGGCATGCCTATTTAATTTATAATAAAAAGGTTGATAGGGTTTTTAAGTCTCATATCTTAAGAACTTCTTTACTTCGGGTTGGAAGAAATATTATAGAATTGATTCAAGAATTCCATTATGGGCTATTCCATGGCATGCAATAGAAGGAATAAGGAGAGGAGTTAAGATGGATAGTATTTCTTATACACAATTACTTAAGTGGGATGGTAAAAATTGGCAATTAAAATCTGTGGATGAACTAGTACAAGAAAATATTATTTATTCATGGTTTCAGTATAGACAATTATTGGAAAGGTGGAAGATAGATTATAATGTGGGCTTGCTTACAGAAGATGAGAATTTGTTAAAACAAATTAGAGATCAAAGCCAAACCCATATTAAAAGAATTTATGGTGTGTTAGTGGAATTGGATTCAGAAGCAGAATTAGTTAAAGATTGTATGGTGAAATGGGCTCAAAATTTTGATGAACCGATTTCATTAGATATATGGGAGTCTATTTGGGTGAGGAATGTTAAATTTACACAAGCCCAAAATTTACGGGAAAATTTCTATAAAATGTTTTATAGATGGCACCTTGATCAACAAAAAATGTCTCGTATGTATTCAAACTTGCAGCCTAAATGTTGGAGATGTGGTTGCTTGGATGCCACTTATTATCATATTTGGTGGTCATGTAAAAGCATAAAAGCTTTTTGGATTATGATATGGTGGAATATACAAAGAATCTTCAAAAGAAGGATAAAATTTACTCCACAATTGTTTTTGTTGGGTATTGTTTCTGATTGTGACAACAAAGAAATTATTTTAATATTAAACTTAATTACAGCGGCAAGGTTGTTAATAGGACAGTATTGGAAGAAGGAATTTTTGCCTACTTTGCAGGAATGGTTTTTTAAAATTTCTTACTTATCTGAAATGGCAAAAATTTCAGCTTTTTTGAAAGATCAATCGCAAGAGAAGTATATCTTGGTGTGGAAAAGATGGATAAATTTTATACAATATAGGTATGATATCAGAAAATATTATTTAGCTTTTGAATAATTTATATTTAAAGTTTAAATATTATTTAGAAGTGTAGAATAGTTTAGTTTTTTTCTTTTTTTCCCTTTTATTATTTTTTATTTTCTTTCTTTTCTTCTTTTTCTCTTTCTGTTTTTTTTTATATATATATAATGGAGTTAATGTATTTAATAATTTGTTCATTGAATGTAATCATATTTGTTTGTGGTTTATTTGAGTTTACAAGCTTTTTCTTCTAAGTTCTAGTTAACTCTGTATCTAGTCCTTGGCAACACACACGACGCCGCGGGTTTGGTGGGAGGGTTTGGCTCACTCCTCGGGATTGGCAAAGGGCGCTTAAAATATAAATATATCACACACCCACTATCATACTATATAATATATATAGATACTAATATGTAGGTCTTTGGTTGTTCGGGTTTTCTCCCACGTTAAAATTAGGAAGTGTACATTTGGCGACGTTTGACGCAAGCAGACAGCATACGTCACAACACACTAAAGAAATGAAAACAGCATATATAATCCTACCAGCAGACAAGGGCAATGCCACGGTGGTTATGAACACATCTGACTACCAAACCAAATTAACCAACCTACTCCAAGACTCCACATACAAACCCCTAAATACAGATCCCACCACCTACCTGGAAAAAACCAACAGATCCAAAATAAAAGCCTCCCCCATTAGCGAAGAGATCCAGCAAAGAATCATTCCCAGAGAGAAATCATCCAGATGCCCCAAACTCTATGGTCTCCCCAAGATACACAAGGAAGGAACCCCACTCAGACCTATAGTCAGCTCCATAGGCTCACCTCTACAAAACCTAGCCAAATTTCTCGCCAAACAACTCCAGCCCTATGCAGAATCCATCACCTCACACGTAAAAAACTCATTCCAGTTTATAGAGATCATAAAGAAACAAAGCTTACAGCCCAGCGACCTACTAGTGAGCTTCGATGTCATATCCCTCTTCACCCAAGTGCCTATCAAAGAAGCCTTGACAGCTATTCAAAACAAATATAACCCCCCCAAACACATCTTAGATCTGACCAACCACTGCCTATCCAACAGATACTTCATCTATAACGGACAAAAATACAAACAAACAGAAGGAGCACCCATGGGATCACCCCTCTCACCTGTCATTGCCAACCTCTACATGGAACACTTTGAAACCCAAGACACTCTAAGAAAAATTGATCCAAACCCAAAACCTCGGGCTCAGACGTAGACGACACCTTCTAATCTGGCCAATGGGAAAGGAAAAACTGGACAACTTCCTCACACACCTCAACAGCCCTACACACATATGTTACAGTCAACTCATGGAAACCCACGACCAACTAACAACCAACTTCCCTTCCTGGATGTCTTAGTCTACAAGAAATCCAATGGCTCCCTAGGACACACCATCTACCAGAAGAAAACACACACAAACCGCTATCTGCACGATCTCTCACACCACCACCCAGCACAGATCAACTCTGTAGCCAAGACACTCATCTCCAGAACAAAACGCTTAGCTGACGAACAACACCTAAAACCCGAACTACACACTCTCACCAATGTACTAAAATCCAATGGATTCCATAGAAATAAGATTACAAACCTAATCCAAAAAGAAACCCCCACTAAAATCCAAGACAAAGAACAAGAAAACAGCAAAGCCCTCCTCCCATACATACAAGGCACCACAGACAGAATCAGTAAGATCCTCCATAAACACAACATCAAAACAGCTTCTGCACAAACAGAAAAATATCCCACCATCCTAGAAACCCAAAGATAAAATTGAATTAGAAATCAAGGAGTATATCGAAATCCCATCGCAACACTTGTCCCACCCATACAGCGGACAAACCAACAGAAGGAATAAGTGCACGCATTGAAGAACATAAGAACTCAGTCAAAAAAGAGGAACCAACATCTTCCCTGGTCCAACACCTTAAAGCCACAGGACATGAAATTGACTTTAAAAATACCAGAACCATTGCCAAACGTGAACATTTTAATAACAGAATAATCAGAGAAGCCATCGAGATAGAAAAACGCCAACACAGCATGAACAAGTGAGATGATACCTCCCGCCTACCAGCCATTTGGAAACCCGCCCTTATTGACAAACGACTCCCTAACACAAAAAATGATACCAGACCCACACTCACAAAAACCACACAGGAGGTCACCACCAAACATCCACGCACAAAACAAACCCAAAGCCACACTGACTATGAGGCACGACCACAAACCAGAAGCCAGACCACAGCTGCATCATTAGCCACTTTAAACACCCCCAATCCATACATGAAGCAAACTGACACCCTCCATGAAGAGGAAGCACGACCACGAACGCGAAGCCAAGGAATGGCAGGGCAGCCCAAAATCTTGAATCCCTCTGCAACTCAGACTAAACTGAGCACAACCAAACAGAACACTCCCCCAGCCAATCAGAGCACAGCCAACCCCCCAGCCAATCAGAGCACAGCCAACCCCCCAGCCAATCAGAGCACAGCCACGCCCCTAACAAATCAGAACACACCTCCACCCAATCAGAACACAGCCAAGCTCCCACCCAATCAGTTCATACCTCCACTGGCAGTTAAAAGGAAGAAACAGCCAAGACCACACACTGCTGCTTGAGGCACGAAGCTGAAAGCACCAGCCTGAAGATGACGAATGGGACTTCGTCGAAACGTCGCCAAGAGACTTCCAATTTTACGTGGGAGAAAACCCGAACAACCAAAGACCTACATACAAATACCCGCGAAAACCTCAGAAAACATATATATATATATATATATATATATATATATAGATTATATCTATGTGTGTGTGTGTGTGTGTGTGTGTGTGTGTGTGATGTGTGTGGTGTGTGTGTGTGTGTGTGTGTGTGTGTGTGTGTAGGTCTTTGTTTATTCGGGTTTTCTCCCGCGTAAAATTGGAAGTGTCTTGGCAACGTTTCGACGAAGTCCCATTCGTCATCTTCAGGCTGGTGTTTTCAGCTTCATGCTTCGAGGAGCAATGTGTGGTCTTAGCTGTTTCTTCCTTTTAACTGCCAGTGGGGGTATGAACTGATTGGTTGGGAGCTTGGCTGTGTTCTGATTGGGTGGAGGTGTGTTCTGATTGGTTAGGGGCGTGGCTGTGCTCTGATTGGCTGGTGGGTTGGCTGTGCTCTGATTGGCTGGTGGGTTGGCTGTGCTCTGATTGGCTGGGGGAGTGTTCTGTTTGGTTGTGCTCAGGTTAGTCTGAGTTGCAGGGGGGTTTAAGATTTTGGGCTGCCTTGCTATTTTTTGGCTTCGTGGTCGTGCCTCATCTTCATGGAGGGTGTCAGTTTGCTTCTTGTATGGATTGGAGGGGTTTAAAGTGGCTAATGATGCAGCTGTGGTCTGGCTTCTGGTTTGTGGTCGTGCCTCATCATCGGTTTGGCTTTGGGTTTGCTTTTTGTGTGGATGTGTGGTGGTGACATCCTGTGTGGTTTTTGTGAGTGTGGGTCTGGTATCATTTTTTGTGTTAGGGAGTCGTTTGTCAATAAGGGCGGGTTTCCAAATGGCTGGAAGGCGGGAGGTATCATCTCGCTTGTTCATGCTGTGTGGCGTTTTTCTATCTCGATGGCTTCTCTGATTATTCTGTTATTAAAATGTTCACTTTTGGCAATGGTTCTGGTATTTTTAAATTCAATTTCGTGTCCTGTGGCTTTAAGGTGTTGGACCAGGGAAGATGTTGGTTCCTCTTTTTTGACTGAGTTCTTATGTTCTTCAATGCGTGCTCAACCTATAGGCGCTCCATAGGCTCACCTCTACAAAACCAGCCAAATTTCTTCACCAAACACTACAGCCTATGCAGAATCCATCACCTCACACGTAAAAAACTCATTCCCATTTTATAGAGATCATAAAGAAAACAAAACTTGCAGCCCAGCGCCCTACTAGTGAGCTTTGATGTCATATCCCTCTTCACCCAAGTGCCTATCAAAGAATCCTTGACAGCTATCCAAAACAAATATAACCCCCAAAAAAAAAAAAAAAAAAAAAAAAAAAAAAAAACCCCAAACACATCTTAGATCTGACCACCACTCGCCTTGTCCAACGCATACTTCATCTATAATGACAAAAACTGACAAACAAACAGAAGGATCACCCATGGGACTCACCCCTCTCTCACCTGTCCCATTGCCACCTCTACATGGAACACTTTTGAAACCCAAGCTCTATAAAATCGGATCAAAAACCCAACTCTGGCTCAGAATACGTAGACGACCGCCCTTCATAATCTGGCCACATGGGAAAGAAAAATTGGACAACTTCCTCACACACCTCAACATCCTACACCCCAAAATACAGTTCACCATGGAAACAGAAGCTAACAACCAACTTCCCTTCCTGGATGTCTTAGTCTACAAGAAATCCAATGGCTCCCTAGGACACACCATCTACCAGAAGAAAACACACACAAACCGCTATCTGCACGCTCTCTCACACCACCACCCAGCACCGATCAACTCTGTAGCCCAGACACTCATCTCCAGAACAAAACGCTTAGCTGACGAACAACACCTAAAAACCGAACTACACACTCTCACCAATGTACTAACATCCAATGGATTCCAAAGAAATAAGATTACAAACCTAATCCAAAAAGAAACCCCCACTAAATCCAAGACAAAGAACAAGAAAACGGCAAGCCCTCCTCCCATACATAAAAGGCACCACAGACAGAATCAGTAAGATCCTCCACAAACACAACATCAAAACAGCATTCTGCACAAACAGAAAAATATCCACCATCCTTAGAAACCCCAAAGATAAAATTGAATTAGAAAATCAAGGAATATACAAATCCCATGCACCACGTGGCCCACCACATACATCGGACAAACCAACCGAAGAATAAGTGCACGCATTGAAGAACATAAGAACTCAGTCAAAAAAGAGGAACCAACATCTTCCCTGGTCCAACACCTTAAAGCCACAGGACATGAAATTGACTTTAAAAATACCAGAACCATTGCCCAAAGTGAACATTTTAATAACAGAATAATCAGAGAAGCCATCGAGATAGAAAAACGCCCACACAGCATGAACAAGCGAGATGATACCTCCCGCCTACCAGCCATTTGGAAACCCTCCCTCATTGACAAACGACTCCCTAACACAAAAAATGATACCAGACCCACACTCACAAAAACCACACAGGATGTCACCACCAAACATCCACGCAAAAAACAAACCCAAAGCCACACTGACTATGAGGCACGACCACAAACCAGAAGCCAGACCACAGCTGCATCATTAGCCACTTTAAACCCCCCAATCCATACATGAAGCAAACTGACACCCTCCATGAAGAGGAAGCACGACCACGAACGCGAAGCCAAGGAATGGCAGGGCAGCCCAAAATCGTGAATCCCTCTGCAACTCAGACTAACCTGAGCACAACCAAACAGAACACTCCCCCAGCCAATCAGAGCACAGCCAACCCCCCAGCCAATCAGAGCACAGCCAAACCCCCAGCCAATCAGAGCACAGCCACGCCCCTAACCAATCAGAACACACCTCCACCCAATCAGAACACAGCCAAGCTCCCACCCAATCAGTTCATACCCCCACTGGCAGTTAAAAGGAAGAAACAGCTAAGACCACACATTGCTCCTCGAAGCACGAAGCTGAAATCACCAGCCTGAAGATGACGAATGGGACTTCGTCGAAACGTCGCCAAGACACTTCCAATTTTACGCGGGAGAAAACCCGAACAACAAAGACCTACATACAAATACCCGCGAAAACCTCAGAAAACATATATATATATATATATATATATATATATATATATATATATATATATATATATATATATATATATATATATAGTTTTCTGAGGTTTTCGCAGGTGTTTGTATGTAGGTCTTTGTTGTTTGGGTTTTCTCCCGCGTAAAATTGGAAGTGTCTTGGCGACGTTTCGACGAAGTCCCATTCGTCATCTTCAGGCTGGTGTTTTCAGCTTCGTGCTTCGAGGAGCAATGTGTGGTCTTAGCTGTTTCTTCCTTTTAACTGCCAGTGGGGGTATGAACTGATTGGGTGGGAGCTTGGCTGTGTTTTGATTGGATGGAGGTGTGTTCTGATTGGTTAGGGGCTTGGCTGTGCTCTGATTGGCTGGGGGGTTGGCTGTGCTCTGATTGGCTGGTTCGTGGTCGTGCCTCATCTTCATGGAGGGTGTCAGTCTGCTTCATGTATGGATTGGAGGGGTTTAAAGTGGCTAATGATGCAGCTGTGGTCTGTCTTCTGGTTTGTGGTCGTGCCTCATCATCGGTGTGGCTTTGGGTTTGCTTTTTGCGTGGATGTGTGGTGGTGACATCCTGTGTGGTTTTTGTGAGTGTGGGTCTGGTATCATTTTTTGTGTTAGGGAGTCGTTTGTCGATAAGGGCGGGTTTCCAAATGGCTGGTAGGTGGGAGGTATCATGATGCAGACCACAGCTTCATCGTTAGCCACTTTAAACCCCTCCAATCCATACATGAAGCAGACTGACACCCTCCATGAAGATGAGGCACGACCACGAACGCGAAGCCAAAAAATAGCAAGGCAGCCCAAAATCTTAAACCCCCCTGCAACTCAGACTAACCTGAGCACAACCAAACAGAACACTCCCCCAGCCAATCAGAGCACAGCCAACCCCCCAGCCAATCAGAGCACAGCCAAGCCCCTAACCAATCAGAACACACCTCCATCCAATCAGAACACAGCCAAGCTCCCACCCTATCAGTTCATACCCCCACTAGCAGTTAAAAGGAAGAAACAGCTAAGACCACACATTGCTCCTCAAAGCACGAAGCTGAAAACACCAGCCTGAAGATGACGAATGGGACTTCGTCAAAACGTCGCCAAGACACTTCCAATTTTACGCGGGAGAAAACCCGAACAACCAAACACACACACACACACACACACACACACACACACATATTCATATTCATATTTCTTTTTGCTGACAAAATTTGTGATGTATCGCAGTAGCGACTTGAGCCTGCTTAATGCCCCTCGTTGGGGGGCTGCAAAGCAAAAGGGATTATAAAAAGTAGAGCTTCAGTATAGCAGTCAAAATGCTAAAGATGCAATCATGAAATACTTTCTGTGTATACACACACACACACACACACACACACACACATACATACATATATACACACAGACATACACACATTAGAACTATGGACATTTTTGTGTCAGAAAAGAATAAAATTATGACATACGAGTTGGAAGAGGACCTTGGAGGTCATCTAGTCCAACCCCCTATACCAGGAGTGTCCAACCTTGGGAACTTGAAAACCTGTGGACTTCAACACCCAGAATCCCTCAGCCAGCCGTGTGAACTGGGGATTAAAGGCATACATATCAGCCTACCACCCCCTGGTGGCTCCCAGGTATATATGTGTGAATCCCACCTCTCCCAGAATGCCCTGGAAGGCTGGGAGTTGCGGTCCCCACATGTCTGGGAGATGCCAAGGGTACGGTTGGAGAAGATTGCCATTCAGAGATTAAAAACCATCTCGGAGGACGTTAACCCTTGCTAAACTTCCGCCCGCCAGGTGGGAGGAAGAGAAACGAGACGACAACGGCGTCAAATGGCACCAGTTGCACCACAGGGGACCCTATTTGGCACCACCTTACCAGCCTCTGCCCAGCTCCGTCAAGTTCTACTACAACGGTAGGTGGTCCTCTCTGGATGGAGGTGGAGGAGAAGCGGCGTGTGGTGGCATCTCCTGAGCTTCGTAGAAGGCTGTAGGGAAGGGTTGGCTCTTAGTGTGATGGAGGGGCAATCATGTCCCCCCCCCAGCCCCCACGATCACCGGATGGCCACCCTCCTCTGTTGCAGGCAGGCCTGTGAAGCTAAGCCGGGCCGCCGAGGAAGTGGCGACGTTTTTCGCCAAGATGCTGGACCACGACTACGCACGCAAGAAGATTTTCCGGGATAACTTTTTCTGTGACTGGACGCAGGTATCCATTGGTGTTTGTGTGTGTGTGTGTGTGTATGTGTGTGTGTATTTGGGAGGCTGGCCTTTTTAATTCGGCAACTGCATAGGGCAGTGGTTCTCAACCTTTTTAATGCCACGACCCCCAACCGGTCGTACGTCGAGGACTACTCAACTGGTGCAGCACCGTTTGCAGACTGGGGCTTTTGGCGGGCTCAGCAGGGCAGAGACAGCCTGGACAATTCCCATTGGCTTTGGAAAGCCAATAGAATAAAAGGGAGTAGCACAGCTAAGGAAAAGGGGGGGAAAAATGGCGGACTGCGTTGTTTGGCGACCCCCGTGAAATGGTCGTTCGACCCCAAATGGAGTCCCGACCCACAGGTGGAGAACCGCTGGCATAGGGCAATGAGGGTGAACCTTTTAGACACCGAGTGCCTAAACTGCAACCCCAAAACCACTTCATGCTCTTTGAAGTGTCACATTAGTCGGAACAATGACACTTTACTTATCGCCGGGTGCCAGGTGGGCGCGGCCCACTGGGTGTGCGCGGCTGTGGTGGTCATGGCAGACTGGGTGGGTGTGGCCAAGGTGGACGTGGTCACCTCGATGTTGCGCGTGGGGAGGGACGCCTGTGGGGGCCAGGCAGGGTTGGGGGAGATCCAGGGGGTCTCTGGCAGGTGGGGCAATGGGCAGGAGGCTCGTCCTGCGGGGTGAGGCGAGGAAGGGCAGGGGTGCCATTGTTGAAGGGCAAGGCGAGGCAGGGGCCGGGGGGCTGCTGCCTGAACCCATCGGCCCCCGCACACAGAGCACATGGGGGCTGGCAGTGTCCGTCAGCAGCCACAGCCTGACGGCCCCTCGACCAGCGTACTCTGGTGCTCCGCAGCCCATCGCCAGCAGTTCAGAGAAGCCGCCTCTGGGCTGGACGGATGGCCGACAGCTGAGGAGGTGATGCAGTGGGCCGTGCCCGGGAAAAGGAGAGCACGCAAGGCCAGGAGGGATGGGATGGGGGGACGGAAACCAGCTGTGCTGGGATGCATCCGGCCACGTGGGACCTCGACGAGTTAGTGGGCGGTTGGTTGAAGAGGGACTGTTGCCATCTCCGGAGTATGGCACGCGTGCCCACAGAGAGGGCGCTGAGTGCCACCTCTGGCATGTGTGCCATAGGTTCGCCACCACTGGCGTAGGGGAAATGCCCCCCCATCCCATCCTGCCCCCAAAAGCAGAACAATGGAAAGGTGCAACTGACAGGTAAGGAATTTGAGATTGTTTATCCTGGAGTGTCCAAACTTGGCAACTTTTAAGACTTGAGGACTTCAACACCCAGAATTCTCCAGCCAGCATAGATCTCTGTCTTTTATTCTTTCTTCTTAAAGTGGTGACACTGGCTAGGGGATTCTGGGAGTCAAAGTCCAGACTTCTTAAAGTTACCATGTTGACTGGGGGATTCTGGGAGTCGAAGTCCATACTTCCTAAAGTTACCATGTTGACTGGAGGATTCTGGGAGTCGTAGTCCAAACTTCCTCAAGTTACCATGTTGTCTGGGGGATTCTGGGAGTCGCAGTCCAGACTTCTTAAAGTTACCATGTTGACTGGAGGATTCTGGGAGAAAGTCCAGACTTCTTAAAGTTACTATGCTGACTGGGGAATTCTGGGAGTCGTAGTCCAGACTTCTTAAAGTTACCATGTTGACTGGAGGATTCTGGGAGTCGTAGTCCAGACTTCTTAAAGTTACCATGTTGACTGGAGGATTCTGGGAGAAAGTCCAGACTTCTTAAAGTTACTATGCTGACTGGGGAATTCTGGGAGTCGTAGTCCAGACTTCTTAAAGTTACCATGTTGACTGGAGGATTCTGGGAGTCGTAGTCCAGACTTCTTAAAGTTACCATGTTGACTGGGGAATTCTGGGAGTCGTAGTCCAGACTTCTTAAAGTTACCATGTTGACTGGGGAATTCTGGGAGTCGTAGTCCAGACTTCTTAAAGTTACTATGCTGACTGGGGAATTCTGGGAGTCGTAGTCCAGACTTCTTAAAATTACCATGTTGACTGGAGGATTCTGGGAGTCGAAGTCCAGACTTCTTAAAGGTGCCAAGGTTGAGAAAGACTGATTTAGACGGCATCTTATTGTGGATAACTTGTTTTCTAGTTTGTGTACAGTTTTAGCCCTTAGATGCCCTCCTTTTCCCATGTAGGTGATGACTCCGCAGGAAAGGAAGAAAATCAAAGACCTTAAGAAATGTGATTTCAGCGACATCCACGATTACTTCCTGGAAAAGCAAGAAGCCCAGAAGGCGCTCTCTAAGGAGGAGAAACAGGTGAGACAATAAGTGACGTTGATCAAATTGGGATCTTTCCCACTCTTTCAAGCGGGAATCTCCAGCCTTGAAACTTTAATAATAATAATAATATAATAATAATAATAATAGTAGTGCCTGGGGACAGCAGAACAGACGAGAAAGAACTGGAGAAGATCACAAAATACAAAGACTTACAAATGGAAATAGAAAGACTGTGGCAAAAGCAAGCAAGGGTAGTACCAATAGTCATACGCGCCTTGGGTGCAATCCCAAAACAACTGGAGCACCACTTGAACACCATCATCGGCATTGACAAATTCGCTATTAGTCAATTGCAAAAGGCGGCCTTATTAGGAACTGCTTCCATCCTGCGACAATACCTGTAATACCATCAAACATCCACATCTGCCTATCCCAGGTCCTGGGTAAGGACTCGATAGGTAGACAAAAATGCCAAATCCAGTCTGAACATCTGGCTGACTATGCGATGATCCATAATAATAATAATGATGATGATGATGATGATGATGGAAGAGACCCCACAGTCCCTCCTCCCTTCTAGCACTGATGATGTATCCTAGTTGGGTCATGAAACATATGCAAGAAAACCACCCAGCTCAGAGAGCACCAAGGACCCCACAGTCTTCTTCTTCTTCCTCCTCCTCCTCCTCTCCACAATCCCCCCTCCCTTCTAGCACTGATGATGTTTCCTAGTTGGGTCATGAAACATCTGCAAGAAAACATCCAAGCTCAGAGAGTGGCAGGGACCCCCCAGTTCAACCCTGTGGCTACCGTCCCTTCCCTTCCCTTCCCTTCCCATATTTTGCACCATCCAATGCTTACTCTCCCTCCTCCTTTATCTAGGCCAGGGGTATCTTTTCCTTGGAAATAACTGCTTATTATGGTGTATCTGTCAAGGTTCCGACTAATGAAACACTTCAAAGAACTTCCAGGCTTTTTATCCTAAAAAGTCTTTTTATTCATGTGACAAAATGTCGGCAAGGCAGGATGAAAGGATGCTAAGATCTGAAATCTCCATCCCACCCCAGCAGTTATTTTTGCTAGCATTTCCCCTTCCTTATTTTGCTGTCATGATTTACGTTCTCCAATTAGTTTGAAGGGCAAAGGTTCTCTTCCTTTCCCCGGGCTTTTCTCTCCTCCCTCCCTCACCTGAATTAACTCTAAAAGTACCAGACAGTTCTGCCTGTTTTGTCAAAGCAAGAATATTCAATATTAGCAGTGTTGACAGTATCTTTTTAACAGAGGTTGAAAGAGGAATATTCAATATTAGCAGTGTTGACAGTATCTTTTTAACAGAGGTTGAAAGAGGAGGCCGACAGGATCCAAGAGGAATACGGCTACTGCGTCATCGATGGCCATCGGGAGAAGATCGGCAACTTCAAGACCGAGCCGCCAGGCCTATTCCGGGGCCGAGGGGATCACCCCAAACTGGGGATGCTGAAGAAGAGGATCATGCCGGAAGACATCGTCATCAATTGTAGCCAGTGGGTCTCGAATTGCGTAACGAGGTCTTAATCTATGACCGTGTTTCTCAATCTTGGCAATTTTTAGGGTGGGTGGACTTCAACTCCCAGAATTCTCCAGCTAGCAGGCTTTAAGATGGACAGGGAGGAGACTTGAATGTTCTCACCTCCTCTTTCCTCTTCATTGAAAAGTTCTGTTCGGGCTTTGTTTTGCTAATTGAAAGAGAGCCAGTTGGGTGTAGTGGTTAAGGCGCCAGGCTAGACACTAGGAGATGGTGAGTTCTAGTCCCGCCTTAGGCCTGAAAGCTGACTGGGTGACTTTGGGCCAATCGCCAGGAGATGGTAAGTTCTAATCCCGCCTTAGGCATGAAAGCCGGCTGGGTGACTTTGGCCCAATCACCAGGAGACTGTGAGTTCTAGTCCTGCCTTAGGCCTGAAAGCTGACTGGGTGACTTTGGCCCAATCACCAGGAGACTGTGAGTTCTAGTCCTGCCTTAGGCCTGAAAGCTGACTGGTGACTTTGGGCCAATCGCCAGGAAACTGTGAGTTCTAGTCCTGCCTTAGGCATGAAAGTCGGCTGGGTGACTTTAGGCCAATCGCCAGGAAACTGGGAGTTCTAGTCCCGCCTTAGGCCTGAAAGCTGACTGGGTGACTTTAAGCCAATTGCCAGGAAACTGGGAGTTCTAGTCCTGCCTTAGGCCTGAAAACCAGCTGGGTGACTTTGGGCCAATCGCCAGGAGACTGGGAGTTCTAGTCCCGCCTTAGGCCTGAAAGCCGGCTGGGTGACTTTGGGCCAATCACCAGGAGACTGGGAGTTCTAGTCCCGCCTTAGGCCTGAAAGCCGGCTGGGTGACTTTGGGCCAATCACCAGGAGACTGTGAGTTCTAGTCCCGCCTTAGGCCTGAAAGCTGACTGGGTGACTTTGGGCCAATCGCCAGGAGACTGTGAGTTCTAGTCCCGCCTTAGGCCTGAAAACTGACTGGGTGACTTTGGGCCAATCGCCAGGAGACTGGGAGTTCTAGTCCCACTTTAGGCATGAAAGCCAACTGGGTGACTTTGGGCCAATCGCCAGGAGACTGGGAGTTCTAGTCCCGCCTTAGGCCTGAAAGCCGGCTGGGTGATCCAATTACCAACAAAGGGTGAAGAGATTTTATGGAAGAGAATCTCCACCATGCTTGAGCAATTCTCTTGCTGTCCTACTTTAAAAGTTTTAAACTTTTAAAACTCCCTCCTGTCCGTCCGTCCCCCCCCCTTTTTTTTTTCTTTTTTTCTTCCTTCCTCCCAGAGATTCAAAGGTGCCCCGGCCTCCGCGAGGTCACAAGTGGAAAGAAGTCAGGTGCGACAAGACAGTCACCTGGTTGGCCTCGTGGACGGAGAACATCCAGGGCTCCATCAAGTACATCATGCTGAACCCGAGTTCCAGGCTGAAGGTGAAGTTCCTCACTCCTCTCATCCCTTAGAGAGCCAAGAAATCTCATTTTAATGTCTTCTGATTAGTGTGCGTTTAAAGTGACAATGAAGTTGTTCTGTTCTGTTCTCCATTCTATTCCATTCCATATTTTCAACTCTATTCTATTTTCTCTCTCTGTTCCCCCCCTCCTACTTTCTATTTCTCTCTTTTTTCTGTGTCTATTTCTCTCTCTCCCAGGCTCTCTCTCTCTCTCTCTCTCTCTCTCTCTCTCTCTCTCTCTCTCTCTCTCTCTCTCTCTCTCCTAGTCTCTCTCTTTTTCTCTTTCTTTCTCTTTTTCTGTGACTATTTCTCTCTCCTAGTCTCTCTCTTTTTCTCTTTTTCTGTGACTATTTCTCTCTCTTAGTCTCTCTCTTTTTCTCTTTCTTTCTCTCTCTGTGACTATTTCTCTCCTAGTCTCTCTCTTTTTCTCTTTTTTCTCTCTCTTTTTCTGTGACTATTTCTCTTAGTCTCTCTCTTTTTCTCTTTTTTCTCTCTCTTTTTCTGTGACTATTTCTCTCTCTTAGTCTCTCTCTTTTTCTCTTTCTTTCTCTCTCTTTTTCTGTGACTATTTCTCTTAGTCTCTCTCTTTTTCTCTTTTTTCTCTCTCTTTTTCTGTGACTATTTCTCTCTCTTAGTCTCTCTCTTTTTCTCTTTCTTTCTCTTTTTCTGTGACTATTTCTCTCTCCTAGTCTCTCTCTTTTTCTCTTTTTCTGTGACTATTTCTCTCTCTTAGTCTCTCTCTTTTTCTCTTTCTTTCTCTCTCTGTGACTATTTCTCTCCTAGTCTCTCTCTTTTTCTCTTTTTTCTCTCTCTTTTTCTGTGACTATTTCTCTCTCTTAGTCTCTCTCTTTTTCTCTTTCTTTCTCTCTTTCTGTGACTATTTCTCTCTCCTAGTCTCTCTCTTTTTCTCTTTTTTCTCTCTTTTTCTGTGACTATTTCTCTCTCTTAGTCTCTCTCTTTTTCTCTTTCTTTCTCTTTTTCTGTGACTATTTCTCTCTCTTAGTCTCTCTCTTTTTCTCTTTCTTTCTCTCTCTTTTTCTGTGACTATTTCTCTCTCCTAGTCTCTCTTTCTCTTTTTCTTTCTCTCCCCCTTTCTTTCTCTTTCTTTTTCTGTGACTATTTCTCCTAGTCTCTCTCTTTCTCCTTTTCTCTTTCTCTCTCTCCCCCTTTTAGTCTCTCTCTTTTTCTCTTTCTTTCTCTTTTTTTGTGACTATTTCTCTCTCTTAGTCTCTCTCTTTTTCTCTTTCTTTCTCTTTTTCTGTGACTATTTCTCTCTCTTAGTCTCTCTCTTTTTCTCTTTCTTTCTCTTTTTCTGTGACTATTTCTCTCTCTTAGTCTCTCTTTCTCTTTTTCTTTCTCTCCCCCTTTCTTTCTCTTTCTTTTTCTGTGACTATTTCTCCTAGTCTCTCTCTTTCTCCTTTTCTCTTTCTCTCTCTCCCCCTTTTAATCTCTCTCTTTTTCTGTGTCTATTTCTCTCTCTCATAGTCTCTCTCTTTCTCTTTCTCTCCCCCTTTCTCTCTCTTTCTTTTTCTGTATTTATTTCTCTCTCTCCCAGTCTCTTTCTCTCTCTCTTTCCCCCTCTTTCTTTCTATCACTCCCTTTCATTTTCTGTGTTTATTTCTGTCTCTCCCAGTCTCTTTCTCTCTCTCTCTTTCCTCTTTCTTTCTATCTCTCTTTCTTTTTCTGTGTCTATTTCTGTCTTTCCCAGTCTCTCTTTCTCTTTCTCTCTCTCCCAGTCTCTCTTGCTCTCTCTCTTTCCCCCTCTTTCCATCTCTCTGTCTCTGTCTCTCTGTCTCTGTCTCTCTCTCACACAGACAGACAGACAGACAGACAGACAGACAGACAGACAGACAGACAGACAGAGGACTTTGCAAAACTGCTAATCTTGCAACAGTCCCCTTTTCTTCCAGGGCGAGAAAGACTGGCAGAAATACGAGGTGGCTCGTTGCTTGAAGAAGGTGGTCCACCGGATCCGCTGCCAGTACCGGGCAGACTGGAAGTGCAAGGAGCCGAAGAAGCGACAAATCTCCGTCGCGCTCTATTTCATCGATAAGGTGAGAAGGGGTTTATCGCCGTCCAAATGGCTGGGCTCCTTCCCTGCATCTCTTCCCAAGGATCCCGCAGAGATTGGGTTGACTTTAAACCAATAGAAGAGAATCTTTGTAGTTCAGGTTTGAACTGTGGGGCCTTTGGTCATGTCTGAGCTGGGTGGTTTTCTTGCAGACGTTTCATGACCCAGCTAGGTAACATCATCAGTGCTAGAAGGGAGGAGGAGGAGGAGGAGGAGGAAGAGGACTGTGGGGTCCTTGGTGCTCTCTGAGCTTGGCTGTTTTCTTCCAGACATTTCATTACCAAGCTAGGTAACACCATCAGTACTAGAAGGGAGGAGGAGGAGGAGGAGGACTGTGGGATCCTGGGTACTCTCTGAGCTGGGTGGTTTTCTTGCAGACGTTTCACGACCCGACTAGGTAACATCATCAGTGCTAGAAGGGATTGGGGTTTGCGAGGAGGAGGAGGAGGAGGACGAGGAGGAGGACGATTGTGGGGTCCTTGGTGCTCTCTGAGCTGGGTGGTTTTCTTGCAGACGTTTCACGACCCGACTAGGTAACATCATCAGTGCTAGAAGGGAGTGGGGTTTGCAGTGTGGAAGAGGAGGAGAAAGAGAAAGACTGAGCTGCTTGGTGCTCTCTGAGCTGAATGCTTTTCTTGCAGACATTTTATTACCAAACTGGGTAAGATCATCAGCTCTAGAAGGGAGTGGGGTTTGTGAAATGGAGGAGGAGGAAGAGGATTGTGGGATCATTCGTGCTAGGATGTTGGGTAATGAAATATCTGCAAGAAAACATCCAAGCTCAGAGAGCACCAAGGACTGTGTCCTCCTCCTCCTCCTTCTCCTCCCTCCCCCTCCCCTCCTCCCTTCTTGTTTCCTACACATCTTTTGAAAAAATGAGTTTTATATATGTACACACACACACACAGACACACACACACTTACACACACTTACACACATAAGAAGAGACTGGACAGCCATTTGTCTGAAATGGTATAGAGCAGTGGTTCTCAACCTTTTTATACGGCGACCCTGGTCATAAGGACGCGGCGCGCATGCGCGGCGCTGCCCCCTGAGGGAAAAAAATGGCGGATCGTGTTGTTTGGCGACCCCCGTAAAATGGTCGTTTGACCCCAAATGGGGTCGCGACCCAAAGGTTGAGAACCGCTGGTATAGAGTTTCCTGCCTGAGCAGGGGGTTGGACTAGATGACCTCCAAGGTCCCTCCCTACTACTACTACTACTACTACTACTACTACTACTACTACTACTACTTCTTCTTCTTCTTCTTCTTCTTCTTCTTCTTCTTCTTCTTCTTCTTCTTCTTCTTCTTCTTCTTCTTCTTCTTCTTCTTCTTCTTCTTCTTCTTCTTCTTCTTCCTATTATTGTTATTGATCATCGCACAGTCAGTCAGATGTTCAGACTGGATTTGGCATTTTTGTCTACCTATCGAGTCCTCCCCAAGGACCTGGGATAGGCAGATGTGGATGTTTGATGTTGTTGTTATTATTATTATTCATACATCCATATGTATATATTTATATATGTATATGTATATATGTATGTATGTATGTATGTATATATAAACCGTATTTTCCAGCATATAAGACGACTTTATAAACCATGCAAATCTTCTCCGAAGTTGGGGGTCGTCTTATACGCCGAGCCGTCTTATACGCCGGAAAATACAGTAATATATATATTATTCAAAATAAAGTTAAAATACAGAGTACAGAGCTCTAATAAAATAAAATAAAATAAAATAAGCCATCCAAGAGGACAAAAAGGAAAAAAAATAATCACAAAACACAAAACGATTGAAGCGTTAGAAAAGGCGCATCAAAAATAAAATAAAAATAAAATAAAAGACATCAGGCATCTATGTGAAAAACTTCTGACGAGTCCCTTTTCTCTGTGGCTGCACATCCTTCTTTCTCCCCTTGCAGCTGGCCCTGAGGGCGGGGAACGAGAAGGAGGAAGGGGAGACGGCCGACACGGTGGGCTGCTGCTCTTTGCGAGTGGAGCACGTCGCGCTGCACCTGCGGCAGGGCGGCAAGGAGAACGTGGTGGAGTTTGACTTCCTGGGCAAGGACTGCATCCGCTACTACAACAAGGTGCCCGTGGAGAAGCAGGTGAGCCAGGAGGTGGCCCTATCCAACCGGGCGCTTCACCCTGAGAGTTTAGGCTGGCTGGCCTTTCCCAGTCTGGGATCTGGTGATAATGGAAGTTGTAGTTCTGAAACACCTGGAAGAAACCCGTTGGATAAATCTCCCAGAAAATCTCCAGCAGGAGATCAGCCAATTAGTGCAGTGGTTCTCAACCTTTTTAATGCCGTGACCCCCAACCGGTCGTAAGTCGAGGACTACTCAACCGGTCCTAAGTCAAGGACTACTCAACTGGTGCAGCACCGTTTGCAGAATGGGACTTTTGGCGGGCTCAGCAGGGCAGAGACAGCCTGGACAATTCCTATTGGCTTTTGAAAGCCAATAGAATTAGACTCTATTCAAGGGAGTCTATTCTATTGGAGGTTTTCAAGAAGAGACTGGACAGCCACTTGTCTGAAATGGTATAGGGTCTCCTGCTTGAGCAGGGGGCTGGACTAGAAGACCTCCCAAGGTCCCTTCCGACCCGATGGCTCTATGTTGTATAAGCCCTTGAAAGGGTTTGTAAGACAGATACTGCTCCTAAGATGAGTTAACTCTCCCATTAGGGACGATATGATAGCAATTGTCCAACTATTTGAGGGGCTGCCACAAAGAAGAGTGGGGAGGGTCAACTTATTCTTCAAAGCTCCTGAAGGCAGGACAAGAAGCAACAGTTGGAAACTAATCAAGGAGAGAAGCAACCTAGAACTAAGGAGAAATTTCCTGACAGTGGGAACAATTAACCAGTGGAATAGCTTGCCACCAGAAGTTGTGGGTGCTCCGTCACTGGAGATTTTTAAGAGATTGGACAGCCATTTATCCGAGTTGGTATAGGGCAGGGGTAGGCAACCTTGATGCTCCAACAATTGATGATCTTGGATTTTCTCTCTTAGCCCAGGTCTCTCTTTCAGATCTTTCTAGGTCTGATGTTGCATCCACCGCGGTGTTTTAGACGCGGTCAAATTCTTTGAGGGTCTTACTGTGAGATCTGTTTTTGTTGCAGGTGTTCAAGAACTTGGAGTTGTTCATGGAGGATAAAGAACCTGGAGACAAGCTGTTTGATAAGCTCTCTGTAAGTGCACGGTGACCTTGAATTTTGTACCCCTTTTTCAAATTCCGTGTTTTCTTACTGAGAGTATAGCCCAGTGATGGCGAAGCTTTTAGAGACCGAGTGCCCAAACTGCAGCCCAAAACTCACTTACGCATCGTAGGGTGCTGGGTGGGTGTGGCCCATTGGGTGGGTGTGGCCCATTGGCTGGGCGTGGCCCATTGGGTGGGTGTGGCCGCGGTGGTAACGGCAGACTGGGTGGGACTAAAAAGTTCCATCAATCAATTCCAACTTTGCGAGATCTTTTTTTCCCCGCGAGAAGTTGAAATTGACTGATTGAACCTTTTTTTTTTTTTTGCACACGGCGGCAGAGGCCTAAAGCGAAAAGGTTTTATAAAACCCAGCGGAAGGCCTAGGACTGGAGCGATGGCGCGTGTGCCCACAGAGAGGGCTCTGAGTGCCGCCTCTGGCACCCGTGCCGTAGGTTCGCCACCACTGGTATAGTGGTATTCTCCTCTCTCTTTCATTAGGTTTGAGGCAGAGAGGAAGGTGGGGATGGAGGTCCACCACTAATCCAAATTACGTAATGACTCAGTTTGCTTAAGCAAGTCTGGATCTAATTCAGAGTCCCATAAGGGTGCTGTTTTTTTTCAAGAAGCAACTGGACTTCGTCTTTTCTTTGAAGACGTTTTGCTCTCCATCCAAGAGGCTTCTTCAGCTCTGACTGGATGGTGGGGACTGGAGATTATTGGGGATCTAGTGCATATAATTTGAGGTTCTCCGGTGGAAGAAGATAAAGATTCAATATAATTATGTAGGGCAGTGGTTCTTAACCTTTTTGAACGAATCGCCCCCTTGAGCCAATGAGGAAGTTGTCATCGCCCCCCTCCCCCAACATAACCTCTCAATCGTAGGAAATCATTCTTCAATTTATGCAAACCCTTTTTTTGTTTTCTTTAAAATTGTCATCAGGACATATCGCTGCAAATAATTTATTTCCAGTCTTTTCCCCATATCTCCCATATTCTGGCCAATGGCGCGACACTGTATGGGTAGAGGTTGCTGCGCAACGCGCATGAAGATAAGCAATGCGTCTTCACATATATACGGCGTTCTGTATTGAAGCTAGCTGGAGGAACTTTTGAAAACACAATTCAATCCACTAATAGCGAGCAATCTGATGTTTTTGTATGACAGATATACAGCCATTCACTGTACGAAAAAGTCTCAAAAGGGTCCCCAAAACTTCTCGTTCCATCGCCCCCATATCGCCCCCTTTTCGTTCCTTCACCCCCCTGAAAAATGAAATCGCCCCCTGGGGGGCAATATCGCCCAGGTTAAGAACCACTGATATAGGGTAGGGTATTTTTTGGATATCTTCCATTTGCATTTCAATTCAGGTCTCCTGGTCCAGTGGTCTCCAGACTTGGCAACTTTAAGACTTGTGGACTTTAACTCCCAGAATTCCTCAGCCAGCCATTCCAAGTCTTAAAAGTTGCCAAATTTGGAGAACTCTATCCTAGAAGTAGCTTTCGTTACCATCACAAAACTCTTAGCTTGCTTTCTCCTGGACTAAAGATGATGGGAAGTGGATTAGTCCCAAACCTACGGAGAAAGGAGTTACTTTTGAGTTGTATCAACTCAAAAGTAACATCGGGGTGTTCCTGAGTTAAGTTCCTACCTGTGTCTTCCCAAAATTGAGGGTCAACTCCAAGGTCTTACCTGGGGGTGCTATTCTTCCTGCTTCTCTCCTCTAACTTTACTCCCCACTTGGCTTTCCAGACAGCAACGCTGAACAAACATCTCCAGGACCTGATGGTTGGGTTGACGGCGAAGGTCTTCCGGACTTACAACGCATCCATCACGCTGCAGGAGCAGCTCGAAGCCCTGACCCATGGTAAACCAAATTGGGCACACCGTTTTCCAAGCTCTTCTGCTTTGGGGCCTTTGTTAAGCCCAGCAGAATTTTTCAGCACCTCTGGAGAATTTTTGAAGGGACATATTTGGGGGTTGGAGCAGATAAATGGATTCGCATTCCGAGCGGTAACAAGACACAGTGGCTTAATGAAGCTGGAAACGGTTTTTGCTCCGGCGGTTTGAGTCCTAGCACTGCGTGGCAGGGTGAGCTCCCGTCAATCGCTTCAGCTTCTGCCCACCTAGCTGTTTGAGAGCATGTTCTATGCGAGTAGATAAACAGGTACCACTTCGGTGAGGAGACGCGTTGGTGCTCTGTGCAGGCAGTCGGATTCTTGTCGGCTTTGAACCTTCCCAGTTGCGACGCCCATTTGTGAAGTGACTCTGATGGAGGGAGGTGGCCTAGGAAAGGGGTCCCCAAACCCCGGTCTGTGGGCTGATACCGGGCCGCAGCATGCCAGCAACTGGGCTGCACAAACAAGCAAAACCCCATCCGCGGGATGCAGGCAGCACACAAAACCATGCCCCCTCGGGTCTGCGGAAAAACTTTCTCGGAACCGGCCTAGGATGACGTTATGGGAAGAGCTACTTGTTTTTCTGGTGTGAGGAGGGAGGAGGAGGAAAACTGGGAGGTCCTTGACGCTCTCTGAGCTTGGCTGTTTTCTTGCAGACATTTCATGGTCCAACTAGATAACATCATCAGTGTTACAAGGGAATGGGATTTGTAGAGGAGAAGGAGGAGGAGGAGGAGGAGGAGGAGGAGGAGGAGGAGGAGGAGGAAAACTGTGGTGCACTTGACATTCTCCAAGCTTGATGGTTTTCTTGCAGATGTTTCATTACCAAACTAGATAACAACATCAGGAGAACTGTTGACCCCACAGTTCAACCTGAGCTACAAATGTTCTTTTCTATCAGTAACTGTAGAGATTATGAGTTTTAGTTTCCACTCGGCCACAAAAGCTCCCTGTGGACTTCTCAGCCTGAGAGCCAAGGGAAGGATATCTAGTTGTGATGGTGAAGGTCTGGAAGTAGCGAAGACCTAGTTACCAACTCTGCTTAGCCATCGAATTCCCATAGGGCAATTCTCAGCCCATCCTAACTCGTTGGGTGATTGTGAGAATTTGAAGGTAGCATCAGAAAATCCCGGGGCAATTACAGACCTGTAGAAATCACAGCTACATCCTAGTCAGTTCATTAGCACTTGGCCTCCCACTACTACTAGGAGGAGGGCAATTGAGAGAGGCATTTTGTGAAAATTTCTCTTGTGGAGGACACCTGTCAGTTTGATGACACCGATTGGTCAGTGGGACTCTTGCATCCAGAAGTTGTGGGTGCTCCATCACTGGAGATTTTGAAGAAAATGCACATCCACTTGTCCAGGATGATATACTATAGGGTTTCCTGCTTGAGGAGAAGGTTGGACTAGAAGACCTCCAAGGTCCCTTCTGCTCTAGTCCTGGAGCTAATTTTCACACACATCACACCCACAGAGAAGGACACCCTGGCGGCTAAGCTCCTCTCCTACAACCGAGCCAACCGAGCTGTGGCCCTCCTGTGCAACCATCAGCGGGCAACTCCCAAGACCTACGAGAAGTCCATGAAGAACCTCCAGGCCAAGGTGAGAGAGTAAAGGGGGGGGGAGGAGGAGGAGGATACACACATGCATTTGGCGGGAGACTTCTGGGTGGTCAGATTGTGGCAGGTGTTAAGAAAGGAAAGATTCCTTGAGGGTCTCTTTGCTGCCTTATTATCGCTGGCAACCTGCGTCGTTGGTTTCATGGCCTTCTAGCAAAGAGTGCTGGAGCTGATCAAGTGTTGGACCGCAGGAATGAGGAGAAGACAAGAGCTAGGTGGCAGGCAGGAAGGGCCACCTGGATTTCCTGCCTAGAATTTTCTTGAATCTGAAGGTTAGAAGGAGCCGTGGAGATCTTCTCATCCAACCTCCTGCCTGGGAAGGAATCTGTCAGAATCCAATTATATTTCATCTTTAAGTATCAAATATAGAAAACCCCATTTCTGCCTTCTCTGGATTCTGCCATAAGAGGGAGAGAAGGGGGAGAACAAAGGGGCTTTATGGCCCTCACTTCCTTCAGTATACTTCTAAGGAACTGAATGTGTTTATTGCCTCAAAGAGTTTGAATGTGGTTAGCACCAAAGAACCTGATCATAACAAAGGAGGCTATTTACCTTTCATGTAGTTTATCTAAAGTCTCCATCCAGACGGAAGAAAGGAAGAAAGGGGTGGGATTGTGATGCCTGAAACTATCACTGGAAGGGGAGGGGGTGATTGGGTGGGACTACTAGGGAACCTCTTAAAACCTTGAATGGGAGAGGTTGAACCCCAAGTCCTGTCTAGCACGCCTGCAACCACTTTTCTTAATAAAGGATTCCTGTTGGAAGAATTATTCCAAGAGTTCTGTCTTCTTAAGATGCAAAGTGGGGTGGGTCCTTACAGAATCTTCACCATCCTAGACAAGTGGTCCTCCAGCTTTTGCTTGAAAAGAACAGATGGGCAAATTCGGGTCCCATTTGTGGTGATAAGTCAAGGCCTACTTGTATGAGGAATGGAGACCTCACATCTCCAGCAGGCCGGCCGATTCAATGATTTATAGCTGTTGAGGTCAGGAAATTCCTTACTTTGAGTTCAAAACTCCTTCTTGAGATAGGTATACTCGCTGGTTCTTCTCCTGTCCTTGGGCATTAGGAGAAGAGTGGGGGTCCTCAGTTTTGACCTACTTCTCTTGGTATTTCCAGATAAATGCCAAAAAGGATCAGCTGGCTGATGCAAAAGCCGGCCTGCGAAAGGCCAGGGTGGAACACAAGTGTAAGAAGGTGGCAAAGTCAAAAGCGTGAGTAAAAATCTTGGTTCTTTTTAGGCCTTGGATATATAATCTTAGCAATGGCCATCCCTCATTATTCTCATTGAAAGATATGTAGATGTACATCCATCTGAGCTGGTTGGGTGAAAGCTGGCTGGGTGATTTTTTACCAATCACCAGGAGACTGGGAATTCTAGTCCTGCCTTAGGCATGAAAGTCGACTGGGTGACTTTGGCCCAATTTCCAGGAGACTGTGAGTTATAGTCCCGCCTTAGGCATGAAAGTCGGCTGGGTGACTTTGGGCCAATCACCAGGAGACTGGGAGTTCTAGTCCTGCCTTAGGTCTGAAAGCTGACTGGGTGACTTTAGGCCAATCGCCAGAAAACGGAGTTCTAGTCCCACTTTAGGCATGAAAGCCAACTGGGTGACTTTGAGCCAATCGCCAGGAGACTGGGAGTTCTAGTCCCGCCTTAGACCTGAAAGCCGGCTGGGTGATCCAATTACCAACAAAGGGTGAAGAGATTTTATGGAAGAGAATCTCCACCATGCTTGGGACGAAAGCCAGTTGGGCCAATCACTGGGAGACAATGAGTTTTAGTCCTGCCTTAGGCACGAAAGCTGCATGTAGCTGGGTCACTGGGCCAATTAGCAGGAGACTGTGAGTTCTAGCCTCAGGCATGAAAACCAGCCAGACTGGACAAATCACCAGGAGACTGTGAATTCTAGCTTAGTGTCACCTTAGGATGAAAGTTGGCTGGGTGACTTTAGACCAATCACCAGGAGTTCTAGTCTAGTTCTAGTCTAGTCTCACCTTTAGGATGAAAGCCAGCTGGGTGACTATGGATCAATCACCAGGAGGCTATGAGTTCTAGTCCTGCCTTAACCATGCAAACTGGCTAGGTGACTTTGAGCCAGTCACTCTCTCTCAGCTCACGCAGTCCAACTCGGGCAATAAGCCAGTCAGTCCCTTTTTTGTCACAACCAGTGGATCAACACTCATGTAATTGTGGGGATGCTTCCTTTGAGCCCCAAAGCATTAAAATATAATTGTCACAAGTTCCGACTAATGAAGCACTTCAAAGAACTTTCAGGCATGTTTCCTAAAGTCTTTATTTGCAGAGCTACAAATTATGCCGGTCACCATTGGACTAATTGATGCCAGAATCTGAACTTCCGGTCGCTGGCATCAAGCTTTCCTTGCTCAACCCCTCCCTTCTCATGCAGTCACAGGTCACATTATCCAATTAGTGAGAAGGTCAAACGTTTACTTCCTCTTTCTTTCCCGGGCTTTTTCCCCCGCCCAAGTATTAACCCAATAAATGCCAAACAGTTTTGCATATTGTCAAAGCAAGAATATACAGTATTTGCAGCATTGACAATAATTATAAAATCATTCTCCATGTTGGGTGGGTAATTCCAAAGCTTGAAGCCTGTCTGTTTTGAAGTGAGGAAGGTTGAGAAACACTTCTATAGGTGAGCTCTCTGTTTTGCAACAGTGCCGTGGAGAAGAAAAAAAAACTGGTGCAGAAGATCGAAGAGCAGCTGGCGAAGCTGAAGTTTCAGGCCACCGACAAAGAGGAAAACAAGCAGATCGCCCTGGGCACCTCTAAGTTGAATTACCTGGACCCCCGCATCACCGTGGCCTGGTGGGTAAAGGGCAGCTAGAAGGGAGTTTAGGTGGAGGATGAAGGACAGGAACTTGTAGGAGAAGGAACGGCAGAAACTGGAGGGCAGAGTCAAGATAGGCCTCAGCCTAGAATCCCTACATAGTCACAAACAAAGTCCAATCTCCCTTGAATTCCATTATACCAGGCTAGGTAACCTCATCAAAGCAGTAGATTTAGTTTCGGTCTCCTGCAGTGATGACGTTAACAAACCTGCTAACAAAACATCTGAACAAAAACAACCAAGTTCGGAGAACATTAAGAATCGAGAAATTCAACCGCCTCCACACACCCAGACAGGCAAATATATACACCAGTGTATAAACTGACAGCAAAGAACACTCCTTACTAGCACTGATGATGTTACCTTGTTGGGTCATGAACCATCTGCAAGAAAACAACACAGCTCAGAGAGTACCAAGAACCCCCACAGTCCTCCTCCACCACCTCCTCCTCCTCCTCCTCCTCCTCTCCACAAACTCCACTCCCTTCTAGCACTGATGATGTTACCTAGTTGGACAAATGAAAAGTCTACAAGAAAACCACCAAGCTCAGAGAGCAGCAAAGACCCCACAGTTGCTGTTGTTGTCCTCCTCCTCCTTCTCCTCCTCCTCCTCTTCCTCCTCCTCCTCCTCCCTGCAAACCCCCCTCCCTTCTAGCACTGATGATGTTCCCTGGTTGGGTCATGAAACGTCTGCAAGAAAACAACCCAGCTCTGAGAGCACCAAGGACCCCACTATTCACCCCTAAGCTACAAAGATTCTCCTTCACTAGTAAAATAGAAGTGCCTATCTTACCATCCACCCTGCTATAATCCTTTAATTGCCTCTCGTTCTGCTTTGACGCCCTTGTGTTGTCTCTTCCCACTGCATTCCTTGACTCTAGGTGCAAACGATTTGACGTGCCCATCGAGAAGATTTACAACAAAACTCAGCGGGCGAAGTTTGCGTGGGCCATCGCGATGGCCGACGAAGATTTTGTATTCTAAAAGGACCTCGGCGATTCCCAGCTAGTTGCGGGTCGCTCGTCGGCATGCGTTGTTTGTCCCTTTGCTAGCCCAGAGGGCCTTTTTGCACACAAAATACATCTACAGGAGAATGGGGGGAGCCCGTTGTGTCTTCTTTTGTATGAAAGGGGAGGCCTCCCCGTTGTATTTATTGATGAGTGGTGTTGGTCCTCCAGCTTGGTCTGTGAGGACGGTGGAGGGCTCACAAAAACAGTTCTGGAACAGGATCGGGCAGCCTTCTCCTGGCCTTCTAGATTTCTCGGGGATGCTCGTGGTATGAGGAACCCCAATTGTCTTGAATTGAACCCTTCAACTGTCTTGAATTGAACCCTTCAGCTTCTTTCCCAAAGACTCTTAGGAAAACGTTGTGTTGTAAAACTCAATTTCTTGAGTTCTTGTTCACTACTGTTCAGTGAAGCCCAGTTCTTTTTCTTGACGTCCTTGAGATGTGGTGGATCACCAACGCAAGAGACCGTAGCTAAAGATCCTCAGAACAATTCCTTATATCTAAAGGACCTCTAATTCAGGGAAAGATGTACCCCCATCAACGTTCCCTTGGCCCTTTCAGTGTTGTCCTCTAATACTTTGAGGAGATACATGGAACCCGGGAAGAAAAGAGACCCTTCGTGTGCCATTTAGTGCATTTCCTAACCAACTGGGACATCCTCCTTTGTGTGGTGCTCCTGGCCACCTTAATTCCTCATCCTTTAGTGGGGAATCTCAAATATTAGCTAGAACAGTGGTTTTCAACCTTTTTAATGCCGCGACCCCCAACCGGTCGTAGGTCGAGGACTACTCAACCGATCGTAAGTCGAGGACTACTCAACTGGTGCAGCACCGTTTGCAGAATGGGGCTTTTGGCGGGCTCAGTAGGGCAGAGACAGCCTGGACAATTCCTATTGGCTTTTGAAAGCCAATAGAATTAGATTCTATTCAAGAGAGTCTATTCTACTGGCTTTCAAAAACCAACAGAATAAAAGGGAGTAGCACAGCTAAGGAAAAAGGGGGAAAAATGGCAGACTGCGTTGTTTGGCGACCCCCGTGAAATGGTCGTTCGACCCCAAATGGGGTCCCCACCCACAGGTTGAGAACCACTGAGCTAGAACCAGCCTTTGGGAGAAAACAGACAGAGGGAGATCCCTTCATCCTTTATTGGATTGTGGTCAAGAACTTCATCAGAAGTGCCTTCAAAAATCCGGATCAGAAGAATTGGGTAACTCAGACTGTTCCTACACACGGTTTTGGCACCTGCACTAACCAGAAGTTAAATTTGTCAACGGAATATTTGTAGGAGATAACTTGTGTCAAGTTATCCCAGTCGGGAAAGACTTGTAGACGTTCCTGCAAAGATTTTCTTTGCAGGAACATCTACGATTTGAAGATGGTTTGGTTTAGTAAACAGTGTAGCACAGTGTTTCCCAAACTTGACAATTTTAAGGCATGTGGACTTCAACTCCCAGAATTCCACAGCCAGCGTTGCTGGCTGTGGAATTCTGGGAGTTGAAGTCCTCATGCCTTAAAATTGTCAAGTTTGGGAAACACTGGTGTAGCAAATGCTAGACCTGAAAAGCAAGCAGGGACACAGGGTCTACACCAGGGTGAGGCAACTAGGATCCTTTCCCCCCCCCCCAGCTCAGGAATTCTGGGAGTTGAAGTCCACAGATCGTAAAGGGGGCATAGTTGCTCACTCCTGGTCTAGACTGCCAACATCTGGAATGAAAAACTCCCAAGTGTATTTTGGGGGCCATTAGTAGGCAGAAGAACGTAAATTCCTTGCAGGATTAATATTCTGGATCACCTGGTGAGTGCAGGTTGCTACTCGGCCCACAAAAATGGTGATGGTGATATTTCTAGGGTTAAAATGTTTGTTTCAATGCAACAGACTAAACATTCATCGGTTTTACTTGTGAGCACATCTGTGCCCTATTTCAATTCTGTTTCCTTAAACAATTCAGCCCTGGAGGTTGGTGATTAAAAGTATTCTTAGATCTAATCATTTTTAGAGTCAAGTTCAGCTTCATTTGGGTGCTTTTCTGAGGTCAAGGTAATTAGCATTCATTAAAAATAATATTTGGTTTAGAAGAGTTTCTGATTATGGGCTAATATTAAGAGCGGGCAACTAAATTTCATTTTTTGATGTATGCCGTTGTGCCCACGGTAAAAAAAATGACAATAAAAGTTATTAAAAAGGGAAAGAATTCCCTCCAGAATCAGTTTGCTTACCTGGTAAAGCATAACAATAAATAAATAATCATTCAACTTTTTCAAGCCATCACACGAACAACAATAATAATAACAGTTGGAAGGGACCTTGGAGGTCATCTAGTCCAACCCCCTGAATGCTGTTAATTGGGGATGATGGGCACTTGTATCCAAGACAGAAAGGGGTGTCACTTTGGGAATAGCATATTTAACAGTTTTTAAGTGCCAGCCTTGTTTGGGGTTTTGGTTGAATGCACCCGAGTCCAGTAAAGGAATTTGCTTATTAAAAGTAAGAAAATTTGCACCGTTTAGTATTTGAATATCTTATTTCCATCACTAGTGTAAAGCAAGCAGCGTGAAAACTTTCAGAGCATGGAATTTGCACCTTAACCCATAGAATTAATATGCCAGAATGTTTTTGTATGAAAATTGCAACAACAGTAATTTATTTCATCCTGTACACTGATTGCTGTTCTTCTACAGGCCCCCGTGATACAACGGGGAAATAACTTAAGAAGAGAAGATTGATTTCTGTTCTAATATACGTCATGCATTTTTGCAGGTGACAGAAGTGTATTGCAATAATACTCTTTTTCTGCTGCTATTTTCCCAGAAAATCTGTTCAGCTTTTACTCAATCCCAATTCTAGGGCCTTTTTTGTGTGTGTGTTTTTTTTTTTTTTTTAAAGTGCACACTGTCCCTGGGAAGGTTTTTTTTAAGGCTGTGTCTTTCTTGTGGCTTGTTCAACAGAGGATCTATCTTTAGATGTATTTTCTAAGGTCATTGGACTGCCCTGTTTTTCTAATATTTTGCAACCAATTAAAATGATGTTTCAAAAGATTCGGATGGGTCCTTAGTTTCTCCTTGATGTGATGCAGCCTCTCGCCACACGAGGGCGCGCGTCTTTGTACCGCCTGAGGTTGTTCGGTCGAATTCGCGGAGAAAGACGCAAATGGGCCAAACGTGAAAGTCTGTGGTTGCGTTATCTGAGACTGCGAGGGGCTTCGTGGTCTGCCTGTCCCCCACCTGGTTGTATGCACCTGCCCTATTTGTCCGCCAGAATGCAAGAAAAGGGGGGAGTTTAAGTGGAAGGGAGGGAGGGAGGAAGAAAGGAAGGAAGGGTGAGAGGGAGGTCTGGAACAAGAGGAAGGAGAGAAAAGAAGAGAAGGAAAGGAAAGGGAAGGAAGGAAAGAAGGAAGAGGGAGGGAGAAAGGAAGGAAGGATGAGGGAGGTCGAATTTAAGAGGAAGGAGAGGAAAGAAGGGAAGGAAGGAAAAGGAAAAAGGAGAAAGGAAGGAAGGATGAGGGAGGTCAGGAATTTAAGAGGAAGGAGAGGAAAGAAGGGAAGGAAGGAAAGGGAAAAAGGGAGAAAGGAAGGAAGGATGAGAGAGGTCTGGCATTTAAGAGGAAGGAGAGGAAAGAAGGGAAGGAAAGGGAAAAAGGAGGGAGAAAGGAAGGATGGATGAGGGAGGTATGGCATTTAAGAGGAAGGAGAGGAAAGAAGGGAAGGAAGGAAAAGGAGAAAGGAGAAAAGAAGGATGAGGGAGGTCTGGAATTTAAGAGGAAGAGGAAAGAAGGGAAGGAAGGAAAAGGAGAAAGGAAGGAAGGATGAGGGAGGTCTGGAATTTAAGAGGAAGGAGAAGAAAGAAGGGAAGGAAGGAAAGGAAAAAAGGAGAAAGGAGAAAAGAAGGATGAGGGAGGTCTGGAATTTAAGAGGGAGAGGAAAGAAGGGAAGGAAGGAAAAGGAAAAAGGAGAAAGGAAGGAAGGATGAGGGAGGTCTGGAATTTAAGAGCAAGGAAGGGAGAGTAAAGATAAGGAAAGGGAAGGAAGGAACGAAGGAATAAGGGAGGGAGAAAGGAAGGAAGGAAGAGTGAGGGAGGTCTGGAATTTAAGAGGGAGAGGAAAGAAGATAAAGGGAAGGAAGCAGAGGGAATGAAGGAGGGAGGGAAAAGGTGAGGGAGGTTGAATTTAAGAGAAAGCGAGGAAAGAAGGAAAGGAAGGAAAGAGGGAAGGAAGGGAGGTCAGGAGTTTGAGAGGAAGTAAGGGAGGGAGGGAAGGAAGGGAGAGGAAGGAAAGCAAAAGGAAAAGAGGGAAGGAAGGAAGGAAGGAAAAGAAAAGAAAAAAAACCTAGACAAAGAAACAACTCAGCAGAGAGTATACAATGTCGTGGAAAGTACTAACTTTGGATTTGGTGACTGAAGTTACAACCTTCCTCGCCCTTAACGACCATCCCAGTATCCCCCACAGTCACCCCATCAGCCTTCAAGGGGTTTGGGCAACCGGCATGCCATTTTGGTAAGAGTAATTTTGGTGGCGGCGGTGATAGGCAGTTCCCAGGATTTCACGTCCTTGGAAGAAGCCTGCCCCCAAAAACGTCGGGAGGACAGCTTAAACTCCGCTTGCGATGCTGGCCCAGAACTAGGCCGTAATGCTTAATTGTAGGGTGGATGAACCGTCTCAGAAATAATCCGTGCCACTCAATGTGCAACAATTTAGGGGGGGGGGAAGGCGTTGCACATCCTCCCAGGGTGTGAACTGCTCCATCTCTGCGGGGGAATGTGGTTCTACCAGGCTCGGTACAATCTGAACCTTTCCTGACCCTCCTTAGATTCCCTCCCCTCCCCCCCCAATCTCCAAATCTCCAAAGGGATTTTGCTAAATGGCCATCCAGGTCCTGGTTGTCCCAAAGGTGCTTTTTTTCACGAGGCAACTGGACTTTCTTTGCTTTCCTTTGAAGACGTTTCGCTTCTCATCCACAGAAGCTTCTTCAGCTCTGACTGGATGGTGGGAGAAGGAAGGATTTACAGGTATATTCCTTGCAGACTTTCTTTCTTTCTTTCTTTCTTTCTTTCTTTCTTTCTTTCTTTCTTTCTTTCTCTCTCTTTCTTTCTTTCTTTCTTTCTTTCTCTCTTTCTCTCTCTTTCTTTCTTTCTTCCTTCCTTTCTTTCTGTCTGTCTCCTTCCTTCCTTCCTTCCTTCCTTCCTTCCTTCCTTCCTTCCTTCCTTCCTTCCTTCCTTCCTTCCTTCCTCTTTCTTTCTTTCTTTCTTTCTTTCTTTCTTTCTTTCTTTCTTTCTTTCTTTCTTTCTTCTTTCTCTGTCTCTCTCCCCTATCCTCCTCCTTTTCCTCCCATCTTCCTCCTCCTCTTCCTCTTTCCCTTTCCTCCTTCTCCCAAAGGTGCTTTTTCCAGGAGGCAACTGACTTTCTTTGTTTTTCTCTGATGACGTTTTGCTTCTCATCCCAGAAGCTTCTTCAGCTCTGACTGGATGGTGGGGGATGGAAGGATTTCTACTCCTTCCAGACTCTCTTTCTTTCTTTCTTTCTTTCTTTCTTTCTTTCTTTCTTTCTTTCTTTCTTTCTTTCCTTCCTTCCTTCCTTCCTTCCTTCCTTCCTTTTTTCTTTCTTTTTCTTCCTCTTTTTCTTCCTTCTTTTCTTTCTCTTTCTCTGTCTCTCTCCTATCCTTCTTCTTTTCCTCCCATCTTCCTTCTCCTCTTCCTCTTTCCCTTTCATCCTTCTCCCAAAGGTGCTTTTTCAAGAGGCCACTGGACTTGCTTTGTTTTTCTTTGAAGACTTTTCACTTCTCCAAGAAGCTTCTTCAGCTTTGATGGGATGGTGGGGAATAGAAGGATGCAAAGGACCGGCTGTCTGCAAGGAATATAAATCCTTCCGTCCCCACCATCCAATCAGAGCCGAAGAAGCTTCTTGGATGAGAAGCGAAACATCTTCAAAGAAAAACAAGAAAGTTCAGTTGCTTCGTGAAAAAAGCATCTTAAGAGATTCCTCCCCAAAGTTCTAGGCTGCATTAACAGAGGGATAGAATCAAGATCACATGAAGTGTTAATACCACTTTACAAAGTCTTGGTAAGGCCACACTTGGAATACGGCACCCAGTTTTGATCACCAAGATGTAAAAAAGATGTTGAGACTCTAGAAAGAGTGCAGAGAAGAGCAACAAAGATGATTAGGGGACTGGAGGCTAAAACATATGAAGAACAGAAGGTGACTCCCATAACTAAAATTTGGGCAGGAACACACTGAACAGAAAGGTCCTGAAGCAACGCAACCGACTTAGAGGACCTCGACCGTCAAGGGTGCTTCTGTTGCTACCACTATGTTTCTACCTTCATATTTCCATAGATTTTTCTAAGCTTCCAGTTAATCTATTTTAAGGAGCAGAGTTCAGGCTAATTGTGGAGAAGTGCAAGAAAGAAGACGTGCAGTTGGTACAGAGAAAAGTTATAACAATTTGGGAAGAGATTTTGTCCTGTTGACTCTAGAGCCGAGTGGGGAATGATGGCCTTCAACTCCCAGAATTCCTGCTGGCAGTGGCTTAGTGCCGTTGTAACTTTGCATGGCGGTAAGTGGAGAACTACCCATACTCATGGTTCTCTGGATCCATCCAGGTAATCCTTCTTAGTTGCTTCAAAAGATCCTTGATGAACAGGAGATAATGCGAAGGGCTAGATACCTACAATCATTTTCCCAGGATCCTCAATACTTACACAATACTTACGCAGATTCCATACATTTGGA
Organism: Crotalus tigris; assembly: GCF_016545835.1. Taxonomy (NCBI): domain Eukaryota; kingdom Metazoa; phylum Chordata; class Lepidosauria; order Squamata; family Viperidae; genus Crotalus; species Crotalus tigris. Next base: position 298,550 of record NW_024098394.1, on the reverse strand, counting down.
CCAGACATTCTATCTAGATAAACAGTTTAGTAGATCCCGCATCATAAGAAGCTTTCACGTTGGCAGGAACGTGAGCTCCGATCCAAGTGTCTTGCAAATCAGCCACAGCCATTTGTTGATCTTCAGGTGATCTTCATCCAGCCAGTCATCTTCCCCAGCTAGAGAAATGGCAGGGCAAAGAGGAGGAGGAGGAGCTTTTGATGGTGGAGAAAGTGTTAGCAAGAGTTAGAAACATTTGACCAAACCTGTTTTCTGGAGGCAACTATCGATCTTCTCAGTTGTACCTCCCAAAGGGGAAGGCAAGGCGAGTCACTCACATGCGTGTATATCATTGTTCACAAGCGTTCCAGTTCCTTTGGAGAAGGTAAGTCCACTGCTTCATCAGGTCCTGCAAGGTTCACTTGAAGGTCTCAAGAAGGAGAACCTGGGACCATGAAGGCCTACCTTGTCGTCCTTGGTCTACTGCTTTTGCTTAAAAATGAAGGTAAGCCCGCACTGCTAGACCAACACAGATGGATTGCCAAAGTTAGCTTCAGGCACTGATAGAGTTACCCAACTCTAGTTTGACTTATTCATTGACCTATATTCTGTTTGGAAGCATTATGTGTTGGGAGAGGTAGAACATTTTAAGGTTCTACCAGTTGTTCAGTTGCTAAGTCATGTCCAACTCTTGCCAACCTCATGGACCATAGCATACTAGGTCCTCTTGTCCCCACTGTCTCCTGGAGTTTGCCAAACTCGTGTTCATTGGGTTGAGGACACCGTCTAACCATCTCCTCCTCTGCCGTCCCCTTCTCCTTTTGCCTTCCATCTTTCCCAACCTCAGGGTCTTCTCCAAGGATTCCCCTCTTCTCAGTTGGTGGCCAAAGTAGCTTCACTATCTGTCCTTCCAAGGATCAGTCAGAGTTGATTTATTTTAGGGTTGATTGATAGGTTGGCTTGGTCGCTCAAGAGAGAGACACTGGTGAAGCGGGCACAGCAGCGCTTGCATTTTCTGCATCTCACGAGGAAAGTACATCTTCCTTCCCCTGTCCTGAACACTTTCTACAAGGAGACAATTGAGAGCATCCTGTCATACAGCATCACAGTCTGGTTTGGAAGCATCCCTGCTTCAGACAGGAAGGTGGTGCAGAGAGTGGTGAGGACGGCAGAAAAGATTATTTGCAGTTCCCTCCTATCCAGGACATAGCACATAAGCACTGCTTGAGCAGGGTCCACAAGATTGTCTGGGACACTACACATCCTCTTCACGACCTGTTTTCCTTGTTACCTTCTGGGAGGGGGCTCCGTGGTATCCGAAGCAGAAGATCCAGATTCAGTCACAGTTTTGTTCCATGCCGTATTAACCTTGTGAACTCTAAAGCTTCCTCTTTCTGCTAGGTATTCAAGATAGACAATGATTTAATGTATTTATATGTAAGGGTGTAGCTATACACATATATGTATATTGCATGTTTATATGTGTGTTATGTATGTATACACTTTTGAGAGTAGGCAACAGAATTTCATTTTTAATGTGTGCCAGTAAAAAATGGCAATAAAGGTTATCTAATCCATCTAATTAAATCTCCGTGCAGTCCAAGTTGAAGAATCTTCTCAAATGCTAAACCATATACCGTATTTTCCGGCGTATAGGACGACTTGGCGTATAAGACGACCTCTGACTTCGGCGCCGATTTCCATGCTTTAGAAAGTTGTCTTATACGCTGGAAAATACGGTAATTGGGGGAAGCCATTTAGGAAAGCAAGTTCAGCCTCTTTCTTCATGTAAAAATCTAAAATTCTTCAACTCAAAAACTTTGACCTAGATAAAAAAACTTTATTAACTATTACAATTAAAAATATGAAAGCGGATGCAAAGTAAAATAAAAAGTAAAAGTAGTACAGAAAAGAAAAAAGAATAGAAAGAAAAATAAGAAAAATAACAGTATTGTTATTTATATAAAACAATAATTTCCTTGTTTGTCAGAAAAATGACTTTTATATTCTTAGAGGCTACATTACCACTGTGAGCTTAGCTGGAATCTGTTGTATCCCAGCTGTTTGGCTCACCAATTGACCGCAAAAACCTTGGTTTTTACAGTCTACTTTTAAGGAACAGCTGTCTGGAGTACATATGGGCAATCCCATGATATCTCCTTTCTCTGGAGAGATTTCAGCAGCCAGGATCCACTTTTTGGCTGCTGATCTCTGGCAGGGACATGCAGCTCACCATGTGCCTCACCAGAAGTCACAAACTGTGACGTAGACACAAAAGAACAACAGCATTTTACCAAATATCCTGATTATAAGGTCCCTATACTCTGTGGTCTGGAGAAATGGAAGATTAAAGGTACAGGTTTAATAGAAACAAGGAAGATGAAGCACAGGTAAGCTGAAAATATGGACCAAGAGAGAAGAGAAAGAAAAACAAGAGACAAAATGGTAAGGCTAACATCTGAGGCTGGCTGTGGGACTAAGATCGGGACATGTAATAGGATATAAGTAAATAGCAGAAGTCAGTGGCAAAAGGCAGCTTTGTTTGGAACAGCTTCCATCCTGTGATGATATTTTTAAGCTTATCAAACAACAGATGGAAACTAATCAAGGAGAGAAGCAACCTAGAACTAAGGAGAAATTTCCTGACACTTAGAACAATTAACCAGTGGAACAACCTGCTCCAACACTGGAACTTTTTAAGAAGAGACTGGACAGCCATTTGTCTGAAATGATATAGGGTTTCCTGCCTGAGTGGAGGATTGGACTAGATGATGTCCAAGGTCCCTTCCAACTTTATTACTACTACTACTACTACTACTACTACTACTACTACTACTACTACTACATTATGGATCATCGCACAGTTGGCCAGATGTTCAGACTGGATTTGGCATTTTGTCTACCTATCGAGTCCTTACCCAGGACCTGGGATAGGCAGATGTGGATGTTTGATGGTATTACAGATATCGTCGCAGGATGGAAGCAGTTCCTAATAAGGCTGCCTTTTGCAATTGACTAATAGCGAAGTTGTCAATGCCAATGGTGTTCAAGTGGTGCTCCAGTTGTTTTGGAATTGCACCCAAGGAGCCTATGACTATTGGTACTACCCTTGCTTGCTTTTGCCACAGTCTTTCTATTTCTATTTGTAGGTCTTTGTATTTTGTTATCTTCTCCAGTTCTTTCTCATCTATTCTGCTGATTATTATTATTATTATTATTATTATTATTATTATTATTATTATTATTATCCAGACCTGCCTATTCCAGGTCCTTGGGAAGGACTCAATCTCAATATGTGGACAAAAATGCCAAATTCAGTCTGAACGTCTGACTGACTGTGCACCAAATCAATAATTTAATAATAATAATAAATAACAACAACAACAACAATAATAAACAAGCAAAAGGAGTTTTTCAAATCTAACTATAACCAGCAGAAGAAAAGAAGTATCTTTTTAAGGCAGGAGCCCCCAACCCCGGTCCATGGACTAATACCGGGCTGTGGCATGCCAGCAACTGGTCCACACAAGCAAGCAAAGCCTCATCCGCAAGATGCAGGCAGCATACAAAACCACGTACCTTCCACTCCATGAAAAAACCTCTTTCCACGGAACCGGTCTCTGGTGCCCAAAAGGTTGGGGATCTCTGTTTTAAAGGGCAAAAGGTAAAATTTCCCCTGTCCAGTCATTCCCTCCCTCTAGGGGGCAGTGTCGTGCAGAGACAATTTCTGTGGTCATGTGACCAGCGTGGCTATACGCCAAAGGCGCACAGAACGCTGTTACCTTCCCACCAAAGTGGTGCCTATTTATCTACTCGCAGTTGCATGCTTTCAAACTGCTAAGTGGGCAGGAGCTGAGGCAAGGAACGGGAGCTCACCCCGTCGTGCGGCGCTCGGGTCTCGAACTGTCAGCTCTCCGGCTGACAAGCTCAGCATTGTTAACTGCGGATCCATCGCGCCTCCTTTAAAGTACCATAACGACCAAAGTGATTGATTTTGATCCTAGACCAGCAAGCAGAACCTGAAAAGGTTTAAGATACGGCTGTTATACTCCGTTGGGGATTCAGAGGCCAAACCACATCTAGAAACTTTGGACAAGATGTTAATTTCAAGTCTGAAATGCTCTTCGCTTTTTCCCCTCCTTCCTTCTCGCCTTCTGCAGTTTTCCCGCTGACGTGCTTCGTATGCGACAACCAGCGCACCAACCTGTGGTGTCTCCGTTTCAGGGAGTGTGGCAAGGAAGAAGTGTTCTGCGTGACTGCTGTGGCCTCGTATAAAATTGGTACACTACAGGCAGCTGCTTGCTTACTGGGTGGGGTGAAAATAACTTGGGCATCAGAAGGATTGTCACACTCCAAAAGTCCCTTGCAACAAAAGAGAGAGAGAGAGAGAGAGAGAGAGAGAGAGAGAGAGAGAGAGAGAGAGAGAGAGAGAGAGAGAGAGAGAGAGACAGAGAGAGACAGACACACACACACAGAGAGACACGCAGAGAGAGACAGAGACAGAGAGAGATAGAGAGAGATAGAGAGAGACAGAGACAAAGAAAGACAGAGAGAGAAGAAGAGAGACAGAAAGAAACACACGGAAAGAAACACAGAGAGAAGGGGGTGAGAGAGAGAGAAACACACGGAAAGAAACAGAGAGAGAGGGGGAGAAAGACAAACACAGAGAGAGACAGAAACAGAGAGATAGAGAGAGACAGAGACAAAGAAAGACAGAGAGAGAAGGAGAGAGACAGAGAGAAACACGGAAAGAAACACACGAGAAACACATGGAAAGAAACAGAGAGAGGGGGAGAGAGACAAACACAGAGAGAGACAGAGAGAAAGCAACAGACAGAGAGGGAGAGAGACAGAAACACAGGGTAAGAAACATACACACAAACAGAGGGAGAGAGACAGAGAAACACAGGAAAAGAAAGAGAGAGGGAGAGAAAGATAGAAACACAGGGAAAGAAACACATATAGAGAGAGAGAGGGAGAGAAAGAGACAGAGAAACAGGGAAAGAAATAGAGGGAGAGTGACAGAGAGAAACAGGGAAAGAAACACACACACACACAGAGGGAGAGAGACAGAGAAAAACACACACACACAGAGGGAGACAGAGAGAAACACGGAAACACACAGAGACAGAGAGAGACAGAGAGAAACACAGGGAAAGAAACACACACACACACAGGGAGAGAGATAGAGAAACACACACACACACACACACACACACACACACAGAGGGAGAGAGACAGAGAGAAACACAGGGAAACACACAGAGAGATAGACAGAGAGAAAGCAACAGAGAGAGAAAGGGAGGGAGACAGAAACAGGGAAAGAAACACACACGTGCATGCGCGCACAAACGCAGACAGAGAGAGAGAAAAAGAGAGAGCGAGAGAGAGCAAGAAAGAGTGAGAGACAGAGACAGAGAGACAGAGACAGACAGAAAGACCCAGGTTATATTGGATCAAAGGCTTTTCAGATAGAAGAAGCCCCCCAAGACAGAGCAGAAGACCTTCCAGCTCCAAGTTCTATTTTGAGCACCAGCAGAATAAGAATTGGAAGGCCTACTGGAAAACTGCTATCCTGTCAGCCCTGGTCCTTCTCTTCATAAAATTAGACATATCCAATTTCTGCCACCATTCTTCCTCCGTTTTACCCTCCGGTTGTCTAATCATCTCCGTTGCTCTTCTTCTCTGCACTGGACCCCACAGTTCAGCCCTGACTTACAAATCTTCTCTTCCGTTGTTAAGAGGGACTTTGCTCTTTTCCATCTCACATCCCCAAGCAGCCAGGGAAATAAATCTTTCAGGAGGTTTATGGAAGGGGGCACGGTGTTCTCAGCGAGTTAGAGAGGGTGCGTATCAAACTCCTCTGTAAGAACCAGGTGTTTTTCCTTAGGCCTCGGTCAGGCTTAAGAAATCGTAGCTGATACCTTGTGTAACTTTACCTGACCCACTAATGGGCAGAGATTATGCTCCAGGCTAATGTTCTTATAGCTTATATCCATGTTGGTGCAACCAATTTGGATCATGCGGCCTTTGGGTTCAAGGAATGTGGCCCGCCTCCGGTCGGACAACCTCAGTTGTGACCTGGTGACGCGTCTTTTCACAATGTTGACAGCTGTGGTCCAAAGATCCAGAGAGTGGGAAGGGGCCATGTTGATTTTCTGCCCCACCCAAGTGAAGGAACTCAGGCCACATTGGACAAATGGATATTCAACCTGCGCAGGAGGTCCTTGGCTTACGACCACAGCTGAGCCCCGAATTCCCGTGAAAACGTTAAGTGAATTTCGTCCCGTTTTATGACCTTTTTTGCCACAGTTGTTAAGTGACCACAATCAAGTTAGTAACTGGGTTGTGAAATGAATCTGGCTTCCTTGTTGACCTTTTCTTGTCAGGTCACAAAAGGGGATCACGTGATCCCGGGACGCTGCAACCGTCATAAATATGAGTCGGTTGACAAGTGTCCGAATTTCGATCACGTGATCATGGGAATGTTGCAAAGGCCGTAAGTGTGAAAAACAGCTGTAAGTCATTTTTTTATAATGCTCTTGTAACTTCAAACGGGTCATTCAAGCAAACCGTTGTAAGTAGAGGACTATTGATACATAAAATTCTCCAGGGATAGGAGACAGGCTGTTCCACTTCTGAATTGCTTTTGTGGGCAGGAAATTCCTCCTTATTTTGAGCTTAGATCTCTTTCTGTAAGGATTCCACATGTTGCTTCTTGTTCTGGTTCTGCAGAGTCCTACAAGGACTCTAGAGAATAAATGTATACCCTTGTTCCCTGGGTCTGTTCCCGTGTTGAAAGACTTATGTCTTCTCTTCTTTAAACGGATGGAAACTAATCAAGGAGAGAAGCAACCTAGAACTAAGGAGAAACTTCCTGACAGTGAGAACAATTAACCAGTGGAACCACCTGCCTCCAGAAGCTGTGAATGCTCCAACACTGGACGTTTTTAAGAAGAGACTGGATGGCCATTTGTCTGAAATGGTATAGGGTTTCCTGCCTGAGCAGGGGGTTGGACTAGATGACCTCCAAGATCCCTTCCAACTTTATTATTATTATTATTATGGATCATTGCACAGTCGGCCAGATGTTCAGACTGGATTTGGCATTTTGTCTACCTATCGAGTCCTTACCCAGGACCTGGGATAGGCAGATGTAGATGTTTGATGGTATTACAGATATCGTCGCAGGATGGAAGCAGTTCCTAGTAAGGCCGCCTTTTGCAATTGGCTAATAGCGAATTTGTCAATGCCAATGGTGTTCAAGTGGTGCTCCAGTTGTTTTGGGATTGCACCCAAGGCGCCTATCACTATTGGTACTACCATTGCTTGCTTTTGCCACAGTCTTTCTATTTCTATTTGTAGATCTTTGTATTTTGTTATCTTCTCCAGTTCTTTCTCGTCTATTCTGCTGTCTCCAGGCACTGCCACGTCCACTATCCAGACTTTTTTGTCTTTCTTATTGACAATTGTTAAGTCTGGGGTGTTATTATTATTATTATTATTACTATTATTATTAAACTAAACACCCTCATTTATTTTCACCATTCTTCATAGAACGGTGGGATTCTCCAAACCCATCACCAAGTAGTCCTCCCCGAACCCCTCTTCTTTGTGGCAGCCCCTCAAATATTGGAAGATTGCTATCATGTCACTCCTGGTCCTATGAAAAGAAGGACTAGGGAGTAACATGATAGCAGTCTTCCAATATTTCAGGGGCTTCCACAAAGAAGATGGGGTCAATCTATTCTCCAAAGCACCAGAAGGCAGGACAAGAAGCAACGGATGGAAACTAATCAAAGAGAGAAGCAACCGAGAACTAAGGATAAATTTCCTGACAGTGGGAACAATTAACCAGTGGAATGGCTGACCTCCAGAAGCTGTGGGTGCTCCAGCACTGGAGGTTGTTAAGAAGAGACTGGATAGCCACTTGTCTGAAATAGTATAGGGTCTTCTGCTTGAGCAGATGATTAGGGGACTGGAGGCTAAAACATATAAGGAATGGTTGCTGGAATTGGGGATGTCTAGTCTAGTGAAAAGAAGGACAAGGGACAGGATAGCAGCCTCCCAATATCTCAGGGGCTGCCCCAAAGAAGAGGGAGTCAAACTATTCTCCAAAGCGCCTGAAGGCAGGACAAGAAGCAACGGATGGAAACTAATCAAGGAGAGAAGCAACCTAGAACTAAGGAGAAATTTCCTGACAGTGGGAACAATTAACCAGTGGAATGGCTGGCCTCCAGAACTTGTGGATGCTCCATCACTGTAGGCTTTTAAGAAAAGATTTTCTGAAATAGTACAAGGTCTCCTGCTTGAGCAGAGGGTCAGAGTAGAAGACCTCCAAGATCCCTTCTAACACGGTTATTGTGTTATTGCCTACAAACTGGGTGGTGGCAAAATGGTTGGCATTGCTGTCAATGAACTCAGTCCTCAATCCTTGTAGTCATGTTGTCCAACACTCAAGCATTTGTACCCGCCAATGTTTCCACTCACCACACTTTCAGTTTCTTCCTTGTGTCCTTCAGGCGTGATAACCTTCAAAAAGAGAATCACCAAGAGATGCTCAGCCTATTGCCCAGATATTCAGATGGAGTTGGGCTTTGCTTCGTTTGGGACCTCCTGTTGCCAACAATCCTGGTGTAATATTTGGGGATCTCTAGGGGAGAAGAATGCCACTCAGTGATGGGAATCGCCAATCATTGTCCTGACCAGATCTTCTGATGACAGAACTTGAGGAAGAGTAAGATGTTACCAAAGAAAGGAAAGAAGCTTCTTGGCTTTCATCTCTTGGCATAGGTCCCAGGAGAGGGATGCAGGATGAAGAGATGGAACTAAATCTTCTCCATTTATCTAGAATGTCTCTAGAACAAGTCCCATCTCCTCATTCTGCAATTTGTGTTTTTATAAACAGGCAAATGTTGTGAGATTTACTGAGTAGCAAAATCCTTTCACTTGCCACTCCTGTTTTCCATCTCTGGTACTTTGTGATGTGTCCAACATAGTCCACCATAGCTTTCCCACACAGAGAAGATCTGAAATTTAGGACCTCACATCAAAGACAGTCTACCATAACTTTCCCAGCTCAAAGAAGTTCTAACATTTGGGGTCTCACATCAGAAATGAGTTGAAGTCCACAAGTCATAAAAGAGCCAAGGTTACCTAACCCTGACCTAAGTCCTCCTGTTCTAAGCGGTGAGCCTCCTACATCAGGGGTAGGCAACCTGGACTCTTTTATGACTCATAGACTTCAACTCCCAGAATTCCTGAGCCAGCCATGTTGAGGGGAAAGGGAGAAGTTTCTAAGCTGAGCCATGTGGCTCAGGAATTCTGGGAGTTGAAGTCCACAGGTAATGAGAGGGGCATAGTTCCCCCATGCTGGCTTAGGAATTCTGGGAGCTGAAGTCCACGAGTCATGAAAGAACTAAGGTGGCCTACACCTGGTCTAGGTTTTCATAATGCACGGATCCAGCAATGGTGTGGATGGAATTTGCATTACACCACACGTTAGCCTACAAACGACTGGCTAGTTTGCCAGCTGGGGCAATGCCGTGAACAAGAAACTTTGGGTCTGAATTAATTCCACCTCCAAGCTGTGGAGTTAAACAGTGTTTCTCAACCTTGACAACTTTAAGAGGTCTGGACTTCAACTCCCAGAATTCCCCAGCCAGGTTGAGAAATACTTCTTTAAGAAGTTTAAATACTCCTTTGAGGAACTTCCCACCAAGCTGAGGTTTCAAACAGTGGCCTCTTTCAGATACACCGAGAGCTTACACACAGAGACAAATGCCTTGTGTGTCCAGTCAACACTTGGCCAATAAAGAATTCTGTTCTATAAGCAGCCACTAGGTGGGGCTTTGGAATAAGGAACAGAAGTCATGGAACATCAGAGTTGAAAACGACACCTAGTCCAGAGGTCCCCAACCTTTTTTGGCACCAGGCACCGGTTTCATGGAAGACAATTTTTCCATGGACCAGGGGGTGGGATGGGATGGAGGGGTTGGTGTGGGGATTCAGGATGATTTAAGTGCATTCCATTTAGTGAAAAATTTCTAATTAAACAAACAAAAAAATAAATAATGCACTTATTACTATTATTATTATTACTTTGTATTAGATTAGATCAGTGATTTTCTGCTTCTAAGAAAGTGGGAAGGGATAGTCCTAAATTCAGCCTTCCAGCAAAACCCAGCATGTTGAGGAAGTGCTGAGAACACACACACACACACACACACACACACACACACACACACACACAGAGAGAGAGAGAGAGAGAGAGAGAGAGAGAGAGAGAGAGAGAAGAACAGAGAAAGAATAGAATAGAATTGAAAACATGGAATGGAATAGAATAGGAGAGAGAGAGAAGAAAGAGAGAGAAGAATAGAGAAAGAATAGAATAGAATTGAAAATATGGAATGGAACAGAATAGGAGAGAGAGAGAGAGAGAGAGAGAGAGAGAGAGAGAGAGAGAGAAGAACAGAGAAAGAATAGAATAGAATTGAAAATATGGAATGGAATAGACTAGAAGAGAAGAGAGAGAGAGAGAGAGAGAGAGAGAGAGAAGAACAGAGAAAGAGAATAGAATAGAATTGAAAATATGGAATGGAACAGAATAGGAGAGAGAGAGAGAGAGAGAGAGAGAGAGAGAGAGAGAGAGAGAGAGAGACTGCGCTAGCTCAACAGTCTTGGAAAAGGTGCAAATGAGAGAGGGATTCTCTTGGAGACACAGTGCTTAAGGGGAAATGTAGCAAGGGGAAATGTAGCTTCTCCCCCCCCCCCTTGCAAGCCAGGTAGGAGCGCGCTTGGCTTGCAAACTTGGAGAGCTACAGAAGAAAGGAAGAACACACACACCTACACACCCCAAAATAAACCACAAAAAGCAGGCAGGATGTTGCCAAAACACGGGGCACCTGGAGCATCAAAACAGAAGCAAAAAAACTCCGGTTGAAGTGCAACGGAGCCCAGCGGTCTTAGAAAAGGTGCAGGCGAGAGAGGGGATCCCCTTGGAGACCCAGGGCTTAAGGTGAAAGGTAGCTTCTCCCTGCCCCTATTTGCATCCTGACAAAAATACATCCTCACACACACACACACATACCTTGGGAGGGTTCCCCTCCAATGAGGCTGTGGGGAAGCTCCGGGTTTGAAGCTGAGCTGGCCTAGCGCTGGTCTTGCAAACTTGAAGAGCTGCGTGAAGGGCGTGCAAGATCAGCTGGGCTGCCGGGAGGGGGAGAGGAGGAAAGTGAGGAAGAAGAAGAGGAGGAGGAGGATGAAGAAGAAGCAGCAGGAGGAGGATTAGCCAGTTGCAAGTGCAGCTGCTGGAGGACCTTTGCACTGAGCAAAACTGTTGCTGCCCAGCCCCTCTCTCATACCTGCCCAGACCCCTCCAGTCTCGCCTCATGCCCAGAGGTGGAAGACATATCTTCAGCACACCTCCAGCTACACGGCCCGGTTCCTAACTGGCCAGGGCCCAGTACCGGTCTGCGGATCAGGGATTGGGGACCCCTGCTGAGGCTGGAAACCCTATCCCATTTCAGACAAATGGCTGTCCAGTCTCTTCTTAAAAACTTTCAGTGTTGGAGCATCCACAACTTCTGGAGGCAGGTTGTTCCACTGGTTAATTGTTATAACTATCAGGAAGTTTCTCCTTAGTTCTAGGTTGGTTATTTCCTTTATTAGTTTCCATTTGTTGCTTCTTGTCCTGCCTTCAGGTGCTTTGGAGACTAGCTTGACTCCCTCTTCTTTGGGGCAGCCCCTGATATATTGGAACACTGCTATCCTGTCCCCCCTCGTCCTTCTCTTCGTTAAACCAGACATACCCAGTTCCAGCAACCGTTCTTTGGGTGTTTTAGCCTCCAGTCCCCTGGTCATCTTTGTGGACTTTGATAAACCTCCAGGTGGCCTCAACGACCCTCTAAAAGGAGGCAAATGACCAGCTGTCTGCAAGGAGTATAAATCCTTCCATTCCCCACCCTCCATTCAGAGCTGAAGAAGCTTCTTGGAGGAGAAACGAAACATCTTCAAAAGAAAAACAAGAAGGTCCAGTTGCATCTTGAAAAAGCAGCTTTGGGACAACCCGGATCTGGATGACTGAAAACCTTCACAGACATCCTTCTGGGGTTGTATAATCCTATTTTTTAGTGCAACCGCTCATACCTATAAGATTCACCTTTCTTACATTCCAAGGACTGGACAGCCCAAAAGGATTTGACACAGTTTTCACGCCCAGGCTCTGCAAATGAATTCATGCGATTTTTTTTTTAAAGTGGCCTGTTTAAGTGTGTTGTATAAACTGGAAAGTGTGAAGTTAAACAAGGACACTTTGAAGCAACTGTGATTCATCTTCTCCTCCACCCAAGTGTTCAGGATGGTGGGTGTAGACGTAACAATGGCATTAGGATGATGGGTGTAGACGGAACAACGTCGTTGGATTTCAAAACTGTCAATTTGGAGGTCAGCCGTATGATTCTTTTCTTCCTCTTTTGTGGATTTCATAGAACCACGATAAAAGTCTAGGGTGGGGACCATGGGAGGTCTTCTAGCCCACCCCCCCTTGCCAAAAGCAGGAATTCTTAGACAATCCTAAACAAAGGGCTTTCTAATCCTTCCTTGAGGATCTCCAACAATGAAGCCACCACAAGTCCAGGGGACAGAAACATATTGATAGAAGAAAATTGTTGTTGTTTTGTGTGCTCTCTGACCCTGGTGGGTTTTCTTGCAGAAGTTTCATTACCAAGCTAGATAACATCATTCTTCTAGAAGGAAGTGGGGTTTGCAGAGAGGAGGAGGAGGAAGAGGAGGAGGAGGAGGAGGAGGAGAAGGAGGAGGAGAAGGAGGAGAAAGAGGAGGACAACTGTGGGGTCATTGGTGTGGTCTCTGAGCTTGGTTCTTTGTTTGCAGACATTTCATGACGCAACTGAAGAACATCATTGGTGTTAGAAGGAAGTGGAGGGGAGGAGGAGGAGGAGGAGGAGGAGAAGGAGGAAGAGGAGGATGAGGATGAGGAGGAGGAGGAGGAGGAGGAAAGGACTGTGGGGTCTTTGGTTCTCTCTCTGCTTGGTTGTTTTCTTCCAGATGTTTTATGACCCAAACTAGGTAACATCATCAGACCTAGAAGGGAGAGGTGACTAGGGAATAGTTACTACTCAGTAACTAGTAGGGAACCCTAACCCACCAACAATGACAGGACAAGTAACTAGAAAATAAACTGAGAGGAAATCCCAGTCCTAGCACTGATGACGTTACCTAGTTGGGTCATGAAACTTCTAAAAGAAAAACATCAAGCTCAAAGAGCAGCAAGGACCCTACAGTTGTCCTCCTCCTTCTCCTTCTCCTCCTCCTCCTCCTCCTCCTCCTCCTCCTCCTCCTCCTCCTCCTCCTCCTCCTCCTCCTCCTCCTCCTCCTCCTCCTCCTCCTCCTCCTCCTAACATCCTGATGGTGTTACCTATTTGGGTAATGAAACCTCTGCAAGAAAACCACCAAATTCAGAGAGCACCAAGGACCCCGCAGTTGTTGTTGTTGTTGTTGTTGTTGTTGTTGTTGTTGTTGTTGTTGTTCTTCTTCTTCTTCTTCTTCTTCTTCTTCTTCTTCTTCTTCTTCTTCTTCTTCTTCTTCTTCTTCTTCTTCTTCTTCTTCTCCTTCTCCTCCTCCTCCTCCTCCTCCTCCTCCTCCTCCTCCTCCTCCTCCTCCTCCTCTAAAAACCCCTTCTAGCACTGATGCAATTACCTAGTTGGGTTATGACACCTCTGAAGAAAACCACCAGGCTCATAGAACATCAAGGACCACTCATAGCATCATATGTGAATCGAACTGCTTAAGGAATATTTTACCTACTACAACTTAGCACTGTATCAGCTGATCAGACTTTTAAATGTTGCTTGCTTGCCTGCTTCTGCCTGGCTAAGAGGATTTGAACAAATATTTCTAGAAAAACTTGAACGCTGACTTCTCAACCTGTTTCCGAGATGCCCGAGTTCCCCAGATCATTAACACTGGTTTCCTGTACCGCAGGAATGTGAGAATCCAGCTTCCAACTCCACGGAAACCTGAGCGTTGAAACCCCACTGCTCGTGGCACAAAAGCCAATTATGAAAGAAAAGAGCTAAAGTCTGAACTTTCTACTACTTGGCAAAAGAAGTAAAGGCACTTTCCCCCCCTTATTAAAAATAAGGAAGATTCCTTCTTACGTTCTGCCAAGATTTCTTTATAGTAATTATCAGCTTAACATTTTTTCAGCCCTCTCAAACGAAGCGTTCTAAATCAGGCCAAAGATTCATGTCGTGCAGCACAGGTAGTCCTTGATTTACGACTACAACTGAGCACAGATTTGGGATTGCTAAGGGAGGAAATTTGTTTAGTGAGTTTTGCCCCATTTTACAACCTTTTTCGCCTCAGTTGTTAAGTGAATCACTGCAGTTAGCAACCCGGTTATTAAGTGAATCTGGCTTCCCTATTGAGTTTGCTTGTCAGGAGATCACAAAAGGGATAACAACAACAACAACAACAATATAACAACAACAACAACAACAACAATAATAAAATAGAGAATCATAAAATAGAGGAAGTCATAGAAAATGATAAAATTAAACTGCTCTGGGACTTCAGAATTCAAACAGACAAGCACCTGCAACATAACACCCCGGACTTAACAATTGTCGATAAGAAAGACAAAAAAGTCTGGATAGTGGACGTGGCAGTGCCTGGAGATAGCAGAACAGACAAGAAAGAACTGGAGAAGATAACAAAATACAAAGACCTACAAATAGAAATGAAAAGACTGTGGCAAAAGCAAGCAAGGGTAGTACCAATAGTCATAGGCGCCTTGGATGCAATCCCAAAACAACTGGAGCATCAATTGAACACCATCATTGGCATTGACAAATTTGCTATTAGTCAATTGCAAAAGGCAGCCTTACTAGGAACTGCTTCCATCCTGCAATGAGATCTGTAATACCATCAAACATCCACATCTGCCTATCCCAGGTCCTTGGTAAGGACTCGATAGGTAGACAAAAATGCCAAATCCAGTCTGAACATCTGGCTGACTGCGATGATTCATAATAATAATAATGTTGGAAGGGACCTTGGAGGTCATCTAGTCCAACCCCCTGCTCAGGCAGGAAACCCTATATCATTTCAGACAAGTGGTTGTCCAGTCTCTTCTTAAAAACGTCCAGTGTTGGAGCATTCACAACTTCTGGAGGCAGGTTGTTCCACTGGTTAATCATTTTCATTGTCAGGAAATCACATGATCCTGGGACGCTACGACCATCATAAATACGAACCAGTTGCCAAGCATCTAAATTTTGATCACATGATCCTGGAGATGCTGCAAAGGTCGTAACTGTGAAAACCGGTCATAGGTCACTTTTTCCCGTGCCCTTGTAACTTTGAATGGTCACTAAATGAACTGTTTTAAGTCGAGGACCACTTGGACTCACCTGCCTGATTATTATTATTTTTTCCCACCCTGAAAGTCAAGTCTGTGGCAGGTTGAGCATCGTTTTTGCTGATGACCAAAAGACTTCCATAGACGTTTTCCTGGCAGTATTTTAAATCTGGTTTGGTACTGCTGCTTTTGCGGACTTTTCGGGACTTTCTGATCTGGTCTAAAGTCTGGGGGTTTTCTGGTCATCTGAATCCTGTCCAGAGAGAAATCGTGAAGACACAGGTAAATTCGCCTTTCTTCGTGCAGATAAACCCTCAAGTGGCCTCAAGTGCTCTCAGGAAGAGTGCGAATGACCAGATGACTGCGAAGAATATAAATCCTTCCATTCCCCACCATTTGGTCAGAACCGAGGAAGCTTCTTGGCTGAGAAGTGAAACTTTTTCAAAGAAAAAAAAGACACACCCAAGGAAGTCCTGTTGCCTTTCAAAAAACACCTTTGGGATGAGCAGTCCATGCAAATCACTGATCTCTGATTCAAATGTGGGGCGACAGATAATTCTCTGAATGAATAATGGTTAATTAATGGTTAATGATGGTTAATTAATTCTGTAATTGCTTAGTACCTAGAATCAACCCTGTTAACTCTCAAGTCTCTTTTTTCCACTATGTATTCTAAATGGACTGTGATTAATTTATATATATATAAAGCCGGTCTATCAGAACACCCGGTCTACAAAGCAATCTACTTATTGCTTTTAGCACCAATCTGATAGAAGTGAGGAGAGCCTGTGGCCTAGAGATTAATATAGCTGCCTATATAGCAAGCAGCTCAGGTTCAAATATCAGAAGGGTATGAGAGCTAAATAGCTCCCTTTAATTCTTTGTCAGCAAAATCTAAATTTAACACAAAATATGTGTGTGTATGTGTATTCAGATTTCTTTTTTGCTGGCAAAAAAAAGAAATCTGAATTTGTAATGTATCGCAGTAGCGACTTGAGCCTGCTTAACGCCCCTAGTCGGGGGGCTGCAAGGCAAAAGAGATTATAAAGAAGTAGAACTGCAGTATAGCAATCAAAATGCCAAGGTGCAATCAAGCTGGAGCAATGTGTGGTATGAATACCCCCACTTGCAGTTAAAAGGAAGAAATAGCTAAGACCACACATTGCTCCTCGAAGCACGAAGCTGAAAACACCAGCCTGAAGATGATGAATGGGACTTCGTCGAAACGTCGCCAAGACACTTCCAATTTTACGCGGGAGAAAACCCGAATAACCAGAGACCTACATACAAACACCCGCGAAAACCTCAGAAAACATATATATATATATGGGATTCGAACCTGCCTGGTATGTAAACTGCCCAGGTTCGAATCCCATAAAGGGTGTGGCTAACTGATGAGAGCAGAATGAGCTTGAAATGGCCATATTAATCTCCCAACTTAATTCTTTAACTCTTTGTCAAGAAAAAAAGAAATCTGGATATGAAATTTGTGTGTGTGTGTGTGTGTGTGTGTGTGTGTGTGAATATATAGGGTGGCTGAGGAATTCTGGGAGCTGAAGTCCACAAGTCTTAAATTGCCAAGTTTGAAGAGCCCTGCTCCAGAGTAGCGTTTCTCAACCTTGCCAACTTTAAGATATGTGGATTTGCTGGCTAGGAAATTCCGGGAGTCGAAGTCCACATATCTCAAAATTGTAAGGTTGAGAAAGACTGCTCTAGAGGCAACATGTGTCTTTAAGATCAAGAGCCCTTGATAGATGAGTTCTGAATGAATGAATCCCGCAATGGGATTCAGGCAATGATAATTAGACTATCAAAAGAGTACGCTCAAGAACAAAGGTCCAAGTACATTTCACAACAGGCCTCTCCAACACAAAGTCCCAAAGAAGGTATAAAAACCCACCCACTCTCCATTGCATTTTGTCAGCGGTCACAGAACTGCATGCTGTGGCTGGTTCTACTCATCAGTCAACAAGAATCTTCTTTCCTAAGCAGCCTCCATTTTATTTCCAGTGTCTTACTCCCAGCTTAGAACTGGACCTGATTTTTCTTTCACCGTGACCTGGATGGTTGAGTATCTCCATAGAGACTTGACTTTTTCTCTTTTGCCAGGTGACGGATGCCATAATGATGGGCCAGAACCAGGTTTTGACACAGACACACCCTTTTTAGACACCCCTCTTGGTTGTGCCCTCTATTTTTAGTTTCGTTTTCACAGCCACTTAAATATATTTTCACAACTAGAGTCAAACAACTGATGCCAAGCATAGCTTCCCTGGGAGTTTCCAGCGTGGAACACGGTTTCAGGTTCTTTGTATGACACAACACTCAGGAAGAGATGCGTTCTCCATGTGCTTCTCTTGCACAACGTTTTCAGCCATGAAGTGATGGCCTGGCCTATTAATCTGCTAGCAATCTACAGTATCAAGGAGTTTTTGCAAGTGACCCATGGATTAATTTCAAGCAGAACTGGTTTATCAGTAATACAGAGTAGTGTAGAGAAGAAAAAATAATATTATTAGGGGACTGGAAGCAAAACCATACGACGAACAGTTATGGGAAGTAGGTATATCTAGTCCAGCAGTTCTCAACCTATGGGTCGTGACCCCATTTCACGGGGGTCGCCAAGTAAGGCTGTCCGCCATTTTTTCCCCTTTTCCGGCGGGTGCCTTACCTCCCTTGGGCTGGGCCAGCTGGTGGTCGGCCTGCTCTGTCTCTGCCGCTTGCCAGCTACGCCTCGGCCAGCGCAGGGGGCGGCACCACGCATGCGTGGCGCTCCCGGGCAGGGAAAGTCCTTGACTTACGACCGGTTGGGTAGTCCTGGACTTACTACCGGTTTAGTCCTTGACGCACTACCGGTTTAGTCCTCGACTTACGACCGGTTTAGTCCTTGACTTACAACCGGTTGGGGTCGCGGCATTAAAAAGGTTGAGAACCACTGGTCTAGTCTTATGAAGAGAAGGACCAGGGGTGACATGATAACAATCTTCCCATACATGTGGGGGTCCCTCAGAGAAGAGGGGGAGGGTCAACCTATTCTCCAAAGCACCTGAGGGCAGGACAAGAAGTAACAGATGGAGGGATCCCACCTAGAATTCGGAGACATTTCCTGATAGAACAATTAATCGGCAGCGTGGCTTCTCTCCAGAAGTTGGGGATGCTTCATCACTGGAGGATTTAAGAAGAGACTGGACAGCCATTTGTCCAGAATGGTATAAGGTCTTCTGTTCAAGCAGAGGGTTGCAGGCACAGGCGGTGTTTGCAGATGACCCCAGGAACATGATGGCCAGCGTTGGAGGTAAGTTTTGAGTGTCTACGTCAGTGGTTCTCAACCTTTCTAATGCCGCAACCCCATAATACAGTTCCCCATGTTGTGGTGACCCCCAACCACTTATACATCACCGGGTGCCAGGGGTGTGGCCATAGAAAAGGGGGGAAAATGGCGGACAGCCTTGTTTGGCGACCCCCGTGAAATGGTCGTTCGACCCCAAATGGGGTCCCGACCCACAGGTTGAGAACCACTGGTCTACGTGTAGCCTTAAAATCAACAGTCAAATTCTTCATGTAAAGAAATGGCCAGTCACAACTCCTCAACAAGCAGGAACTTTTAGATAAGGCAACGATACTACCCGTGGTTTGCACATCGTAAATGCCTGAGTTGTACATTAGAACACCCTTGATGTTCTGGGTCACAGAGTTTCAGTGAAAAGGATTAAAAATCTACTGAGAATAATGGATGAAGAAGTCAAAATTAGTTGGATCTTACAGGAGTAAGTCTGGATTTCAGCTCTGGATGTTGATTTGGGTCAAACTGCAAATGGAGAAGGGTGGGATAAACTGAAAATATGATCAGCTGGCCACAAAGACAAGCTAATTACTAATTCAACTTCATTCCATTATAAACTGGTATTCTAGTCCAACTCCCAACAGGAAACCCCATATCAGAGGGTATCCAACCTTCCCGGGCTCGTGGCTGGGAGGGAAGGAGGGCATTTCCGAATTGGCGTGCGCGTGCACATACATGCAACAAGACCATGCGCACCGGTGCGGCTCTAGCAGCCCCGTTTGCGCATGTGCAAATGGGCCATACACACCTGCCCTGTGCTAGCGGCACGTGCAAATGAGGCTGCGCAAGCCACGGGGCACCAGCGGCCCCGTTTGTGCCCATGCGCATGCACAAATGGGGACACAGGAACTAGCATGAGTGGGGGGAGTGTGTGCATCGGCCAGCCATTTCCGCATTTTTATGGCTCGCTGACCAAGAGACTGTAGTCTGATAGTGGGTCGTGACACATAGGTTGGGGACCCCTGCCCTATACCATTTTCAGGAAATATTAAGCCATCATCTCTCATCTCCTGGTCAAGCATTTCCTTTGGAGTGAAGAGAAGGAAGATCTGTTTGTTTCTCCATCCAACTCCGTGTTATTTCTCTGGACAATTATGCACTTGTAGGCAGAGCAAGGATTTAAATGCCTGGGACTTCTTGCTAGGAGATTAGGTGTTCCTCACTGGATTTTGGGATCCTCCCTCACTGATCTGCATTGTTCTGCCCGGCAGTCCATCGTGAATGGCAATTTAGGCAACCCACACAACAACATCATCAACAAAAGGACAACACCTGCAAGGTATAAATGGAACCTGCATTTAGCTGAAGCTGAAGCTCTGGAGAACTTTGCAATCATGAAAGCTCTGCTCGTTGCCTTCTTGCTGGCTATCCTTTACACGGAGAAAGGTACGGCAATTTTTATAATCCCTTTACCAAATGAACAGGATGTTATTAATTAAATTTTAACAGGTTTTATTAAGTAAAAAAAATGATGGGGCGGGTTCTTAAAGGCTTTTGGTCTGAAGATGTCCAGGGTGATCTAAAAGGAAAACAATAAGGGAGATGCTCAGAGTTATACATTTCAGGTGGGTGGCCGTATAATCAAATAAATAAATCAAAAATAAATAAATAACCATAAATAAGATGGTGATGTCAAAGGTCCTTCTATGTTTTCACTACAGTTCCATTCTGGGTCAGCCAACAAACTGGATAGCTCTTCTCTGGCTCCATAAACTCTCTTCTCAGGCTGTTTATCCTTCTCTATTTCATATGGCCTTGTGAGATAGACTTCACCTGAGACTGGAAGCTCCAGCGAGACAGTGAATTCTATCACACAACGATCCATGTCTGTGAGAAAGTGTACATTCTGTTGTCAATCTTGGATACAGTGATGTAGGATTTAAGGTAATTAATTCATGTATTTATTTAATACACTTTTAGGCCACCCAGCTCCAAATGACTCGGGGCAGCTTGCGTTAAAAAGAAAAGAACGATTAAAATAAATATGACAAATCAGATATGTCTGTTTATTTATTTGCTGTTCAATAGCCGGAAGGTGAATAAGTTTCAATGTCAAAGAACAAAAATACAAAAAGAAAAAAAATGTCTGGATAGTATCAGCAAAATAATAGTAACAAGAACAGCTTATTCTATGATGATACTTACACCATCAGACAGCATCTGCCTATCCCAGATCCTTGGGATGGACTTGATAGGTGAATATCCAGTCTAAACATCTGGCTGGTTGTGCAGCCAACAACAACAACAACAGCACGGACTTAACAATTGCCGATAGGAATGACAAAAAAGTCTGAATAGTGGACGTGGCAGTGCTTGGAGACAGCAGAATAGAAGAGAAAGAATGGGAAAAGATAACAAAATACAAAGACCTACAAACAGAAATAGAACGACTGTGGCAAAGGCAAGCAAGGGTGGTACCAATAGTAATAGGCGCCTTGGATGCAATCCCAAAACAGCTGGAGCACTAGAATAGAATAGAATAGAATAGAATAGAATAGAATAGAATAGAATAGAATAGAATAGAATAGAGCTGGAAGGTACCTTGGAGGTCTTCTAGACTAGCCCCCTGTTCAAGCAGGAGAACTATATCGTCTCAGACAGGTGAATGTCTAGTCTCCTTAAAAATCTCAGTTTCCAACCATTGTTTCTCGTCCTTCCCTCTGGTGCTCTGGTGAACAACCTGGCCCCCTCTTCCTTGTGGTAGCCCCTCAGATACTAGAACACTGCTATCATGTCTACCCTATTTCTTCTTTTCTTTAGACTAGCCAAACCCAAGTCCTGCAGCCATTATTCATATCTTTTAGCCTCCAGGCCTTTGATCATCTTAGTTGCTCTTCTCTGATTTTTTTCCAAACACTCAACATCTTTTTTGTGATATGGTGATCAAAATTGGCTGCAGTATTCCAGGTGTGGTCATACTAGGGCTTTGTAAAGCAATACTAGTACATCGTGTGATCTTGATTCTATGCCTCTGTTTATACAACCCAGGACTGTATTAGCTTTTTTGGCTGCTGCTACACACGGCTGGCTCATGTTTAAGGGATCGTCCACTAGGACTCCAAGGTCCCTCTCACAGTTGCTGTTTTTGAGCCAGATCTCGCCCAGTCTGTATTTGTGCCTTTGATTTTTCCTGCCTAAATGTAAGACTTTGCTTTTCTCCACACTGAAACTCATTTTGTTGGATATCACCATCAGTCAATTGCAAAAGGCAGCTTCCATCCTGCGACAATATACGTAACACCATCAAACATCGACATCTGCCTATCCCAGATCCTTGGTAAGGACTCGATAGGTAGACAAAAATGCCAAACACAGTCTGAACGTCTGGCTGACTGTGCGATGATCAACAACAACAACAGCAACAGCAGCAACAACAACAATAATACACCCACGCACCCACTTCACAGTCTATTTCTATTGCTCCTCTCTGGGAGGAGGTTTTAAAGTATTTATTTATTTTATTTTATTTTTAAAATTTATAAGCCGCCCCACTCCCGAAGGACTCTGGGTGGCTAACAATAAAAAACACATAAAACATAACAAAACAACAATACAAAAACAATCATCCAGGCCTGCCGGAAAAGCCAGGTCTTAAGCAGCTTACGGAAGACCAACAGGGTGGGAGCGGTCCTAATCTCCGGGGGGAGCTGGTTCCAAGACGTGGGCGCCATCACAGAGAAGGCCCTCCTCTGCGGCCCCGCCAAATGGCACTGCTTGGCCGATGGGGCCCGAAGGAGGCCCAGCCTGTGGGATCTAACCGGACGAAGGGAACTATGAGGTAGTAGGCGGTCTCGCAAATAGCCTGCCCTGAGCCATATAGGGCTTTAAAGGTAATGACCAACACCTTGAATTGGACCCAGAGACCAATAGGCAACCAGTGCAGCTCACGGAGGATAGGTGTAACCGAGGAGCACCCACTATCACTCACGCGGCTGCATTCTGCATTTACAGCAGAACTACTAGATTCTGTAACCACTTTTTTCCCTATGCCATCCGTCTTGTAAATTTTTTTTTCCGCTATGTATATCTACATATCTGAACTAGACTGTGTTGTTTCTCTGGGTCATATATGTGTGTGTATATGGGTGTATGCAAAATGTGTTTTACGATGGTTTTGCTGAAAACCGGCACTTCTGATTTTTGATAAAACCCCACACATAGTGAACAACAGCTTTGCACTTACGACCCCCATGTTTGCTTAATGGCCATTTGCAAAAAACCATCGTAATATTATGTCGGTCACATGACTGACCCATTTTACCACCATTATGAAGGTCCAGGATGATTGTAAACTGAGGACTCCTTGCCTCTAGTGCCGCTTCGATGAGAAGGGCGGCATATACATTTGGTAAATAAATACAGATCGTCTTTGACTTACAACAGTTCGTTTAGTGACTCTTGGAAATTGCAATAGCATCGGAAAACAAGTGACTTATGATCATTTTTCACACTTATGACCGTCACAGCATTCCCTAGGGTCAGGTGATTTACATTCGGAAGCTTGGCAACTGACTCACATTTATGACGGTCGCAGTGTCCCCGGAGTCACGTGATCCCCTTTTGCGAAGTTCCGACAAGCAAAATCAATGGGGAAGCCAGATTTGCTTAACGACAGTGTTATTGATTTGAGCAGCGCAGTGATTCACAAATGAAAGTGAATCTACGTGTCCTGGGATAATGTTGCAGGATCCAATGTGGGTTGGTCATTGGGACCAGTATTTCTGCCTACCAGAGCTTTCAGAACCGCAGTGATTCACTTAAGAACCATGGTGAGGCAAGTTGTAAAATGGGGCAATGCTCACTTAACAATTTCTCACTGAACCACATAAATGTCGGGCTCCGTTGTGATCGTAAATTCAGGTGTCATGGTTCCGACAGATGAAACTCTTCGAGGCATTGTTTACCTTAAAGAATCTTTTATTCGAGTAGCATAATATCGGCACTGCATAATTGAAGCCAAAAACTGAATTTCCCTCCCCTGGGCACCTGGTATCAAAACACAATTCCCTCCTCCAATTAGCAGTCATAAATCACATTCCCCAATTAGCTTGAAGCGCAGGTTTCTCTCTAGCTGTCCAGTCCGCCAATTCTTTATCAGCTCTGGGCTCAATAACCTTGATTCTCACGCTAAGTTTAGTGTTGTTATGTCTAGCTGGACTCTCGTTCACAGCTCCCCCCCTCCAAACATCATCTAACTCTACAAGCGAAAGGGGAAAAGATGGCTACATTTCCATCTGTTGTCAATGCAGAACATCCCATGATAGCAGCATTGACATCAGGACTGTGGGTGTGTCCTATGTTTTTCCTCTTTAAAAGATAGATCAAGTTCACCCATCTTAAAGTGGGCAATGCTGGTCTATAGAAATGTTTGTGGAGATGATCAGTTATCCAGACCCTGGTTGTCTCAAATCTCCATCACCCCCAGCATCCTGCCAGAACCGATGAAGCTACTTGGAGGAGAAGCAAAACGTCTTCCTCAAAGAAAAAAAAAAATGGTCCAGTTGCCTTTTGAGGAAAAAGAAAAAAAAGAAAAGCACCTTTGAGACGTAGAAAGTTGTTTTAGGCAATTCCTGAGGCTCCGTCACGGCTTCCCTGAAAGGCAGAGGTTTTTTTAAAACAACAACAACAACAACTCCCAGTCAGCTAATTTTTATCATTAGAGCTCTGCCTCTTGGTGGGGGGTGGGGGTGGGGTCCAGGTAATTTCTCATTTGTTTTTTTAAATGTAGTCAGCTCTTCCCCACTTGATATTTTCTTTCTTTCTTTCTTTCTTTCTCTTTCTTTCTTTCTTTCTTTCTTTCTTTCTTTCTTTCTTTCTTTTTTCTATCTCTCTCTCTCTTTCTCTCTCTCCCTCTCTCTCTCTCTCTCTCTCTCTCTTTCTTTCTCTTTCCATGATACTATTTATTTATTTAATTTAATGGGGTGCTGCCCATTCCGGAATACTTTATGTATATATGTATATATATATGTAGGTCTTTGGTTGTTCGGGTTTTCTCCCGCGTAAAATTGGAAGTGTCTTGGTGACGTTTCGACGAAGTCCCATTCGTCATCTTCAGGCTGGTGTTTTCAGCTTCGTGCTTCGAGGAGCAATGTGTGGTCTTAGCTGAGACCACACATTGCTCCTTGAAGCACGAAGCTGAAAACACCAGCCTGAAGATGACGAATGGGACTTCGTCGAAACATCGCCAAGACACTTCCAATTTTACGTGGGAGAAAGCCCGAATAACCAAAGACCTACATACAAACACCCGCGAAAACCTCAGAAAACATATATATATTTATGTAGGCATTTATGTGTATGTATGTATGTATGTATGTAAGTATGTATGTATGTATATATGTATATATGTATGTATTTCAATGGGATGCTGCCCATTCCAGAATGGATCGCAGTTCTCTATCATCTATCATCTCTCTTTCTCTCTTTCAACGGGAATGCTGCGGATTCCAGAATAGAGTCACAATACAACATTCATTCATTCATTCATTCATTCATTCATTCATTCAATTTCTATAGCAGCCCATCCCCATCTATGATTCTGGGTGGCTTACAATTGAAAAAAGTAGATAAACTACATTTAAAACAATAAAATATTGTTTTAAATGTTTTATTTTTAAATATTTTTTTTAATTTTATTTTTAAATAGTTTAAATATTTTGTTTTATTTATTTAATTATTTTATTTTTATTTCACCATTCATTCATTCAACGGATGTGCCGCACCTCTCCCCGGTAAGGATGAACTCTGGTTTTTATTTTAAAGCAGTAATAAAAACGAAGGAAATAAAGAATTTATCCAAAATAAAGTATGCATAGCAGCTGAGATACTTAGCCGGGAAGCAAAAAAGCCAGGGAACCAGTGCCTTTAGCATCTAGGTCAGCCATGGTGCCATTGAAGCTTCTCCTGTTATTTTTTGCATTTTGTGCATCAACAAGCAGGAGATGCTTTTTGTGGTCACCATCTTGAGTTGTTTTGGACCACACCCTACGTAGGCCTCTGTCAGCGGATCTGCTTTGTGCACTGCAACGTAGGCCTTTGTCATCGGATCTGCTTTGTGCACTGCACAATCCACCCACTCAGTCCATCTCTTTGTGTCATTGTAGTCCAGAAAGTCTCCTGGTTGAATTAACGTAGGTGTAGATGTTGAATCGCATGTAGGTGTCTCAGCTATGTAAGGAGGGTGGAACTAAAGTGTAATTGTATGTAGGACTGGCAATTACCACCTAATAATAAAAACACCTAAAAAGATAGATACAATAAGAGCTGGTCACAGTGAAGGAATCAGATTGGAAACGAGGAGAGTGGGAGTTTTAGTGCCACCTTGGACACAAAGCCAGCTGGGTGACCTTGGGCCAGTCGCTTCCTCTCAGCCCTAAGAAGGAGGCAATGGCAAACCACTTTGGAAAAACCTCACCAAGAAAATTGCAGGGACTTGTCCAGACAGTTTCTGAAAATGGAACAGGGTTGAGCAGAAGGAAAAAATAATGTATACGTAGGGGGAAAAAAAAGGTGATAAGGAGAGAATAAGGCTAAATTAGAAGAATTTCAAGTTAGTTCGATAAATCCATCATAAGGAGCTCCAACAAACAGGAAGACAGAATATCTATATCTATCTATCTATTTATCTATCTATCTATCTATCTATCTATCTATCTATCTATCTATCTATCTGTCTATCTATCTATGTAAAGTTATCTTCATTTTATGAAATGTCTCTGTCAACGCTGCTAACCTCGGATGTTTTGCTTTGACAAAATGCAACCATTTTCTTCTTATGTTTTACTTTTAGAGTTAGAGCTAGAGTTAGATGATGCTGGGGGGGGGGGAGGAATGTGCATGAGAGTTTAGCTAGACATAACAATACTGGACTTAGTGTGAGAATCAAGGTTATTGAAATAAGAGATGATAAGAATTGGCGGGCTGGAGAACTGGAGGGAAAGCCTGCATTTCAAACTAATTGGAGAATGTGATTTAGGACTGTTAATTGGAGAAAGGAATTGTGCTTTGTGATGCTATGTGCTCAGGGGAGGGGAATTCAATTTTTGGCTTCGATTGTGTTAGTGCCGATGCTATGCTACTCAAATAAAGATTCTTTAAGGTAAACTATGCCTCGAAGTTCTTTGAAGAGTTTCATCTGTCAGAACCATGACAGTCTCATCTCGTAAAACGTTTTATCTTCATGTTGCCTCTTATTCTTGGGTTGTAAAAGAGAACTTTCCTCAGGATTCCTCATCCGTTGTAAGTCTATTCAGAGTGAAGGCAACGCTCCTTTCTTTTAGTTTAGTGATGTCACCACAATCTCCTTCAAAGTTAGGATGCTGTAGTCCTCCAGTTGGAACAGTTCATTTGTTCGAAATTACAAGGGCACTGAAAAAAGTGACTCCTGACTGTTTTTCAGGCTTATGACCGTGGCAGCACCCCATGGTCACGTGATCAAAATTTGGACGCTTGGCAACTGACTTGTACTTATAACAGTTGCAGGGTCCATGGATTATGTGATCCCCTTTTGCAAACTTCTGACAAGCAAAGTCAATGGGGAAGCTGGATTCACTTAACATTCGTGTTACTAATTTAACAGCTGCAGGGATCCACTTAACCACTGTGGCGAGAAAGGTTGCCAAATGGGGCAAAATTCCCTTAACAACCATCTTGTTTAGCAACATAAATTTTGGGCTGATTGTGGTTGTAAGTCAAAGATTGCCTATAATTCTTCTGGTTTAAGCATGGCAATCAGTAAGAGTTACAGCCTTGAAGAGAAATGCAAATTTATTCTTGAGTGAGCTTGATAGGATCAACTGGGACATGCTTGACAATAAATATATTTCATTTAAATGTAATTTAAATATTGTAAGTTAGAACGGTGTGAGGTGGCTTCACTTGGTCACCATGTAAAAAAGATGTTGAGACGCTAGAAAGAGTGCAGAGAAGAGCAACAAAGATAATCAGGGGACTGGAGGCTAAAACATACAAGGAATGGTTGCTGGAACTGGGAATGTCTAGTTTAATGAAGAGAAGGACGACAGGGGACATGATAGAAGCATTCCAATATCTCAGGGTCTGCCCCAAAGAAGAGGGAGTCAAGCTCTTCTCCAAAGCCCCTGAAGGCAGGACAAGAAGCAACGGATGGAAACTAACCAAAGAGAGAAGCAACCTAGAATTAAGGAGAAACTTTCTGACAGTTAGAACAATTAACCAGTGTAACAGCCTGCCTCCAGAAGTTGTGAATGCTCCAACACTGGAAGTTTTTAAGAAGAGACTGGACAGCCATTTGTCTGAAATGGGATAGGGTTTCCTGCCTGAGCAGGGGGTTGGACTAGAAGACCTCCAAGCTCTATTCTGATTGATTGATATTTATGTTCTGATAGAAAAGAGTCTCTCCCAACCAGCCTCTTCTGTGTGTGAAGCTGAATTGCATTGTGGAAGGAAAAATCTTCATAAGAGTTCAGTCCAAGCCAGGAATGAACAACATGGCGACTGCTTTAGAAAGAAGGTTGCATTTTATTGAAGAGGAGAACCAGACAGGAAGATGGCTCTAGAAGAAAAAAGTGAGACCACACGTAGTAGGGAGTGGGTTTTATACCATCTTGGGCTTTTGTTTGGAGTTATTTCCTGTTCCTGTTTGAGGCTTTGTATTTCCTGTGTCATGTACTTTGACCTGAGTCTGAGTGTGTCTCTTTGGCATCTGTGGTTAATCCTATTATGTCCTGTCCTAGAGTTTGGGTGGGGTATGTAGATTTTAGGTGTCTTTGCCTTCCTAAGCTTCTAGCTGGAGGCCTCCAACCTTCCTGAATGGATTATCACATCTGCATTTCTACAGAGCTGGTTTCTGCTTGTGGGAGGGAGACTTGGGGCTATTAAGAAAAACTGGGCATGCTTTTCTGCCTCTTTAAGATCCTTTAAGATCCTATTCTGCCCTTTTAATATTTCCTTCTCTGGGGGGGGGCTGATTTTCCACAGCATATTTCATACTAAAGACATGTCAAATAATACTACGGAATAATGCTTATGATGTGAGCAAGGAATCAGTTCCTTGTAACCAAGAAGAGACACCGGCAAGGAAGGTTAAAAAAGAAAGTCAGGACGGGGGTCTGTGCTACGCAGTTGAAGTCCACACTTCTTAACTTTGCCGTGGGTAAAAAAAAAACAAACTGATAGGAGCCCGATCTGCCTTCTGTCATTGTGACCCATACAGCTTAATGTGACTATCCTGGATATCAATTTGTATTTCTACTTTTGTTTTCTTTAATTATTTTCCATCATTTCTTTTTTGCTTTGTTTTCATTGCTCCACATTTCAATCAATTTGTGGTGATCTACAAATATGGCTAAATGATGCCTTTGAAGACATTCCTTGCAAATTTCTCGCAAGGAGGCAAATGACTGGCTGTCTGCAAGGAGTATAAATCCTTCCATTCCCCATCATCCAGTCAGAGCTGAAGAAGCTTCTTGGATGAGAAGCGAAACGTCTTCAAAGGAAAACAAGAAAGCCCAGTTGCCTCATGAAAAAGCAACTTTGGGTCAAAGAAGTAATGCAAGATTGGAAGATGTGGAGAGACCTGGCCCTTAGACTTCCCAAGACTAGGTTACAAATGAATGGATAACTTCATGATGATGATCATCAAGAATCAAACCGGTCTAAACAAGAACCACCCTAGAAAAGAGATAAAAATATAAAATGTGGTGAGAAGTTAGATTATCTGGCAGGGTTGCTCTCAATTATGAAGCTCTATCTGTGTTTTTGCATGTTGTACATGCTGGCTGGGAAATTCTGGGAATTGAACACCCATCTTTTTGTTGTTGGTAGTTGCGAAGTTGTGTCCGACCCATCGCGACCCCATGGACAATGTTCCTCCAGGCCTTCCTGGCCTCTACCATCTTTGGGAGTCCCTTTAAGCTCACACCTACTGCTTCAGTAACTCCATCCAGCCACCCCATTCTCTGTCGTCCCCTTCTTCTATTGCCCTCCATCTTTCCCAGCATCAGGCTCTTCTCCACTGAGTCCTTCCTACTCATTAGGTGGCCAAAGTACTTGAGTTTCAACTTCAGGGTCTGGCCATCTTAAAGTTGCCAAAATTGAGGTCTTGATATCCAAGCAATCTTTCTCGTCTTTGGATGCTTGTCCAAGTAGAAGGACTGAAATGAAAATTTATTATGAAGGTCTCCATTCAGTTAAGTCCTCCAAGTTTAAGGAAGAGCTTCTCCATAGGGGTCCTTAAACACCCAACCTTTCCCCTTGCAAACAAATTTAGTCATAGTATAACTTTTTTTTTTCCTTCTGTTCTCTCGCTTCCGATTCTCGGAGGCAATGTTTTTGATGACATTTTTCAGAAGTGGGCTTGCCATTGCTTCTTTCCTAGGGCTGAGAGCAAGTGACTGGCTGGCCTGCAAGGTCACCCAGCCAAAGACAGGAATATACATATATATATTTTTCTGAGGTTTTCGC
This sequence comes from Crotalus tigris, assembly GCF_016545835.1. Taxonomy (NCBI): domain Eukaryota; kingdom Metazoa; phylum Chordata; class Lepidosauria; order Squamata; family Viperidae; genus Crotalus; species Crotalus tigris. The sequence goes on along the minus strand of NW_024098394.1, from coordinate 268,407 downwards.
GGGTGTTTGTATGTAGGTCTTTGGTTATTCAGTTTTTCTCCCGCGTCAAATTGGAAGTGTCTTGGTGACGTTTCGATGAAGTCTCATTCGTCATCTTCAGGCTGGTGTTTTCGGCTTCGTGCTTCTAGGACACAGGTCGGCAACCTGCGGCTCTGGAGCCGCATGCGGCTCTTTGAGCCTTCCCTTGTGGCTCCCAGCCTCCTCTGCCTTTGCAGAGAGAGACAGAGACAGAGAGAGGCAATTGCGCTTCCCTGCTTCTGTGTGTGTGTGTGTGTGTGTGTGTGTGTGTGTTTTGTGTGTGTGTGTGTGTGTGTGTGTGTGTGTGTGTGTATGTGTAAAAGAGAGTGCACTCACATTGTTCTCCGAGGAGCTGAAAAGCTTTCTGGGCGGAGCTCCTCCCTTTCCTTTGCTGCGTCTCAGCAGGAAGCAGGAAGGGCCGGAGAAAGCTAGCTAGCCCAGCTAGGCTGACTCAGGAATTCTGGGAGTTGAAGTCCATGAGTCATAAAAGAGACGAGGTTGCTTACCCTGAAGCTTGTTGGACAACAGCTTGAAGCTTGCCAGGTGAGCAGCAGATAGGAGAGGGGGGGGGAGGGAGAGAGAGAGAGAGAGAGAGAGGGAGAGAGAGAGAGAGGAAAGAGAGAGAGAAAGAAAGAGAGTGGGGGAAGAGGAGTGGCAGACCAAGGGCAGAGAGGGAGGGAGGGAGAGAGAGAGAGAGAGACCCTTTTGACATCTAAAATGAAGATAACACTGCATATATCCTTTTTTTACCTGTGTGTGTATGTAATTTTATTCTCTTAAAGCATTCTCTCGGTGATCATTGTTTTAATAGTATGGATATTCCCAAGAGTCATATTTTTACTTTTATTTTTAATGTGTGTGTGTGTGTGTGTGTGTGTGTGTGTGTACACACACATACACAAACACTCTCTCTCTCTCTCTCTCTCACACACACACACACACACCTATAATAAAGATAAAAAAGGATATATGCAGTGTTATCTTCATTTTAGATATCAAAAGGGTTTTGTGGCTCCCGGTGTTTTGTTTTTGGTGGGAAACGGGTTCAAGTGGCTCTTTGAGTGTTTTGGGTTCCCTACTCCTGTTCTAGGAGCAATGAAGCCGAAAACACCAGCCTGAAGATGACGAATGAGACTTCGTCGAAACGTCGCCAAGACACTTCCAATTTGACGCGGGAGAAAACCTGAATAACCAAAGACCTACATACAAACACGCGCGAAAACCTCAGAAAAAAAAATATATATATTGTTTCTTTCATTCAATCATGTCTGATTCTTGGAAACTGGCTGGACAAGTTTGAGATGTCATGTTAATGACCTAATTTATTGCCCCGGGAAAAATCGTAAGTTTGACTTGAATGCCTGCAAATCTTTCTCGCCGTGTCTTTCACGCTTCCCAACTCTGGTGCTTGATGAAAACGATGTGATGCAAACAGGTCAGTTGCCAGGGCCTACTACCTTTGAATGAAACACCCCACGGAATTCTTCTTCTTTTAATTTATTTCTGGGTCATTCCTCTTCCATAAGGTGTGTGGCCACCCCACCCAGCTATTTGGGTCTTAATGAGTTCTTTCAACCTAGGCAGGGCAGGTAAACAAACAAGCGGATCTTACATGTCAAAATCTCCATTAGAATTTCAACAGGTTCTGCAGATCTAAGGATAAATGGACAACAGGTAATTAGATGTAGACTTCACGATTGCAACAAGAATAACTTGGATGGCTCTTGATACTCTGTGGCTGAATGTACCGTAGCAGAAGATCAACTTGGAAATGTTCAGTTTAACGAAGAGAAGGACAAGGGGTGACATGGTAACAGTCTTCCAATATTTGAGGGGCTGCCTCAAAGAAGAGGGGGTTAATTTATTCTCCGAAGCACCGGAAGGCAGGACAAGAAGCAACGGATGGAAACTCATCAAGGAGAGAAGCAACCTAGAACTAAGGAGAAATTTCATGAAAGGGAGAACAATTGATTAGTGGAATGGCTCCCTACAGAAGTTGCAGGTGCTCCATCACTGGGGGTTTTTAAGAAGAGACTGGACAACTATTTATCTGGAATGGTCTAGGGTCTCCTGCCTGAGCAAAGGGTTGGGCTAGAAGACCTCTAAGGTCCCTTCCAACCATATTATTCTATGTTGAAAAGTTTGTAGAACAGATACAGCTTCTGAGATGAGTTAACTCCCCATTAGGGATGATATGGTAGCAATTGTCCAAATATTTGAGGGGCTGCCACAAAGAAGAGGGGGGTCAACCTATTCTCCAAAGCACCTGAAGGCAGGACAAGGAGCAACGGATGGAAACTAACCAAGGAGAGAAGCAACCTGGAACTAAGGAGAAACTTCCTGACAGTGAGAACAATTAACCAGTGGAACCACCTGCCTCCAGAAGTGGTGAATGCTCCAACACTGGAAGTTTTTAAGAAGGGACTGGACAGCCATTTGTCTGGAATGGAATAGGGTCTCCTGCTTTGGGCAGGGGGGCTGGATTAGAAAACTAAGGTCCAAAGTCCCAACTCTATTATTCTGAAACTTGAGGATACAAGAAGAGGGCTGTTGAGGTGGACAGAGGACCACCCTCCCTATTGTGTTTTCCCCAAAAATAAAACCCAACCGGAAATGAACCCCTAGAATGATTTTTCAGGATGCTTGTAATATAAGCCGCACCCCAAAAATAAGCCCCAGTTAAGATTGTCAGCGAGACGGACACATTTAGTACCATATTTTCTCCAAAATAAGACCTAACAGGAAAATAAGCACTAATGCAGTGGTTCTCAACCTGTGGGTCGGGACCCCATTTGGGGCCGAACGACCATTTCACGGGGGTCGCCAAACAACGCAGTCCGCCATTTTTTCCCCCCTTTTCCTTAGCTGTGCTATTCCCTCTTATTCTATTGGCTTTTGAAAGCCAATAGAATAGACTCTCTTGAATAGAGTCTAATTCTATTGGCTTTCAAAAGCCAATAGGAATTGTCCAGGCTGTCTCTGCCCTGCTGAGCCCGCCAAAAGTCCCATTCTGCAAACGGTGCTGCACCAGTTGAGTAGTCCTCGACTTACGACCGGTTGAGTAGTCCTCGACTTACGACCGGTTGGGGGTCGCGGCATTAAAAAGGTTGAGAACCACTGCACTAATGCATCTTTGGGGGCAAAAATTAATATAAGACCCGGTCTTATTTTTGGAGAAACACGGTATATAGTGAGCTTTTAAAAGCAGGATTCCATGGCTATTGAAACCAGATCTTCTCAAGATGCCTAGAGAAAGACAGAGAAGGAAACCATTTGTAGATAGTCCTTGGCTTATGACCGTAATGGTCATTAAATCCTGATCGTCCTGAACTGGGTCACCCATGTGACTGACCTGATTTTATGACCTGTTTTGCACTGTGTTAAGTGAATGCTGTGGCTGTTGAACTAATGGTTCTCTATCTCTTTTAATTTTTTTGCTGAAAATTAAAACTAAGTGCCGATGTTGTAAACTGTTGCAAAATGCAGCCACGTGACTCTGGGACATTGCAAATAGCTGTAAATGCAGAGCAATTGCCAAATGTCTCACATGTGATTATGTGATGGTGGGGAGCCCAACTATCAGAACTCTGGAACTGGGTCGTAAGTACAAGAGATTAACTAAGGGAGGGGTCCCCAACCTGTGGGCTGCAGCCCGATAGCGGGCCATGGGCTTCTGGCCACTGGGCTGCGGGACAGGCATGCCAGCGCATGCACATGTGTGCATACCTCCCACAGGGCGTGAAAACAGGATGCCGTGGCACGTGGTGCAAAAATGGGCCACTGCGTGAAAACAAGATGCTGCTGCATCTTGGAGCGCAAAAACAGGACGCCATGCCACCATGCTGCACAAAAACAGGCCACGCCACATCTCAGGGTGCGAAAATGGGATGCCACTGCACCTCGGTGTGCAAAAATGGGCTGATGCCACGCCTTGGGACCTAGAAACAGGGTGCTATGCACAAGAACGGGGCAGGGCTAATGAGTATCACGCAAATGCTAACCCTGCCCTGTTTGCAGCACGCGCATGCTTGTGGCTGTGTGCGTGCGTGCACGCATAAAATTCTCCCCCCCCTTTCTCTCTGGTCCACCAACCAAGAAAGGTTGGTGACCTATGAACTAAGGAGTGAGTTGTAAGTCAAAGGCTACTTGTGTGCTACCAATAAAGCTGAGCATGATAATATTTGTATTAAATTGCTAGGGTTCTCACACATCTAGGCTTCCAATATTCAGATCACCACTAGATGGCATCAGAGATTCAGGGAAAAAAATTCTGTTCTGCTGCTGGTACCTGGTGGTCAACTGGATTATAGCAGAATCCGTATTGAAAATGGGATTTGCTTACTGTTTAAAAAAATACCCTTTAATTGAGCTTGGAAGCTTGCACGGAGATGAGTATCCTGGCATGAGAAAGGGATATTGTGCAATTTGGTCTTCTGCATGTCTACATAAAAGCAAGTTCAGGTAGTCCTTGACTTACAACAGTTCATTTAGGGACCGTTCAAAGTTACAACAGGACTGAAAAAAGTGACTTATGACCGTTTTTCACACTTATGACCTTTGCAGCATCCCCGTGGTCGCGGGATCAAAATTCAGACTCTTGGCAACCGGTTCATATTTATGACAGTTGCAGTGCCCCCTTTTGCGACCGTTTGACCACAAAGTCGATGGGGAAGCCAGATTCACTTAACAACCAGGTTACTAACTTAACAACTGCAGTGATATACTTAACAACTGTGACAAAAAAAGTTATAAAATGGGGCAAAGCTTACTTGACAACTGTCTCACTTAACAACAGAAAGTTTGGGCTCAATCGTGGTCATAAATTGAGGACTACCAGTGAATAGTATTTACATGAACATAATATATGGGACTATCGGTGTTCCCTGCTTAGTAACCACAACTGGGACCAGCAGCTCAGTTATTAAGCAAAGCGGTCACTAAGTGAAACCACATCGGTGCTTATGATCTAACTTCTTTTCTTTGCTTCACAGACCCGCAAATGTCGTAAACTGGTTGTAAAGCTATTCTTTCATTACAGTTGTAACTGCAAACAGTTGCTAAATGAAGCAGGTGCTAAATGAAGGTTACCTATACATTTACTATCAACCAGTGGTGGGATTCAGCCGGTTCGCACCAGTCTGGCAAAACCGGTAGCTAAATTTTGCAGAGTTCGGAGAAACGACTGAATGCACCCTACTTCCGGAAGTCCGTTCTAGGCCTCGGAGGCCTGGAGGAGGCCTCCCAGGCCTAGAACGGCCAACCGAAAGTGCATGGATACTACTTCCGGAAGTCCTTCTAGGCCTCCCAGGCCTAGAACAGCCGACCGAAAGTGCATGGATGCCACTTCCGGAAGTCCATTCTAGGCCTGGGAGGCCCAGGTCTGCATCCATGCAGAGAACCGGTTGTTCAGGTGTTTGAATCCCACCACTGCTATCAACCAACAACTGATGCTTTTGTAAATTCCTACGAGCTGGTTTTTATAAAACGTTTGCACTGCTATGTTCTGAATTTGGAATCCACCCAAAAGGGTTTTCGAGGTGTCCTTATTCCATCTAATAATTTAACAATTACTCTTCCTTGTAATTATAGTGAAGTGTGAAAGAAAAGGCTGCTGATATATTTTGGTTCAATCTGCACAGGGTCTCCTTGACTTACAACAATTGATTTACAACAGCACTGAAAAAAGTGACATATGACCGTTTTTCACACTTACGACCATTGTAGCATCCACACAGTCACATGATCAAAATTCAGCTGCTTGTCAACTGACTCATATTTATGACAGTTGCCATGCCCCGGGGACACCTGATCCCCTTTTGCAAAGCACAACGTGTGGGGAAGCAAGATTTAATTAACAACCATGTGGCTAACTTACCAACAAGGATTCCCTTAACAATTGTGGCAAGAAAGGTCATAAAATGGGGCAAAACTCACTTAAAAACTGTCTCACTTAACAATAGGAAGTTTGGGTTTGATTATGGTTGTAAGGCCAGGACTGCCTCTACTGCAAGGGTCCCCAATACACGGTCCGTGGAGCAGTACCGGACCACAGCATGCCAGCAACCAGTCTGCAGAAACAAGCAAAGCCCCATCCGCGGGATGCAGTCAGCACACAAAACCACACCCCCTCTGGTCCACGGGAAAAACCTCTCTACACAGAACTGGTTCCTGGTGCTCAAAAGGTTGGGGACCTGTGCTGTACTGGATTTAAAATGCTCAGCCATTCCTAGGTTGCACTACAAGGTCCAGGAATATTGGATTCTTAACACGGAAAGGTTAGCCTGGCTACTCCTGTATAAAAATGTGTTTTTCTATCTTTTATTCAGTACATTCCCTCGCCTGCTATTACTGTGAAAATGAGCCTTCCAACTGGAACTGCATGTCCATGAAGAAGTGCGCAGAAACAGACAAATACTGCACTACCATTAAAAGGGTTAACCGTGGCAGACATGGTACGTATCATGGAAGCAGAAATAATTACGGTACTGGCCACTTTTGCAATGAACTAGAAAGTGGTTTAGGGGGAATGATCTAATGTCCAAACTATTTTAACAACAACAACAACAACAATAAATCATAGTAATAATAATAAAGCTGGAAGGGACCTTGCAGGTCATCTAGTCCAACCCCCTGCTCAGGCAGGAAAACTTATACCATTTCAGACAAATGGCTGTCCAGTCTCTTCTTCAACATTTCCAGTGTTGGAGCATTCACCGCTTCTGGAGTCAAGTTGTTCCACTGATTAATTGTTCTAACTATCAGGTAATTTCTCCTTAGTTCTAGGTTGCTTCTCTCCTTGATCCGTTTCCATCCGTTGCTTCTTGTCTTGCCTTCAGGGGCTTTGGAGAATAGCTTGACTCCCTCTTCTTTGGGGCAGCCCCTGAGATACTGGAAGACTGCTATCATGTCCCCCCTCATCCTTCTCTTCATTAAATTAGACATACCCAATTCCTGTAACTGTTCCTTATATGTTTTAGCCTCCAGCCTCCTTAAAAATATTGAACATTGCTATTAAATCCTGGCAACAGGGTGCCAGGATGTTGATATTCATGTTTGGGTCCAGACCTGAATTATACAAGGAACAGAAGAAAGCTTCCTTTGAGCTTAACTTAAGTTCCAGGTTACTGGTTCTCCAGAGATTTGAAAGGAAGGGGTAGTTGATAAGAAGATGCTGGTTTCAGATAGACTTGACCCTCAATGTCTGAGACCAGAGAGGTTCAACCATTGTTAAGAAAGTTGGAAGAAGAATCGATGTACCAGGGAAATGAGGAATGTTTAATGTTCTTCCCATATGCTGTGTAGTGGGACTGCATCCAGTTTTGGTCTCCATGCTATAAAAAAGATGTTGAGACTCTAGAAAGAGTGTAGAGAAGAGCAACAAAGATGATCAGGGGACTGGAGGCTAAAACATATGAAGAAAGGTTGCTGGAATTGGGTATGTCTAATTTAACGAAGAGAAGGACAAGGGGGGACATGATAGCAGCCTTCCAATATCTCAGGGGCTGCCACAAAAAAGAGGGAGAAGCGATTCTCCAAAGCACCTGAAGGCAGGACAAGAAGCAACAGATGGAAACTCAACAAGGAGAGAAGCAACCTGGAACTAAGGAGAAATTTCCTGACAGAACAATTAAGCAGTGGAACAGATTGCCCTCAGAAGTTATGGGAGCTTCATCACTGGAAGCTTTCAAGAAGAGACTGGACTGCCATCTGTCAGAAATGGTGTAGAGCAGCGGTTCTCAACCTGTGGGTCGCGACCCCATTTGGGGTCGAACGACCATTTCACGGGGGTCGCCAAACAATGCAGTCCGCCATTTTTCCCCCTTTTCCTTGGCTGAGCTACTCCCTCTTATTCTATTGGCTTTTGAAAGCCAATAGAATAGACTCTCTTGAATAGAGTCTAATTCCATTGGCTTTCAAAAGCCAATAGGAATTGTCCAGGTTGTCTCTGCCCTGCTGAGCCCGCCAAAAGTCCCATTCTGCAAACGGTGCTGCAACTTGTCTGCAGTGAAGGCGAGCTGTCTGGAAGCTTCCACCCCTCCCTGCTGAGCAACTACTAAAAATGGAAGTAAAAGAGGGCCAGGGGTGGGAGGTGAGAGGCCGGCGGGCGCAGGGAGGGTTGCTGACGTGCGTGGGGCCCGGCGGGTGCCTTACCTCTCTTGGGCTGAGCCAGCTGGTGGCCCAGCCGGTGGTTGGCCTGCGCCGTCTCTGCCGCTTGCCAGCTACGCCTCGGCCGGCGCAGGAGACAGCACCATGCATGCGCGGCGCTCCCGGGCAGGGAAAGTCCTTATGACCGGTTGGGTAGTCCTTGACTTACGACCGGTTGGGTAGTCCTCGACTTATGACCGGTTGGGAGTCGCGGCATTAAAAAGGTTGAGAACCACTGGTGTAGAGTCTCCTGCTTGGGCGGGGGGGGGGGGTTTGGACTAGATGACCTACAGATCCCTTCCAACTCTGTTATTCTATAAGGGACACTTGGAAAGTAGAGGAAATAACTGCCAAAGGACCCGGGAGACCTGTTTCTCCACTTCAGCAACTTGAAATTGGGTGGACTTCAACCCCTGCTAGCTGGGGTATTCTGGGAGTTGAAGTCCATCCATTTTCAAGTGGCTGAGTTAGAAGGTCCAGCCAGAAAGGGAAACTGAGTCTCGATAGGGCTGAAATCCCCCCCCCCCAATTTTTGGTGGCTTCTAATTTCTTGTATTTTATATAATGAGTTGATTTTATTTTGCCACATAAAGGTGAGTCTGATGACTACCGGATCAGCAAGCAATGCACTCCATCTTGTGAGGAAAATTTCATGGACACGGGATCGTCCTCCGTTGCTACCAAGTGCTGCCAGTTTTCCTTCTGTAACATCAGTGGGGCTGCCAGCGTGAAACTGAGCAACATGGTGCTGGTTTTGGGAATCTTGGGCAGTTTCTTCTACATCTTCCAGTCTAGATAAGGGATTGCTCATAATTCTTACAAGAAAGAGAGATAACAAATTTCATCCAGACTCCTAAAGCTTCTCACAGGGTCTGCTCCTGAGCCCAGGATCAACACACCAAATAGATTCTCGATTCTCCTACACTAAAATTGGTCTCTATTTGCGTATTACAGAACACGAAGCTTCCCTTTGTACATAGAACTCCGGAAGACCTTTGTATTAAGTAGTATTTTTATTTAGTATCCACTTGTATCTAAGTCTAGCACAAACCTATTTTGCCTCACCGTAATAATTCTTTATAGGGAGAGCATTTATTAAAGATTGTCAAGGCCTCAGGCAGCTGGCTGACGTCGCATCCTTCTTCTCGTGACACACAATAACATTATTTTGCAAAACTGGCTTAATTAAAAATAACTTCCTACTTTGGTGCACGCAAAGGGCATTGTTAACTACATTTTCTTCTTGGTTATGTTCCCCCCCCATACCTTTCTGTGATGATTTAATGATGGTTTTAGCCACCTCGTGTGGAAAGGGCATAACTGCAAGAGTTTAGAGAAAAGCTAACTCCAGAAGATGGGAGAGGATGGAGGAACATTGTCCATGGGGTTGCGACGGGTCGGACACAACTTCACAACTAACAACAACAACAACAACTCTAGGTGAATTTGATGAAGATAAACCCGGGTCAGGAGCAACAGGGTTGCAAGCTTGGATGTGAGAGGATGTGATTGTGGCTACTTAGAAGATCACTGTGTGGTGTGATCTTGTGGAAAGCCTTAATCAAAATATATATTTATGCCTTATACCAGGGGTCTTCAAACTTGGCCCTTTTATGACTTGTGGACTTCAACTCCCAGAATTCCTCAGCCAGTGTGCCTGGCTGAGGAATTCTGGGAGTTGAAGTCCACAAGTCATAAAAGGGCCAAGTTTGAAGACCCCTGCCCTTATACTGTCTCCATCTCCCCTTAAATATTAATCGAATCTATAATGGACTGAGAATCAGCCTCTCCGCCAGATAATTGGCAGTCAATTATTAACTGAAACTAGTTAATCAGTTAAAAATAGCAAATGGGTGAAAATCTTTTACTCAAGCTTCCTTAAACCCAGACCTAATCCACACATCAAAGAAGAAGGTCTGTAAACAGAAGTAGTTTAAAATTAAATTATTGGGTTGGTTTAATTTGTCTCCCAGTGGAATTACATGTTCACCAGAATAAAAATCATAGATGACAGTTACCTACACATTCCCATGTCCTCAAGGATCACCCTGGAACCAGCATGCACGGACATCCATACCCCTCAAGACTTACACCAAGGACCAGCTCCCCTATAAATCAGCCATTTGTACCTCATTTTCTCTGTAGTTACCCCCGGAGGCAAACCTCTTTGCTCTTGGGAATAAATAAATCTCCTTTCCTCACAGCTGTCTGGATTTCATTTTAATTTCTTCTTGTGCAGCCCCAGTTTGGCTCGGAACCCGAAATTATTCTTCTGATAATCTCCTTTTTCAGCTTCCATGATTTTGAAGATGGTTTTGAAGTTTGAAACTTCATTTTGCTGATTCAGTCCTGTGATCTAGACCAGTGGTTCTTAACTTTTTTGAACGAATCGCCCCCTTGAGCCAGTGAGGAAGTTGTCATCGCCCCCCCCTCCCCCAACATAATCTCTCAATCACAACATAGGAAATAATTCTTCAATTTATGCAAACCCTTTTTATGTTTTCTTTAAAATTGTCATCGGGACATATCGATGCAAATAATTTATTTCCAGTCTTTTCCCCATATCTCAACTGTGTGAAAAATTTTGGTGCCATCCATCACTTTGTTCCCAAACTTCGTGATACATGTATTTCATTATTATCTTAGTTATTCAAGACACTTAAATGTAATGACCACTGAAAACAAAGTTCAATTACAAGAAAGTGAAATGCCCAAAAAGAAAAACAGTAATATTTAATGCTTGAATTACAAGTGAAATTTAAGATGCAAAAAGAAATATAAAAAGGGTAGAGGCTGCTGCACAACGCGCATAAAGATAAGCGATGCGTCTTCACATATGTACGGCGTTCTGTACTGAAGCTAGCTGGAGGAACATTTGAAAACACAATTCAATCCACTAAGAGCGAGCGATCTGATGTTTTTGTACCACAAATATACAGCGATTCACTGTATGAAAAAGTCTCAAAAGTGTCCCCAAAACTTCTCGCTCCATTGCCTCCATATCACCCCCTTTTTGTTCCACCGCCCCCCCTGAAAAACAAAATCACCCCCGGGGGGTGATATCGCCCAGGTTAAGAACCATTGATCTAGACTACATATTAATAAAGTTTTGTGTCGACGTTCATTAACATCCCAGTTTATAAACTCATATCCACAGTGTGAGCAGGGGGGAAAACTTAGCTCTCCTCTTCATTAGCCCTAATTTAACCATTAACTTTGACTCCTGGTAACAGGGGGGATCTGAAGCATGTGGTTCAAGAGTGAAGGTATTGGTCTATTGGTGTCACTCAAAGTTGAGTGTGTGGTACATCAAAAGCAAGATGGGGGCTGTGATGAGGAGAGCCAATATCTGCCTGTTCCTTTAACAACCAGGTTTCCGTAAGACATGCCATAAGAATTTGGCAGCTTCACCCCTGAAAAAAATCATAGGTGTGTGTTTATCGCACACAGACTTGGCATTCAAAAGCAAAGCAGAGTGTAAGACGATCAAAGATCTGATAACCAGGACTGAGAGTAGAAGCCAAGAGGTGGACAATGGGATGGCTTTCAGATGGTGGGGTCAGTGCCCTGTGTCCAGCTTGCCTCCGGCCTCCTGCTATATTTGTCTCTGCCATTCTCCACTGTGCCTGCCCTCTCAGGTGGAACTAGACATTAAGAGCATTGCAGTAGTCCAGACATGAGTGATCACGGGCCCAGGAAAGACTGTAAAGGCTGTAAAATCCCTTGCAGCCACCTTTACAGATGGTACCTGATCTCCAAGGGGTAAATCTAAAAGCACCCACAGGTTATGGGCTCTTTCCTGACCTCCTTGGGATGTCATATTACACAGAAGGATAGTAGGTCCCTCAATAAAACATTTAGGAACCTGTATTCAGTTTCACAAGTGGAGTGACTACAGAAGAGCAATGTGGAAGCCAAAGCAGACCCAAAGCAAATAACCAAAGCTTTACTCTAGAAAGAGTGCAGAGAAGAGCAAAAAAGATGACTCGGGGACTAGAGGCTAAAAGAAGTCACCAAAGCTTAGAAGAAGAAATATTTGGTCCTAGTGACTGACTTTTATTGGATCCTGCAATAAATAAGCAGCTAGATACAACAATTCTTCTGTCCTTCAAGCAGCATTCGACATCTTAAGGTAATGCACTTCCCCAAAGGTATTATTCTATTTTATCTACATCCTTGGGATTTGCACCATTTATACATAACACTTGAAAGAAAAAAAAATCATCAGGGTCCAGTCCAAGTCGGGAATAAACAAAATGGAGACCACTTTAGAAAGAAGGTTATTGTTTATTGAGTTGCAGAACCAGACAGAAGTGTGGTTCTGGAGCAGCTGACCACGTGGAGCTGGGAGTGGTGGGTTTTTATACCTTTTTGGACTTTTGTGTTTGAGGTTCTTCCTGTTCCTGTGTCATGAACTTTGACCTGAGGCTCAGGATGCCCTTTGGGTATTCTAATGGTGGTGGGTTAATCCTATTATGTCCTAAATGCCATGTCCTGCTTCTCTGGGGCTGTGGCTGATGGCTATGTCCTGTGTTGGATTTTGGGGTGAGGGGTTGCTGGTTCTAATTCTATCATTCTGCTATTGTTAGCTATCAAATCTTACTCCAAGGGATTTGGAAAGATCCTGTTTTGAATGGGCATTTCTGCATTTGCTCATGAATGGGGCCTCAGTCTTTCTGAATGGGATTATGAAATCTGCATTTCTACAGAGCTGGCCTCTGCCTGGGTATTAAGAAAAACTGGGCCTGCTTTTCTGCCTTTAAAATCCTTTGGGGAAATATAATATTCTGCCTTTTTAATATGCCCCCAAATATTTCTCTCTCTCTCTCTCTCTCTCTCTCTCTCTCTCTCTCTCTCTCTCTCTCTCTCTCTCTCTCTCTCTCTCTCTCTCTCTCTCCTCTCTCTCTCTGTGCTATCTTCCTACAACACAATATGTCCCTCTATTTTCTGCAAAACTAGCAGACCTTGAAATCACAACCTTCCTTGTTCCATCTGTGAATCTATATTCTTTGGAACCTGGCTCATATCCAAACAAACCTAAGTTTCCTGGCCTTTTTCTGGCCTTTCCTTCTGGTGCTTTTGGGAATATGCACCCAGGCATAACTGCCAAATGTCCTTAGCTGAGCCAATGAAGTTTTCCTTCCATGTAACAGATAATATGGAATTTCATTGGTAGCAACACTCCATACCCTGTTTACTAGATAGTTGGCTGTTTTCATGGCTTTCCCCCAGTATGTTTTACTCATTTCTGCATCTGCCAGCAGTGTGTCTTTCATGGTTCGCAATACGCCATTCCTCTATTTAGCTATCCCATTTTCTGCTGGCAAGTATGGATTTGTACATCTATGTCTTATGCCTAAGTTCCTCAGCCACTTTTGGAAGTTGTCAGACATGAACTCTGCTCCTCTATCTCAGTGGTTGTCAACCTTTTTAATGCCGTGACCCCCAACTGGTCGTAAGTTGAGGACTACTCAACCGGTCGTTAGTCGAGGACTACTCAACTGGTGCAGCACCATTTGCAGAATGGGACTTTTGGCAGGCTCAGCAGGGCAGAGACAGCCTGGACAATTCCTGTTGGCTTTTGAAAGCCAATAGAATTAGACTCTATTCAAGAGAGTCTATTCTATTGGCTTTCAAAAACCAATAGAATAAAAGGGAGCAGCACAGCTAAGGAAAAGGGGAAAAAATGGTGGACTGTGTTGTTTGGCGACCCCCGTGAAATGGTCGTTTGACCCCAAATGGGGTCCCGACCCACAGGTTGAGAACCACTGCTCTATCTGTTTGCAACTGGCATACTTTATGGCCATACCTTCGATCTACAAAGTTCACCCATTGCCTGAACTGTTGTAGGGCTTCTGTTTGCTCTTTAATAAATAGCAAAACCCATATCTGATGTAATCATCTACTAAGACTAGTAGGTACCTAGCTTCTCCTAGAGAGGGCACCATAGGACCAATTAAATCAGCATGAACTAACTGCAAAACTTTATTTGCCTTGAGCTTTTCTTACAGGATACACTCTGGACTTTGACTCTTTACAAATAGTGCAATCTAAATATGCGTTGCATTGCTTATTGTTGCATTGCTTCAACTAGGTCTGGCATCCTTTGCAGCACTCTAAAACTTGCATGACCCAACTCCTGTGTAATAAATGTACGTAATTATCATGCATGGGAGTGTTTGCAAGTGTTCGTGCACAACCATCCTGCTTCTTTCCTAACCCGTATAAATTATCCCGCTAACACCTTGTGCATAAATCCTCTCACATTTCCTGATGATGTATTGACCCTTTGCAAACAACACTTTATACCCCATATTATCAAAGCTTGAAATACGGAGTAAATTATGGTCTAACTCTGGTACATATAATACATTATTCAATGTTTCTCCAATACCAGGTACATAAACTTTACCTTGTCCTTTAACAGCATACTGTTGTCCATTAGCCAAGCTAACAGATGTTTGTTTAGCTGGTCTTAGGTTTGAAAACATTTGTGGGTCATTTGCAATATGCTGACTCATCCCACTGTCCAACAACCAAGTGTTTTTTTCAGTTAATGTTGCTGCCAGGGAAAATGTTGGTTGTGTAGTTCTTCGATCATGTTTCACTACTCCTCTGTTTCTCCTCTCAGGGCAGCATCTCTGGAGATGCTCTGTAGAAACACACGCGAAGCAGCGTTTCACCAGGCAAACCTTCTTGGCTGCTCTACTGGCATCTTTGGATGTTGCAGTTTTAGGCCTGGTCTGTGCTGCCTTTCTAGCCATTTCTGTTCCTCCTCCAGCAACCGGCCAGTCAAATAACTCATGGTTAAGTCCCTTTCTTGCATGGACTCTAAACTGGTCACTAGTACATCCCACGAAGTGTCCAATGAACTGAGCACCATATACACCTTGTGTGCCTTAGTAAAAGTCATTCCTCTTTTTTCTAACTCTAGGAATGTCTTTCTCATGGAATGCAAATGAATAGATATGCTCTCTCTCTGTTTCAGCTGGGTCTTATATAGCTTTCTTGTCAGTATTACTTTGTTGCATGCAGTTTCTCTCACACACACCCTGTGCAAAGCTTCCCAGCACTCCTTAGCAGACTGGAGACCCTTCACATGAACCAGCTGGCTATCCTCCAAACTATGCTGGCCAATGCTTTCTCATTCTTTCTCCAGTCCCCATCATCCAGGGCTGCAGGTGGATCAGCAACTATCATCCACAACTCCTCCCTTTGCAGGTACATATCCATATTCAGATACCAGGAGAGGTAGCTTGTCTCATTCAGATGAGATACTACAAAACCTCCTCCCATTAGGCTGATGGAGTCCATGTTGCCTGCTACTACCACAAAT
The DNA here is from genome assembly GCF_016545835.1 of Crotalus tigris. NCBI lineage: Eukaryota > Metazoa > Chordata > Lepidosauria > Squamata > Viperidae > Crotalus > Crotalus tigris. Next base: position 252,908 of record NW_024098394.1, on the reverse strand, counting down.
CACCACAAACCACATGCCCTAACTCCTCTGTTTCTGGGTCAAGCTCTCACTGGGTGTCTTCTCTTTCTGGGCCCATAGCCTGTTAGAGCATGCACAGCCTTATTATGCAAGATAACCCAGGAGTAAACACAGTAAACAGTGTCTATAGTAAATAGTGGTTTATCTTACAATATCTACAATATCATATACCAGGAACAATATACATACATGGAAGAGAGAGAACACATCAGCAGAGCCTTCCCTTTATACAAAGGCTCTTAAAGAGAGACAGACCCTGCTGAGTCATTCCCATCATTACATCTTACATCTTACATTACATAGCTGTTAAATCATTACCTTGATAAGTCCCAATCCTGCTTAGCTTCCAAACAGAGACCAGCCACTGAGATTGCCATTTGTTTACATTTTATGGCCTGTTTCAGAAGAGGTGATTTTTTAAAAATCCCAATATCATTAGTTTTATAATCACTTAAGAAACCTAATACTCCTTTGTGATCTTTGTGCAACCATGCTGGTTTCTTCCTGGATTTCTTGTTTTTCTTTCTTTTTTCAGTGGTATTGTGCTGGACTGGGCTTTTATGATCATATTTTCAGCATTTCCCACACTCCTTGAGTTGTTTTCCCCTTTAGGATTTTCACCCATAGGAATTTCTCCCGTCTTTACACTATCTGAATGTAGGGTGCTTACCCCGTTAGGTAATCCAAGCCATGATTCAATAGGGATTGGACCTAATCCTGCTCACCCCAGCATCATTGCCTGCTGGATGTTAGTTAGTTAGTTAGACACTCTAACTATGGGTTTTGTGAGAAGGATGTTCAATTTTAAGGGGGCAAACTCGAAAAATCAAAACACTTGAGTTGAATGCTGAAGTTTATTTGATTCTCAAACTACAGAACTAGCAGAACGAAGGCTGCGGAACGAGAGAAAAGGGAAGGATGGTGAGGTGACTAAGAAAGCAGGGGAGGGAGGGGATTATCAACCATCTTGTGGTAAAGGCCAGAAGCGTAAATCTTCAAGGATGGTCCATGATGGATGAAAGAAAAGTGAAACAAATTAGCCACTGTTGAGAAAGGTATTGCAATAGTTGGTCGGGCAACACTTAACTGTTTGATTTTGTGCACTAGGAGGGCAAGTCGAAGCACATCCTTGGATAGTGTAGACTCCTGTGAAGGAAACACAAACCAGAATGATTATTAAAAATACCAAAGAACAGATCCGCGGCTGTTGCTGAACAAAATGCTAAACCCACTTAACACATCCATGCGTTCCCTCCAGCTAGGAAGGCAAACATCCCCCCCCCCTTTCTAGGGAATACTCAGGAGTAAATGAAGAAAGCAGATATTTCTGGGGAAAGTCCTGTATTCTGACATGACTTGGGGGAAATTCTTTCTCCCTTGGATATTTTAAGGGCTTAATGTGCCAGGTCCAAACTTGGTCAATTTAAGAAGATATCTGCATCTCTCCTGACCTTTCCCTCCCCCTTCCTCTAAATAAGGTTTCTGTCAGGTCCTCAAATCTTTATTGTTTCCCCTGCATATGTTTTCTTGTTTTGGGGCCTGCCATTCTGCTTTCGCTTGGGATAACTTTCGCTTTCTGCTTCTCCTTTCCTACCTTCATCCACTTGAGAAAGGAATGCATCTCCCTTATCACAGAGACGGCTGCGGAGAAACGAAAGCTGGAGAAGACCTTGAGATGCACGCCAGCTGTGCCAGTTACCCGCACATCATACCACATGTGGGTTGGTTGAATTTCAAATGGACATGATGACTCTGGTGGGAGGAAGTCTACTGCTGTTTTAACTATACCGTTTGAACGGGATTTTCTCCAGATCTCGCCTTGACTTCCTTACTGTCACTAATACCCCTAATGAAAGTTTCCTTTTGAGACGATGCCTGTTTCAAGAGTTCTGCTTTCTTGGGGGGTTGACTGAGGTGGGTCCTTATAGTTTCCCCCTCCAATCTGGGCCATTTCTGGGATGGACGGGGGTTCCCACTCCAAGTCCCCCCTTTCCTTGCATTCCTTCGACTGTCCGGCAACAGGCCGTGTCCTCAGGGGAACCCTGCAACTCTCAGGTGCATTTGGGAGCCCTAGTTTCCATACAAGAAGAAAAGCTATGAGAAAGGAGAAGAATTGGATTTACCTGTTGTGTCACTATCATTCTGCATTATAAAGCATAAATTCTCCCCTTCTTCACAACTCATATCGAGATCACAAACAGTTTGATTGCATTAGCGACAGTTCAGACTGTATCCTGGAGGAAAGAAATAAAATAGAAATCTTAGTTTGTTACAGTATTTATTTTTCTGATCTTGCAATCTCGCTATTTATTAGAGGATAGATTGTTTCCTAGTAAGGTCAACTGTGAAAAATCCCCAAGAATGAGCAAATGGTCTGGAAATAGGAAACTCTGGACTAGAAGACCTCCAAGGTCCCTTCCAGTTCCTATTCTATTCTATTCTATTCTATTCTATTCTATTCTATTCTATTCTATTCTATTCTATTCTGTTCTGTTCTGTTCTGTTCTGTTCTGTTCTGTTCTGTTCTGTTCTGTTCTGTCCTGTTCTGTTCAGTTCTGTTCTGTTCTGTTCTGTTCTGTTCTACTCTATTTTTTCATCATTATTCTCTTCTCTTCTATTCATTATTCTCTTCTCTTCTTTTCTCTTCTTTTCTCCTCTTGTCTTCTTTTCTTTTCTCTTCTACTCTATACTCTACTCTACTCTACTCTACTCTACTCTACTCTACTCTATTCTATTCTATTCTATTCTATTCTATTCTATTCTATTCTATTCTATTCTATTCTACTCTATTCTGTTTTTCATCATTATTCTCTTCTCATCTCTTCATTATTCTCTTCTCTTCTCTTCTCTTCTCTTCTCTTCTCTTCTCTTCTCTTCTCTTCTCTTCTCTTCTCTTCTCTTCTCTTCTCTTCTCCTCTCCTCTCCTCTCCTCCTCTCCTCTCCTCCTCTCCTCTCCTCTCCTCTACCCTACCCTACCCTACCCTACCCTACCCTACCCTGTTCTATTCTATTCTATTCTATTCTATTCTATTCTATTCTATTCTATTCTATTCTATTCTATTCTATTCTATTCTATTCTATTCCCACATTAGGTATCAAAGCCAACTGAGCGATCTTTCTCCGCCCATCCTACCTTACAGGATTGTTGCAGTGGGAAAAGTAGGAGAAAGGGGATTAGCTTCCTTTGTTTTCTTGGGTCATTATAAAACTAAAAAAGCTGGGATATTAAAAAAAATCAGCTCTTTTGAAACAAGGCATAAAAGATAAGCAAATGGCAACCTCAGCAGCTGGTCTCTGTTTGGAAGCTAAGCAGGGTTGGGGCTGGTTAATCCTAGGATGGGAGACCCCCAGGGCTGTAAGCTAAACTCAGGAATATCAGAAACCTCGGCTATGACAAACAATCTCAGGTTGGTGTGGAGGAATGTCAGCCTTGACCTGACGCCTCATTCATCCCTTTTGGCCCTACACCTCAAAAATATTAAGCAATAGCAAATGCAGACAGAGGTCGATGGAGGACTAAGAAGAGGAAACATTTTTTCAGTTTATTCCCAGGAGTAATTCCAGAGCAGAATTCACTACGAAAAGGAGCCTCTCCTTTCAGAGGCAGCCTACCCCAGAATGCCAGCCTGGAACAGCCACTCTCTCAGCTATGGGCTTCTCTCCAAATTGTGAAATCACCTGTTCTGGAACAAGCTATAAAACATTCAGCAAACGTCAACCTCCGTGGCTGGTCTCTGTGTGGAAGCTAAGCAGGGTTGGGGCTGGTTAATCCTAGGATGGGAGACCCAGGATCGTACGCTAGACTGAGGAGACTCAGAAATCCCAGTGACAGCAACCAGTCGCAGGTGGGTGACAAGGAAACTATGAGCTTGACTTGAAGGAGGCATCACTGATCCCCTTTGGCTGTGCCATCCAAACACTGAGTGAGAGCAAAGCCAGAAATAGACAGATGGAGGACTAAGAAAAGGGAACATTTTTCATCCCACTCCCAGGAGTAATTCTAAGGGCAGAATTCACTACCCAAAGGAGCCTCTCCTTTCAGAGGCAGTCTACCCCAGAATGCCAGCCTGGAAGAGCCTCTGTCTCTGCTATGGGCTTCTCTCCAAATGGAGAGCAACTCCTCTCCGCTCAAGGCTCCCATGGACCCTCCTGATGCAGAGCAAAAGAGAAAACCCCACCAACCAAATGGACCACAACTGCCTCCAATACCATACCTCCCTCTGCACCCCCCTTTTTTTGTCTGATTGTCACCCAAGATCAAAGCTTGACAGCCTTACCTGGCTCCAGGTACACGAATGCCACCACCCCCAGGATCAACAGCAGAGTTTTCATCTTGCAATCTCCTCTTCAGCCTGCAAAGTGTAGCCCAGGAGGGCAGCGGGTGCTTATTTATACCCCACTGAGAGGACATCCTTTGGGGGGCTGGATATCTAGGATCAAGAGAGAAGAACAGGGAGATTCAGGAGAAAAGGGGGAGGGCAGGGGGCGTGGCCTTTCCGCCCCCCTGACACCAAAACAGAAACCAGATCAGACCAGGTGAAGAACCAAGTGGTCCAGGTCTTCAAGGCAAACACAACCGTTCCGTGTGCAAAACCTGGGCACTTGGACAAGTGGCATCTCTTCCTGTATTTATACAAGATTATGCGACCTTGACATAATGCACAATTAAAAAAAATCTCTCTGCAAATTTCAGGGCCTTATTATTATTTTTTTATTTGTGCTTCGATTCACCAACTGGGCAACCTCTCTGCATCTTCTAACCTTCTCAGGTTGCTACGGTGGCTCTGCCTTCATTCAAGGAACATGACCTCCTTGGAGCAGATCTGAGCAAGAGGGGTTCTCTCCAAAACTAGCCTGTGGACTAAAGGATTCACATGATCCAAAAGTCAGGATAGACAAGGAAGATGGACACAGGGTTGGTGAGACACGGCAGAAGGGTTTCTGGTACAAAAGTAGCAGCAGGAACAGCAGGACAGATAATTCCAGGGGAGGCCTTGAGTCATAGGTCAACAATTCCTGCAAAGAAAAGCTCCTTTCACTCAAGAGAGTAAAACCACACATTCTTTAAACCTTTGGATGTCCAGAAGAGAATGCTCTTGTTACCCACAAAAAACCCTTGTCCTTGATAGGTGTTCATAAAGAAGATCTTCAGGGATTCAAGCCTGGCTGTTATTGTGCCCTACAGGGGCCAATCTCTGCCTCTCAAGACAATTCTTCCTTCTATTGTCTCCAGCATCATCCCTTGCTGGCTCCCAAAAGGGATCATCCCAGTTTTTGTCAGATGTCCTTTGCTGCTGCCGGCAAACTCCAGACACAAAAGCAACAGGTGACTAGCAAACTTTAATGCAAAGAAAAAGTCAGCACTGGGAGTGAACTGCTCCCAGTGCTTTACATAGACGGGCCCCTCCCACCAACCCCACACAATCAGCAAGCCAGCATCCGGTTTGTATGGATAAAAGGCACAGTTCAATGTCCGCATTCCCCCCCTCCAGACGCACCCATGTAGCTTCTGCCATTCCAGCTGCTCTCTCAGGCAACCAGGCAGCGCTCTACTTCCTCCCCCCTGTGCCCGGAAGGAGGAAGAAACAGCCAAGGTGAGGAATACTCTCCCCCTGGCCCGGCTTGCTCAATCCACATGTCCAGTTGGCGGTGGGAATGTTTCTGGCGTCCGGTTCATTGGAGGGAGGTGCCCGCGACATCAGGCGGCCACACCGACTCCCAGCTGCTGGCAGGAAGCCGGGCCGACTCTCAGCTGGCTCCCAGGAGCCGAGCCAACACATGGAAGTGGTGTGTCCACCGACCCCCAGCTGCTGCGCGCACGCCGACCCGACTATCAGCTGGTTGATGGGGACCGGGCGGTGCTTAGAGGTCCTGCTGGTTCTGTACCAACCTCCAGATGCTGTCCCGACTCCCAGCTGACTGTCGGGAGTTGGACGGTGCTCCCAGGCCCCATATGGGCGTCTTTTGGCTGCTGGCTGCGTGCTCCCCGTCTCCTGGCTCATGTCAAGCCCAGGAGCTTGACAGTTTTGAGTTGTTTCCTGTTCCTGTGGCATGAACTTTGACCTGAGTCTGAGTGTGCCCTTTGGTATCTCTGTGTTAATCCTATTATGTCCTGTCTTAGAGTTTGGGTGGGGTATGTAGATTTTAGCTGTCTTTGTCTTCCTAAGCTTCTAGCTGGAAGCCTCCAACATTCCTGAATGGATTGTTTACATCTGCATTTCTACAGAGCTGGTTTCTGCTTGTGGGAGGGAGACTTGGAGCTATTAAGAAAAACTGGGCATGCTTTTCTGCCTCTTTAAGATCCTTTGAGGAAATATAATATTCTGCCTTTTTAATATTTCCTTCTCTGGGGGGGGTGACTTCCCACAATGCAATACAGAGGATCTGGCCAGACTGAACCCTTCTTTCTCTCATCCTAATGGTTACACCCTGGGAGATTCCAGGGATTGGTTATCTGAATTCTCTTCCTCTGTCTCATATATAGTTCAGGGCCGGGCTGCCTCTTTGCTCTACAAACATACACACAAACACACACACAAACATTTTCTGGAATGTCTTCTCTCCTTCCTGAGAAAGAAGGAAGATGTTATTGTAGTTGACCACCCCAGGCCTCTGTCAGGCTTCTAGCTTTCCAAAGTTCTGGAGGAGAAGAGGGGAAATTTTTGAACCCACATGTGCTCCTTATCAACATGAGAGCTGAAGAGACGTTTTGGGAACTAAAGTTTGTTCTCAAAACAATTGCTAGAACAGTGGTTCTCAACCTTTTTAATGCTGCGACCCCCAACCGGTCGTAAGTTGAGGACTACTCAACTGGTGCAGCACCGTTTGCAGAATGGGACTTTTGGCGGGCTCAGCAGGGCAGAGACAGCCTGGACAATTCCTATTGGCTTTTGAAAGCCAATAGAATTAGACTCTATTCAAGAGAGTCTATTCTATTGGCTTTCAAAAGCCAATAGAATAAAAGGGAGTAGCACAGCTAAGGAAAAGGGGGAAAAATGGCGGACTGCGTTGTTTGGCGACCCCCATGAAATGGTCGTTCGACCCCAAATGGGGTCCCGACCCACAGGTTGAGAATCACTGTGCTAGAAGATACATTGGACTATGTGACCTGAACTATCAGAGAGCAGATGGAAAATTTTACTCTTTTAATATCTATTTTCCACCATAGTTTCAGAGTTAGCTTTTCTTCAAACTTGCCGGATTGTTTCATTCCTAATAAAGTTCACATTGCAGTTCATCACGTCAAGCCAAGCCATGATTCAACAGGGATTGGACCTAATCCCACTCATCCCAGCATCACTGCCTGACGGATCCTGGAGGGAGATTCACTAATGGTGGATTTTTGTAAGAGGGATGTTCAGTTTTGAGCGGGGAAATTTGAAAAATGAAAACACTTGAATTGAATGCTGAGGTTTATTTGATTCTCAAACTACAGAACTAGCAGAACGAAAGTTGCGGAACGAGAGAAAAGGGGAAGAGGGTGAGAGGTGTCGAGGAAAACAGAAAGGGGATTATGGACCATCCTGTGGTAAAAGCCAGAAGCGTAAATCTTCAAGGAAGGTCCATCATGGATGAGATCAAAACTCAAAGAAATTAGCCACTTTTGGAGCTAAGCGTTGCACAGGTTTGTGTTGCAACACTGAGTTTGCGCATTCGGAATGCAATTTGCAGTACATCCCCTTTCGAACGTCTGTACTGTGAAGGAAACACAAAGCAGAATGACTATTAAAAAACAGATCTGGGGCTGTGGCTGAACAAAATGGTAAAGCCACTTTTAACACATCGGTGGATTCCCTCCCAGTGGGAAGGCGGACCTCTTTCTTCCTCTAGGGAATACTCAGGAGTCAGTGAATAAACAAGGAAGATATCTCTGGGAGAAAGTCCCATGTTCTGACATGACTCGGGGGCAATGCCATCCCTCCTGGATATTTAATGCACGAGATCTACTTTCTGTCAATGTCACAACACACCCCCAGCCCTGCCCCTTTTCCTCCACCCCTTTCTCTAAAGAAGAGGCAGTCAAGCTTTTCTCCAAAGGGCTGAAGGCAGGACAAGAAGCAACAGATGGAACCTAACCAAGGAGAGAAGCAACCTAGAGCTAAGGAGAAACTTCCTGACAGTCAGAACAATTAACCAGTGGAACCACCTGCCTCCAGAAGCAGTAAATGCTCAAACACTGGAGGTTTTTAAGAAGAGACTGGACAGCCATTTGTCCGAAATGGTGTAGGGTTTCCTGCCTGAGCAGGGGGTTGGACTAGATCAGTGATTCTCAACCTTTTTATAGGGCGACCCCGGTCATAAGCAGGCGGCATGCATGCGGGGCACGTATGCGTGGCACCCCCTGCACGGCACGCATGCGCAGTGGTGCCCCCTGCACTGCCCCTGAGCGATATGCATGCACAGCACCACCCCCTGCGCTGCCCCCTGCGTGGCACGCATGCGTGGCCCCACCCCTGTGCGACACGCATGCGCGGCACCGCCCCATGTGCCACCCCCTGCGCCGGCTGACAAAAAAAAAATGGCTGACTGCGTTGTTTGGCGACCCCCGTGAAATGGTCATTCGACCCCAAATGGGGTCACGACCCACAAGTTGAGAACCGCTGGACTAGATGATCTCCAAGGTCCCTTCCAACATTATTGTTGTTGTTGTTGTTGTTGTTGTTGTCTCCCCCAATCTGTGCTGTTGCTGGGACAGATGGGGCTCCCCACTCCAAGCCCCCCTTTTCTTGCCCCCCTTAGATTGTCTGGCCACAGGTCGTGACCTCAGGGGCAGAGCACAGACAGGCCCTACACGACCTCCAACTCCCAGGTGCATTTGGGAGCCCTAGTTTGGGTTCGAGAAGAAAAGCGGTGAGAAAAGATAAAGGACTGTGCTTACCAGGAATTAAACCAAGCGAGAGAGTTACATTTTTAAAGCATTGATCAAGACCTTCTGGACACGGCTTAGGATCAAAACACAATAGTCCTTTGCATGTATGACATTCCAGGGAGTATCCTAGATGAGCGAAATGAAACATAGAAACCTTAGTTGGATATTTATTTTTCTGATCCTGCCATCTTATTATGTATTAGATGATAAATCATTTAATAGCAAAGCCAGCAGTGAAAATATCCCTGCGAAGATCAAATGCTCTAGAAACTAGGAGAGACGGCTAAGAAAAGGAAACATTTTATTATTATTATTATTATTATTATTATTATTATTATTATTATTATTATTATTATTATTATTATTATTATTATGGATCATCGCACAGTCAGCCAGATGTTCAGACTGGATTTGGCATTTTGTCTACCTATCGAGTCCTTACCCAGGACCTGGGATAGGCAGATGTGGATGTTTGATGGTATTACAGATATCGTCGCAGGATGGAAGCAGTTCCTAATAAGGCCGCCTTTTGCAATTGACTAATAGCGAATTTGTCAATGCCAATGGTGTTCAAGTGGTGCTCCAGTTGTTTTGGGATTGCACCCAAGGAGCCTATGACTATTGGTACTACCCTTGCTTGCTTTTGCCACAGTCTTTCTATTTCTATTTGTAGGTCTTTGTATTTTGTTATCTTCTCCAGTTCTTTCTCTTCTATTCTGCTGTCTCCAGGCACTGCCACGTCCACTATCCAGACTTTTTTGTCTTTCTTATCGACAATTGTTAAGTCTGGGGTGTTATGTTGCAGGTGCTTGTCTGTTTGAATTCTGAAGTCCCAGAGCAGTTTAATTTTATCATTTTCTATGACTTTCTCTATTTTATGATCCCACCAGTTTTTGCTTACAGGCAAATGATATTTTTTGCAGATCTTCCAATGCACCATTGTTGCTACTTTGTCATGCCGCTGCTTGTAATCAGTCTGTGCAATCTTCTTGCAACAGCTTACCAAGTGGTCCACTGTTTCTTCAGCTTCTTTGCATAGGCGGCACTTACTGTCTTTTGCTGTCTTCTCAATTTTGACTTTGTATGCATTTGTCCTTAAGGCTTGGTCTTGTGCAGCCAGAATTAGTCCCTCGGTCTCTTTCTTCAATTTTCCTGCTCTTAGCCATTGCCAGGTTTTATTATTATCTGCTTTCCCAGCTATTTTTTTCATGTATTGGCCATGTAGTGCTTTGTCTTCCCATGCCTCTATTCTGTTCTTCATTTGGTCTTTCTTGTAGGCCAGTTTGGTCTCTCCAGTAGTTAGTAAGCCTTCCTGATATACTAATTTCAGTGCATCTTCATCATTGTTCTTCAGATATTCTTCCAAAGCCATTTTTTCTTCTTCAACCATCTGATGTACTTGTAGCATTCCACGCCCACCTATTTGCCTTGGTAGATAAAGTCTATCAATGTCACTGCGTGGATGAAGGGCATGATTCATTGTCATTATTTTTCTGGTCTGCCTATCCATTGCTTTTAGTTCTGTTGAGTCCAGTCCACTATTCCAGCTGTGTACCTAATGACTGGGATTGCCCAGGTGTTGATTGCCTTTATGGTATTTCCTCCATTGAGTTTGGATTTTAAGATCTTCTTCACTCTCTTGATGTATTCACCTCTAATCTTTTTCTTGACTTCAGTGTGCTTGATGTTGTCAGCTTGAAGGATACCCAAGTATTTGTAGTACTCTTCCTCATCCAGACTCTTAATGTTATTTTCGTGGGGCATCTTGATTCCTTCAGTTTTCATTATTTTTCCTTGTTTGATAGTAAGTGTGGCACATTTGTCCAAGCCAAACTCCATTACAATATCTTGGCTATATATACGGACAGTGTTGAGCAGCGATTCTATTTCAGATGATGTTTTTCCATACAGCTTCAGATCATCCATATAAAGGAGGTGGGATAGTCTGGCAGATGTTTTTGATGTTTGATAGCCATGTCCTGAGTTATTCAGTATTGTTGACAGAGGAAACAGTGCAATAACAAATAGTAATGGTGATAATGAATCTCCTTGAAATATTCCTCTCTTGATATTAACCTCTCCCAGCCTCTCACCATTGATCTGCAACTGTGTCTTCCATTGTGCCATCGATCTTTGCACAAATTTTCTGATGTTTCTACTGACTCCTGTTATTTCTAGGCACTTTATTATCCAATCATGTGGCAGAGAGTCAAATGCCTTTTTGTAGTCAATCCATGCCACATTCAGGTTGGTCTTCCTTCTCTTGCAGTTTTCCAAGATCATTTTGTCTATTAGGAGTTGATCTTTTGTTCCTCTGCTATTGGGCGGTTTCCTTTCTGCTCAGGTGGAAAGAGATTGTTTTCAACTAGATGCTGTTGTACTGCATCAGCTACCACACCAGTTAGTAATTTGAAAGTTGTTGGTAAGCAGGTAATTGGCCTGTAGTTACCTGGTGTTGCCCCTTTTGCTGGATTTTTCATTATTAGGTAGGTTTTCCCAGTTGTTAGCCACTTTTCAATTTCTCCTCCTTGTAGTATATTGTTGAACTGTTTGGCAATGAGTGGGTGTATAACAGTTCGATGTTTCAACCAAAACCCATGCAGTTCATCTTCACCTGGTGCTGACCAATTTTTGATTTTCTTTGCTCTTTTTTCTACCATTTTTGTTGTTATTACTAGTTCTTTCATTTCAACTTCTGTTTTACTTGCATCCACCTCTTTTAACCAAGCTGCATCCTTGTTGTATTTCTTTGGGTTTATCCCATATCTGCTTCCAGAACTGCACTGTTTCTTCCTTGTCAGGTACTGACTGATTCATTGCAGTTTCTCCATTGATGGACTGGTCGAAACGTTTCTGATTGGATTGAAATTGGAGGTTCTGCCTATAGTTTGCAATTCGAGCTTCATATCTACTGATTTTCCTGGCTATAGCTGTTATTTGTTGCTTTATTATTTCCATTGCTTCCTTGATCTTCCTTGTTTCTAAGTGGTATTTCTTGATTAGGTATTCTTTGGTCTTCTTGTTCTTTAGCTTCTTTTCTTTCATCTGTTCTAGCTTGCTTGCATGTGATCTTAACTTGCTGATCTTATTTTCTAGTCTAACTTTCCATTTTTGTGGTCCACTGTTTGTTTGTTTTTCTTTTTTGTTGATTTTGCATCCCAGGTATTCTGTTATAACTGCAGCTGTGCTGTACTACATTATTATTATTATCTCAAAAATTCCATTTTGGTATTGAACAGTGTGTTGTCTAGGTATACAAGTATTAGACTATAATAATCATCACATTCATAATAATCTTATCAAAATACTATCATATACTAGGAAATAGCAATCACATTGTTAAAAACAGTATTTCCCCGATTAACATTAATTGTATAACGATCAAAGTATTTATTAATCCATTATAAATCTTCCTCACATAATCCACATTTTCTCATATTTCCAACTTTCTAACCTCTGTTCTTATCAGCTAACCATTGGTAAAAGAAGCCCCACGTCATATAGTATTCAGTGTCTTCTTTTTCTTTAATTTTTAACATTAACCTATCCAGTATTTTTTTCAGTTATATTCTCCTCTGTAGGGTTTTTTTTTTCATTTTTCCAAAATTGTGCATAATCTTGACTTGAAGGAAGCATCACTAATCCCCTTTGGCTGCGCCATCCAAAGCCAGAAATAGACAGATGGAGGGTTAAGAAAAGGGGAGATTTTTCATCCTACTCCCAGGAGTAATTCTAAGGGCAGAATTCACTACCCAAAGGAGCCTCTCCTTTCAGAGGCAGTCTACCCCAGAATGCCAGCCTGGAAGAGCCTCTGTCTCTGCTATGGGCTTCTCTCCAAATGGAGAGCAACTCCTCCCCCCTCAAGGCTCCCATGGACCCTCCTGATGCAGAGCAAAAGAGAAAACCCCACCAACAAAATGGACCACAACTGCCTCCAAAACCATCCCTCCCGCTACAACCCCCCTTTTTTGTCTGATTGTCACCCAAGATCAAAGCTTGACAGCCTTACCTGGGTCCAGGTACACGAATGCCACCACCCCCAGGATCAACAGCAGAGTTTTCATCTTGCAATCTCCTCTTCAGCCTACAAAGTGTAGCCCAGGAGGGCAGCGGGTGCTTATTTATACCCCACTGAGAGGACGTCCTTTGGGGGGCTGGATATCTAGGATCAAGAGAGTAGAACAGGGAGATTCAGGAGAAAAGGGAGAGGGCAGGGGATGTGGCCTTTCCGCCCCCCCGACACCAAAACAGAAACCAGATCAGACCAGGTGAAGAACCAAGCGGTCCAGGTCTTCAAGGCAAACACAACCGTTCCGTGTGCAATACCTGGGCACCTGGACGAGTGGCATCTCTTCCTGTATTTGTACAAGATTGCACAATCTTTACACAATGCAAAATTAAACAAAATATTTCTCTGCAAAGTTCGGAGCCTCATTATTTTTATTTGTGTTTTGATTCACCAACTGGGCAACCTCTCTGCATCTTCTGACTCTCTCAGGTGGCGACTGTGGCCTTCATTCAAGGACCATGGCCTCCTAGGAGCAGATCCGAGCATGAGGGATTCTCTCCAAAACTAGCCTGTGGACTAAAGGATTCACATGATCCAAAAGTCAGGATAGACAAGGAAGATAATTCTAGGAGAGGCCTTGAGTCATAGGTTAACAATTCCTGCAAAGAAAAGCTCCTTTCACTTAAGAGAGTAAAACCACACATTCTTTAAATTTTTGGGTGTCCAGAACGGAATGCTCTTGTCACCCACAAAAAACCCTTGTCCTTGATAGGTGTTCATAGAGAAGATCTTCAGGGATTCAAGCCTGGCTGTTATTGTGCCCTACAGGGACCCAATCTCTGCCTTTCAGGACAATTCTTCCTTCTATTCCCTCCAGCATCATCCTTTGCTGGCTCCCAAAAGGGATCATCCCAGTTTTTGTCAGATATCCTTTGCTGCTGCCGGCAAACTCCAGACACACAAGGAACAGGTGACTAGCAAACTTTAATGCAAAGAAAAAGTCAGCACTGGGAGTGAACTGCTCCCAGTGCTTTACATAGACGGGCCCCTCCCACCAACCCCACACACTCAGCAAGCCAGCATCCGGTTTGTATGGATAAAAGGCACAGTTCAATGTCCGCATTCCCCCCCTCCAGACGCACCCATGTAGCTTCTGCCATTCCAGCTGCTCTCTCAGGCAACCAGGCAGCGCTCTACTTCCTCCCCCCTGTGCCCGGACGGAGGAAGAAACAGCCAAGGTGAGGAATACTCTCCCCCTGGCCCGGCTTGCTCAATCCACATGTCCAGTTGGCGGTGGGAATGTTTCTGGCGTCCGGTTCATTGGAGGGAGGTGCCCGCGACATCAGGCGGCCACACCGACTCCCAGCTGCTGGCAGGAAGCCGGGCCGACTCTCAGCTGGCTCCCAGGAGCCGAGCCAACACGTGGAAGCGGTGTGTCCACCGACCCCCAGCTGCTGCGCGCACGCCGACCCGACTATCAGCTGGTTGATGGGGACCGGGCGGTGCTTAGAGGTCCTGCTGGTTCTGTACCAACCTCCAGATGCTGTCCCGACTCCCAGCTGACTGTCGGGAGTTGGACGGTGCTCCCAGGCCCCATATGGGCGTCTTTTGGCTGCTGGCTGCGTGCTCCCCGTCTCCTGGCTCATGTCAAGCCCAGGAGCTTGACAGTTTTGAGTTGTTTCCTGTTCCTGTGGCATGAACTTTGACCTGAGTCTGAGTGTGCCCTTTGGTATCTCTGTGTTAATCCTATTATGTCCTGTCTTAGAGTTTGGGTGGGGTATGTAGATTTTAGCTGTCTTTGTCTTCCTAAGCTTCTAGCTGGAAGCCTCCAACATTCCTGAATGGATTGTTTACATCTGCATTTCTACAGAGCTGGTTTCTGCTTGTGGGAGGGAGACTTGGAGCTATTAAGAAAAACTGGGCATGCTTTTCTGCCTCTTTAAGATCCTTTGAGGAAATATAATATTCTGCCTTTTTAATATTTCCTTCTCTGGGGGGGGTGACTTCCCACAATGCAATACAGAGGATCTGGCCAGACTGAACCCTTCTTTCTCTCATCCTAATGGTTACACCCTGGGAGATTCCAGGGATTGGTTATCTGAATTCTCTTCCTCTGTCTCATATATAGTTCAGGGCCGGGCTGCCTCTTTGCTCTACAAACATACACACAAACACACACACAAACATTTTCTGGAATGTCTTCTCTCCTTCCTGAGAAAGAAGGAAGATGTTATTGTAGTTGACCACCCCAGGCCTCTGTCAGGCTTCTAGCTTTCCAAAGTTCTGGAGGAGAAGAGGGGAAATTTTTGAACCCACATGTGCTCCTTATCAACATGAGAGCTGAAGAGACGTTTTGGGAACTAAAGTTTGTTCTCAAAACAATTGCTAGAACAGTGGTTCTCAACCTTTTTAATGCTGCGACCCCCAACCGGTCGTAAGTTGAGGACTACTCAACTGGTGCAGCACCGTTTGCAGAATGGGACTTTTGGCGGGCTCAGCAGGGCAGAGACAGCCTGGACAATCCTATTGGCTTTTGAAAGCCAATAGAATTAGACTCTATTCAAGAGAGTCTATTCTATTGGCTTTCAAAAGCCAATAGAATAAAAGGGAGTAGCACAGCTAAGGAAAAGGGGGAAAAATGGCGGACTGCGTTGTTTGGCGACCCCCATGAAATGGTCGTTCGACCCCAAATGGGGTCCCGACCCACAGGTTGAGAATCACTGTGCTAGAAGATACATTGGACTATGTGACCTGAACTATCAGAGAGCAGATGGAAAATTTTACTCTTTTAATATCTATTTTCCACCATAGTTTCAGAGTTAGCTTTTCTTCAAACTTGCCGGATTGTTTCATTCCTAATAAAGTTCACATTGCAGTTCATCACGTCAAGCCAAGCCATGATTCAACAGGGATTGGACCTAATCCCGCTCATCCCAGCATCACTGCCTGCTGGATCCTGGAGGGAGATTCACTAATGGTGGATTTTTGTAAGAGGGATGTTCAGTTTTGAGCGGGGAAATTTGAAAAATGAAAACACTTGAATTGAATGCTGAGGTTTATTTGATTCTCAAACTACAGAACTAGCAGAACGAAAGTTGCGGAACGAGAGAAAAGGGGAAGAGGGTGAGAGGTGTCGAGGAAAACAGAAAGGGGATTATGGACCATCCCGTGGTAAAAGCCAGAAGCGTAAATCTTCAAGGAAGGTCCATCATGGATGAGATCAAAACTCAAAGAAATTAGCCACTTTTGGAGCTAAGCGTTGCACAGGTTTGTGTTGCAACACTGAGTTTGCGCATTCGGAATGCAATTTGCAGTACATCCCCTTTCGAACGTCTGTACTGTGAAGGAAACACAAAGCAGAATGACTATTAAAAAACAGATCTGGGGCTGTGGCTGAACAAAATGGTAAAGCCACTTTTAACACATCGGTGGATTCCCTCCCAGTGGGAAGGCGGACCTCTTTCTTCCTCTAGGGAATACTCAGGAGTCAGTGAATAAACAAGGAAGATATCTCTGGGAGAAAGTCCCATGTTCTGACATGACTCGGGGGCAATGCCATCCCTCCTGGATATTTAATGCACGAGATCTACTTTCTGTCAATGTCACAACACACCCCCAGCCCTGCCCCTTTTCCTCCACCCCTTTCTCTAAAGAAGAGGCAGTCAAGCTTTTCTCCAAAGGGCTGAAGGCAGGACAAGAAGCAACAGATGGAACCTAACCAAGGAGAGAAGCAACCTAGAGCTAAGGAGAAACTTCCTGACAGTCAGAACAATTAACCAGTGGAACCACCTGCCTCCAGAAGCAGTAAATGCTCAAACACTGGAGGTTTTTAAGAAGAGACTGGACAGCCATTTGTCCGAAATGGTGTAGGGTTTCCTGCCTGAGCAGGGGGTTGGACTAGATCAGTGATTCTCAACCTTTTTATAGGGCGACCCCGGTCATAAGCAGGCGGCATGCATGCGGGGCACGTATGCGTGGCACCCCCTGCACGGCACGCATGCGCAGTGGTGCCCCCTGCACTGCCCCTGAGCGATATGCATGCACAGCACCACCCCCTGCGCTGCCCCCTGCGTGGCACGCATGCGTGGCCCCACCCCTGTGCGACACGCATGCGCGGCACCGCCCCATGTGCCACCCCCTGCGCCGGCTGACAAAAAAAAAATGGCGGACTGCGTTGTTTGGCGACCCCCGTGAAATGGTCATTCGACCCCAAATGGGGTCACGACCCACAAGTTGAGAACCGCTGGACTAGATGATCTCCAAGGTCCCTTCCAACATTATTGTTGTTGTTGTTGTTGTTGTTGTTGTCTCCCCCAATCTGTGCTGTTGCTGGGACAGATGGGGCTCCCCACTCCAAGCCCCCCTTTTCTTGCCCCCCTTAGATTGTCTGGCCACAGGTCGTGACCTCAGGGGCAGAGCACAGACAGGCCCTACACGACCTCCAACTCCCAGGTGCATTTGGGAGCCCTAGTTTGGGTTCGAGAAGAAAAGCGGTGAGAAAAGATAAAGGACTGTGCTTACCAGGAATTAAACCAAGCGAGAGAGTTACATTTTTAAAGCATTGATCAAGACCTTCTGGACACGGCTTAGGATCAAAACACAATAGTCCTTTGCATGTATGACATTCCAGGGAGTATCCTAGATGAGCGAAATGAAACATAGAAACCTTAGTTGGATATTTATTTTTCTGATCCTGCCATCTTATTATGTATTAGATGATAAATCATTTAATAGCAAAGCCAGCAGTGAAAATATCCCTGCGAAGATCAAATGCTCTAGAAACTAGGAGAGACGGCTAAGAAAAGGAAACATTTTATTATTATTATTATTATTATTATTATTATTATTATTATTATTATTATTATTATTATTATTATTATTATTATTATTATTATTATTATCGATCATCGCACAGTCAGCCAGATGTTCAGACTGGATTTGGCATTTTGTCTACCCATCGAGTCCTTACCCAGGACCTGGGATAGGCAGATGTGGATGTTTGATGGTATTACAGATATCGTCGCAGGATGGAAGCAGTTCCTAATAAGGCCGCCTTTTGCAATTGACTAATAGCGAATTTGTCAATGCCAATGGTGTTCAAGTGGTGCTCCATTTGTTTTGGGATTGCACCCAAGGAGCCTATTACTATTGGTACTACCCTTGCTTTCTTTTGCCACAGTCTTTCTATTTCTATTTGTAGGTCTTTGTATTTTGTTATCTTCTCCATTTCTTCTTTCTCTTCTATTCTGCTATCTCCAGGCACTGCCACATCCACTATCCAGACTTTTGTGTCTTTCTTATCGCCAATTGTTAAGTCTGGGGTGTTATGTTGCAGGTGCTTGTCTGTTTGAATTCTGAAGTCCCAGAGCAGTTTAATTTTATCATTTTCTATGACTTTCTCTATTTTATGATCCACCAGTTTTTGCTTACAGGCAAATGATATTTTTTGCAGATCTTCCAATGCACCATTGTTGCTACTTTGTCATGCCGCTGCTTGTAATCAGTCTGTGCAATCTTCTTGCAACAGCTTACCAAGTGGTCCACTGTTTCTTCAGCTTCTTTGCATAGGCGGCACTTACTGTCTGTTGCTGTCTTCTCAATTTTGACTTTGTATGCATTTGTCCTTAATGCTTGGTCTTGTGCAGCCAGAATTAGTCCCTCGGTCTCTTTCTTCAATTTTCCTGTTCTTAGCCATTGCCAGGTCTTGTTAATATCTGCTTTCCCAGCTATTTTTTTATGTATTGGCCATGTAGTGCTTTGTCTTCCCATGCCTCTATTCTGTTCTTCATTTGGTCTTTCTTGTAGGCCAGTTTGGTCTCTCCAGTAGTTAGTAAGCCTTCCTGATTACTAATTTCAGTGCATCTTCATCATTGTTCTTCAGATATTCTTCCAAAGCCATTTTTTCTTCTTCAACCATCTGATGTACTTGTAGCATTCCACGCCCACCTATTTGCCTTGGTAGATAAAGTCTATCAATGTCACTGCGTGGATGAAGGGCGTGATTCATTTTCATTATTTTTCTGGTCTGCCTATCCATTGCTTTTAGTTCTGCTTGAGTCCAGTCCACTATTCCAGCTGTGTATCTAATGACTGGGATTGCCCAGGTGTTGATTGCCTTTATGGTATTTCCTCCATTGAGTTTGGATTTTCAGATCTTCTTCACTCTCTTGATGTATTCACCTCTAATCTTTTTCTTGACTTCATGTGCTTGATGTTGTCAGCTTGAAGGATACCCAAGTATTTGTAGTAATCTTCCTCATCCAGACTCTTAATGTTATTTTCGTGGGGCATCTTGATTCCTTCAGTTTTCACTACCTTTCCTTGTTTGATGTAAGTGTGGCACATTTGTTCAAGCCAAACTCCATAACAATATCTGGCCTATATAAAGGACAGTGTTGAGCAGCGATTCTATTTCAGATGATTTTTTTCCATACAGCTTCAGATCATCCATGTAAAGGAGGTGGGATAGTCTAGCAGATGTTTTTTATGTTTGATAACCATGTCCTGAGTTATTCAGTATTGTTGACAGAGGAAACAGTGCAATAACAAATAGTAATGGTGATAATGAATCTCCTTGAAATATGCCTCTCTTGATATTAACCTCTCCCAGCCTCTCACCATTGATCTGCAACTGTGTCTTCCATTGTGCCATCGATCTTTGCACAAATTTTCTGATGTTTCTACTGACTCCTTTTATTTCTAGGCACTTGATTATCCAGTCATGTGGCAGAGAGTCAAATGCCTTTTTGTAGTCAATCCATGCCACATTCAGGTTGGTCTTCCTTCTCTTGCAGTTTTCCAAGATCATTTTGTCTATTAGGAGTTGATCTTTTGTTCCTCTGCTATTGGGGTGGTTTCCTTTTTGCTCAGGTCGAAAGAGATTGTTTTCAACTATATGCTGTTGTACTGCATCAGCTACCACACCAGTTAGTAATTTGAAAGTTGTTGGTAAGCAGGTCATTGGCCTGTAGTTACCTGGGGTTGCCCCTCGTGCTGGATTTTTCAGTATAGGTAGGGTTTTCCCAGTTTTTAGCCACTTTTCATTTCTCCTCCTTGTAAGATCTGTTGATTGCTTGGCATGAGTGGGTGTATAACAGTTAGAATGTTCACCAAACCATGCAGGTTCATCTTCACCTGGTGCTGCCAATTTTTGATTTTCTTTGCTCTTTTTTTCTAACCATTTTTTGTTCTTTATTACTAGTTTCTTTTCATTTCAACTTCTGTTTTATTTGCATCTACCTCTTTTAACCAAGCTGCATCCTTGTTGTATTTCTTTGGGTTATCTCATATCTGCTTCCAGAATTGCACTGTTTCTTCCTTGTCAGGTACTGACTGATTCCTTGCAGTTTCTCCATTGATGGATTGGTAGAAACGTTTCTGATTGGATTGAAATTGGAGGTTCTGCCTATAGTTTGCAATTCAAGCTTCCTATCTACTGATTTTCCTGGCTATAGCTGTTATTTGTTGCTTTATTATTTCCAGTGCTTCCTTGATCTCCTTGGTTTTCTAGTGTTATTTCTTGATTAGGTATTCTTTGTAGTCTTGTTCTTCAGCTGCTTTTCTTTCATCTGTTCTAGCTTGCTTGCATGTGATCTTATTCTGACTTAGTTCTAGTCTAACCTTCCATTTTTTTGTGCACTGTTTGTTTGTTTTTCTTTTTTGTTGATTTTACATCCCAGGTATTTCCTGTATAACTGCGCTTGCTGTACATTAATTGGTTTTGTTTCTTGCAGTGAATTGGTGCTGTATACTTGCTATTGCAGTATTTGCATCTTTTAATGCTTGTGCTAGCTTTTTCTTTGAAACAAGCTTCAATGCAGGTAGCCTTATTCTGTTGTTTTTGTGCTGTTCTAGATGCTCAGTTATTCTTTGTTTCAATTCTTTTATTTCTTTAGGTAGAGGGTTTTGTTCTTCCTGAGGAAGAGGTGCCTGGTTTCCAAATGAGAACAGTTGTATATCTCTACTGGATTCTTTCACTGCCAACTCCCCCTGGTTTGCCTCTACATTCTGAATTACTTCTTGTAAGGCTTTGATTTCTTTGCCCTTGGTAAACCTTTGCAGTTCGTCTAATTCTGTTTCTGTAAATACTTTATTTCGTGTTATAAATCGGCGTTGATCTGCTAGTCTCTGTTCTGTTATTTCTGATTCTGGATGTTGTTTTTTCCAGAATTGGTGCATTCGTTTTAGATATCCTCGTCTTGTTGGACTTGATCTGTAGTAACAGATCATTATTTCTTTGTTTTCCATCACTGTGTATCTGCGACGGGTAAACACCTT
This sequence comes from Crotalus tigris, assembly GCF_016545835.1. Lineage (NCBI taxonomy): Eukaryota > Metazoa > Chordata > Lepidosauria > Squamata > Viperidae > Crotalus > Crotalus tigris. The sequence goes on along the minus strand of NW_024098394.1, from coordinate 231,735 downwards.
TTCTTCCAGTAGTTCTGCAGCTGCTGGCCCTGTTGCTCCAGGCCAACAGTCCTGAGTCCTGTAACCCCATTTTTCACCAGAACCAGGAACTCCAATATCTAGTGCGGACCTTGTTAACCCGGGCGACGTCCGAGCCGGTATGGCATTCTGAAATTTACGTCTCACCATATTTTTTATGGGAGAGACACTCTGGGTCTGACTCCTCTGATGAGACCTGTCCAGTATGGTTGAACCTCTGGCATAGCTCTCATCTTCCTCAGAGTACACAAGCCCCACAACCACGTCAAGGTAGTGCCTCACTGGGGGTTTATTATTTATTATTATTATTATTATTATTATTATTATTATTATTATTATTATTATTATTATTATTATCGATCATCGCACAGTCAGCCAGATGTTCAGACTGGATTTGGCATTTTGTCTACCTATCGAGTCCTTACCCAGGACCTGGGATAGGCAGATGTGGATGTTTGATGGTATTACAGATATCGTCGCAGGATGGAAGCAGTTCCTAATAAGGCCGCCTTTTGCAATTGACTAATAGCGAATTTGTCAATGCCAATGGTGTTCAAGTGGTGCTCCAGTTGTTTTGGGATTGCACCCAAGGAGCCTATGACTATTGGTACTACCCTTGCTTGCTTTTGCCACAGTCTTTCTATTTCTATTTGTAGGTCTTTGTATTTTGTTATCTTCTCCAGTTCTTTCTCTTCTATTCTGCTGTCTCCAGGCACTGCCACATCCACTATCCAGACTTTTTTGTCTTTCTTATCGACAATTGTTAAGTCTGGGGTGTTATGTTGCAGGTGCTTGTCTGTTTGAATTCTGAAGTCCCAGAGCAGTTTAATTTTATCATTTTCTATGACTTTCTCTATTTTATGATCCCACCAGTTTTTGCTTACAGGCAAATGATATTTTTTGCAGATCTTCCAATGCACCATTGTTGCTACTTTGTCATGCCGCTGCTTGTAGTCAGTCTGTGCAATCTTCTTGCAACAGCTTACCAGGTGGTCCACTGTTTCTTCAGCTTCTTTGCATAGGCGGCACTTACTGTCTGTTGCTGTCTTCTCAATTTTGACTTTATATGCATTTGTCCTTAAGGCTTGGTCTTGTGCAGCCAGAATTAGTCCCTCGGTCTCTTTCTTCAATTTTCCTGCTCTTAGCCATTGCCAGGTCTTATTATTATCTGCTTTCCCAGCTATTTTTTTCATGTATTGGCCATGTAGTGCTTTGTCTTCCCATGCCTCTATTCTGTTCTTCATTTGGTCTTTCTTGTAGGCCAGTTTGGTCTCTCCAGTAGTCAGTAAGCCTTCCTGATATACTAATTTCAGTGCATCTTCATCATTGTTCTTCAGATATTCTTCCAAAGCCATTTTTTTCTTCTTCAACCATCTGATGTACTTGTAGCATTCCACGCCCACCTATTTGCCTTGGTAGATAAAGTCTATCAATGTCACTGCGTGGATGAAGGGCGTGATTCATTGTCATTATTTTTCTGGTCTGCCTATCCATTGCTTTTAGTTCTGCTTGAGTCCAGTCCACTATTCCAGCTGTGTACCTAATGACTGGGATTGCCCAGGTGTTGATTGCCTTTATGGTATTTCCTCCATTGAGTTTGGATTTTAAGATCTTCTTCACTCTCTTGATGTATTCACCTCTAATCTTTTTCTTGACTTCAGTGTGCTTGATGTTGTCAGCTTGAAGGATACCCAAGTATTTGTAGTACTCTTCCTCATCCAGACTCTTAATGTTATTTTCGTGGGGCATCTTGATTCCTTCAGTTTTCACTATTTTCCTTGTTTGATAGTAAGTGTGGCACATTTGTCCAAGCCAAACTCCATTACAATATCTTGGCTATATATACGGACAGTGTTGAGCAGCGATTCTATTTCAGATGATGTTTTTCCATACAGCTTCAGATCATCCATGTAAAGGAGTGGGATAGTCTAGCAGATGTTTTTGATGTTTGATAACCATGTCCTGAGTTATTCAGTATTGTTGACAGAGGAAACAGTGCAATAACAAATAGTAATGGTGATAATGAATCTCCTTGAAATATTCCTCTCTTGATATTAACCTCTCCCAGCTTCTCACCATTGATCTGCAACTGTGTCTTCCATTGTGCCATCGATCTTTGCACAAATTTTCTGATGTTTCTACTGACTCCTGTTATTTCTAGGCACTTGATTATCCAGTCATGTGGCAGAGAGTCAAATGCCTTTTTGTAGTCAATCCATGCCACATTCAGGTTGGTCTTCCTTTTCTTGCAGTTTTCCAAGATCATTTTGTCTATTAGGAGTTGATCTTTTGTTCCTCTGCTATTGGGGCGGTTTCCTTTCTGCTCAGGTGGAAAGAGATTGTTTTCAACTAGATGCTGTTGTACTGCATCAGCTACCACACCAGTTAGTAATTTGAAAGTTGTTGGTAAGCAGGTAATTGGCCTGTAGTTACCTGGTGTTGCCCCTTTTGCTGGATTTTTCATTATTAGGTAGGTTTTCCCAGTTGTTAGCCACTTTTCAATTTCTCCTCCTTGTAGTATATTGTTGAACTGCTTGGCAATGAGTGGGTGTATAACAGTTAGATGTTTCAACCAAAACCCATGCAGTTCATCTTCACCTGGTGCTGACCAATTTTTGATTTTCTTTGCTCTTTTTTCTACCATTTTTGTTGTTATTACTAGTTCTTTCATTTCAACTTCTGTTTTATTTGCATCCACCTCTTTTAACCAAGCCGCATCCTTGTTGTATTTCTTTGGGTTATCCCATATCTGCTTCCAGAACTGCACTGTTTCTTCCTTGTCAGGTACTGACTGATTCCTTGCAGTTTCTCCATTGATGGATTGGTAGAAACGTTTCTGATTGGATTGAAATTGGAGGTTCTGCCTATAGTTTGCAATTCAAGCTTCATATCTACTGATTTTCCTGGCTATAGCTGTTATTTGTTGCTTTATTATTTCCAGTGCTTCCTTGATCTTCCTTGTTTCTAAGTGGTATTTCTTGATTAGGTATTCTTTGGTCTTCTTGTTCTTCAGCTTCTTTTCTTTCATCTGTTCTAGCTTGCTTGCATGTGATCTTAACTTGCTGATCTTATTTTCTAGTCTAACCTTCCATTTTTGTGGTGCACTGTTTGTTTGTTTTTCTTTTTTGTTGATTTTACATCCCAGGTATTCTGTTATAACTGCAGCTGTGCTGTACATTAGTTGGTTTGTTTCTTGCAGTGAATTGGTGCTTATACTTGCTATTGCAGTATTTGCATCTTTTAATGCTTGTGCTAGCTGTTTCTTTGGAACAAGCTTCAATGCAGGCAGCCTTATTCTGTTGTTTTTGTGCTGTTCTAGATGCTCAATTATTCTTTGTTTCAATTCTTTTATTTCTTTAGTTAGAGGGTTTTGTTCTTCCTGAGGAAGAGGTGCCTGGTTTCCAAATGAGAACAGTTGTATATCTCTACTGGATTCTTTCACTGCCAACTCCCCCTGGTTTGCCTCTACATTCTGAATTACTTCTGGTAAGGCTTTGATTTCTTTGCCCTGGGTAAACCTTTGCAGTTCGTCCAATTCTGTTTCTGTAATACTTTATTTCGTGTTATAAATCGGCGTTGATCTGCTAGTCTCTGTTCTGTTATTTCTGATTCTGGATGTTGTTCTTTCCAGAATTGGTGCATTCGTTTTAGATATCCTCTTCTTGTTGGACTTGATCTGTAGTAACAGATCATTATTTCTTTGTTTTCCATCACTGTGTATCTGCGACGGGTAAACACCTTTTCTTCCAGTAGTTCTGCAGCTGCTGGCCCTGGTTGCTCAGCCAACAGTCCTGAGTCCTGTAACCCATTTTTCACCAGATATCCAGGAACTCCAATATCTAGCGCGGACCTTGTTAACCCGGGCGACGTCCGAGCCGGTATGGCATTCTGCAATTTACGTCTCACCATATTTTTTATGGGAGAGACACTCTTTGTCTGACTCCTCTGATGAGACCTGTCCAGTATGGTTGAACCTCTGGCATAGCTCTCATCTTCCTCAGAGTACACAAGCCCCACAACCACGTCAAGGTAGTGCCTCACTGGGGGTTATTATTATTATTATTATTATTATTATTATTATTATTATTATTATTATTATTATTGATCATCGCACAGTCAGCCAGATGTTCAGACTGGATTTGGCATTTTGTCTACCTATCGAGTCCTTACCCAGGACCTGGGATAGGCAGATGTGGATGTTTGATGGTATTACAGATATCGTCGCAGGATGGAAGCAGTTCCTAATAAGGCCGCCTTTTGCAATTGACTAATAGCGAATTTGTCAATGCCAATGGTGTTCAAGTGGTGCTCCAGTTGTTTTGGGATTGCACCCAAGGAGCCTATGACTATTGGTACTACCCTTGCTTGCTTTTGCCACAGTCTTTCTATTTCTATTTGTAGGTCTTTGTATTTTGTTATCTTCTCCAGTTCTTTCTCTTCTATTCTGCTATCTCCAGGCACTGCCACGTCCACTATCCAGACTTTTTTGTCTTTCTTATCGACAATTGTTAAGTCTGGGGTGTTATGTTGCAGGTGCTTGTCTGTTTGAATTCTGAAGTCCCAGAGCAGTTTAATTTTATCATTTTCTATGACTTTCTCTATTTTATGATCCCACCAGTTTTTGCTTACAGGCAAATGATATTTTTTGCAGATCTTCCAATGCACCATTGTTGCTACTTTGTCATGCCGCTGCTTGTAATCAGTCTGTGCAATCTTCTTGCAACAGCTTACCAAGTGGTCCACTGTTTCTTCAGCTTCTTTGCATAGGCGGCACTTACTGTCTGTTGCTGTCTTCTCAATTTTGACTTTGTATGCATTTGTCCTTAAGGCTTGGTCTTGTGCAGCCAGAATTAGTCCCTCGGTCTCTTTCTTCAATTTTCCTGCTCTTAGCCATTGCCAGGTTTTATTATTATCTGCTTTCCCAGCTATTTTTTTCATGTATTGGCCATGTAGTGCTTTGTCTTCCCATGCCTCTATTCTGTTCTTCATTTGGTCTTTCTTGTAGGCCAGTTTGGTCTCTCCAGTAGTTAGTAAGCCTTCCTGATATACTAATTTCAGTGCATCTTCATCATTGTTCTTCAGATATTCTTCCAAAGCCATTTTTTCTTCTTCAACCATCTGATGTACTTGTAGCATTCCACACCCACCTATTTGCCTTGGTAGATAAAGTCTATCAATGTCACTGCGTGGATGAAGGGCATGATTCATTGTCATTATTTTTCTGGTCTGCCTGTCCATTGCTTTTAGTTCTGCTTGAGTCCAGTCCACTATTCCAGCTGTGTACCTAATGACTGGGATTGCCCAGGTGTTGATTGCCTTTATGGTATTTCCTCCATTGAGTTTGGATTTAAGATCTTCTTCACTCTCTTGATGTATTCACCTCTAATCTTTTTCTTGACTTCAGTGTGCTTGATGTTGTCAGCTTGAAGATACCCAAGTATTTGTAGTACTCTTCCTCATCCAGACTCTTAATGTTATTTTCGTGGGGCATCTTGATTCCTTCAGTTTTCATTATTTTTCCTTGTTTGATAGTAAGTGTGGCACATTTGTCCAAGCCAAACTCCATTACAATATCTTGGCTATATATACGGACAGTGTTGAGCAGCGATTCTATTTCAGATGATGTTTTTCCATACAGCTTCAGATCATCCATATAAAGGAGGTGGGATAGTCTGGCAGATGTTTTTGATGTTTGATAGCCATGTCCTGAGTTATTCAGTATTGTTGACAGAGGAAACAGTGCAATAACAAATAGTAATGGTGATAATGAATCTCCTTGAAATATTCCTCTCTTGATATTAACCTCTCCCAGCCTCTCACCATTGATCTGCAACTGTGTCTTCCATTGTGCCATCGATCTTTGCACAAATTTTCTGATGTTTCTACTGACTCCTGTTATTTCTAGGCACTTGATTATCCAATCATGTGGCAGAGAGTCAAATGCCTTTTTGTAGTCAATCCATGCCACATTCAGGTTGGTCTTCCTTCTCTTGCAGTTTTCCAAGATCATTTTGTCTATTAGGAGTTGATCTTTTGTTCCTCTGCTATTGGGGCGGTTTCCTTTCTGCTCAGGTGGAAAGAGATTGTTTTCAACTAGATGCTGTTGTACTGCATCAGCTACCACACCAGTTAGTAATTTGAAAGTTGTTGGTAAGCAGGTAATTGGCCTGTAGTTACCTGGTGTTGCCCCTTTTGCTGGATTTTTCATTATTAGGTAGGTTTTCCCAGTTGTTAGCCACTTTTCAATTTCTCCTCCTTGTAGTATATTGTTGAACTGTTTGGCAATGAGTGGGTGTATAACAGTTAGATGTTTCAACCAAAACCCATGCAGTTCATCTTCACCTGGTGCTGACCAATTTTTGATTTTCTTTGCTCTTTTTTCTACCATTTTTGTTGTTATTACTAGTTCTTTCATTTCAACTTCTGTTTTATTTGCATCTACCTCTTTTAACCAAGCCGCATCCTTGTTGTATTTCTTTGGATTATCCCATATCTGCTTCCAGAACTGCACTGTTTCTTCCTTGTCAGGTACTGACTGATTCCTTGCAGTTTCTCCATTTGGATTGGTAGAAACGTTTCTGATTGGATTGAAATTGGAGGTTCTGCCTATAGTTTGCAATTCGAGCTTCATATCTACTGATTTTCCTGGCTATAGCTGTTATTTGTTGCTTTATTATTTCCAGTGCTTCCTTGATCTTCCTTGTTTCTAAGTGGTATTTCTTGATTAGGTATTCTTTGGTCTTCTTGTTCTTCAGCTTCTTTTCTTTCATCTGTTCTAGCTTGCTTGCATGTGATCTTAACTTGCTGATCTTATTTTCTAGTCTAACCTTCCATTTTTGTGGTGCACTGTTTGTTTGTTTTTCTTCTTTGTTGATTTTGCATCCCAGGTATTCTGTTATAACTGCAGCTGTGCTGTACATTAGTTGGTTTGTTTCTTGCAGTGAATTGGTGCTTATACTTGATATTGCAGTATTTGCATCTTTTAATGCTTGTGCTAGCTGTTTCTTTGGAACAAGCTTCAATGCAGGTAGCCTTATTCTGTTGTTTTTGTGCTGTTCTAGATGCTCAGTTATTCTTTGTTTCAATTCTTTTATTTCTTTAGTTAGAGGGTTTTGTTCTTCCTGAGGAAGAGGTGCCTGGTTTCCAAATGAGAACAGTTGTATATCTCTGCTGGATTCCTTCACTGCCAACTCCCCCTGGTTTGCCTCTACATTCTGAATTACTTCTGGTAAGGCTTTGATTTCTTTGCCCTGGGTAAACCTTTGCAGTTCGTCCAATTCTGTTTCTGTGAATACTTTATTTCGTGTTATAAATCGGCGTTGATCTGCTAGTCTCTGTTCTGTTATTTCTGATTCTGGATGTTGTTCTTTCCAGAACTGGTGCATTCGTTTTAGATATCCTCTTCTTGTTGGACTTGATCTGTAGTAACAGATCATTATTTCTTTGTTTTCCATCACTGTGTATCTGCGACGGGTAAACATCTTTTCTTCCAGTAGTTCTGCAGCTGCTGGCCCTGGTTGCTCAGCCAACAGTCCTGAGTCCTGTAACCCATTTTTCACCAGATATCCAGGAACTCCGATATCTAGCGCGGACCTTGTTAACCCGGGCGACGTCCGAGCCGGTATGGCATTCTGCAATTTACGTCTCACAATATTTTTTATGGGAGAGACACTCTTTGTCTGACTCCTCTGATGAGACCTGTCCAGTATGGTTGAACCTCTGGCATAGCTCTCATCTTTCTCAGAGTACACAAGCCCCACAACCACGTCAAGGTAGTGCCTCACTGGGGGATTATTATTATTATTATTATTATTATTATTACTATTATATCACCTAGTTTGAAAGAATAAGTACCTCTGGCAACTGTATGCTGGTTGTAAGTTATGTTTCTTGTCACCATGGCCATTATGCTTGTTTTAGTTTAATGAGAGCTTGTTAACTGACTCTTAAGATAGAACTGGAGCAGGGTGATGAAAGCAATTTTCTTTTTTCCTCCTTGCTAGGAAAGAGCAAGCAAAAGGAGATGTTTCATTTCACACTACTTTCAAAATCCCTTGGAAAATATGCATGAATAAATGTATGTATGGGTGTTGATATGTATCCTCTCCCCAGTCCCATTTTATGCAATCATTTCTCAGGAATGCTTATGTCAGGAGTGAAAACTTGGCAGCTACATGTCTTATTGTTTTCATCTTGTCATTAGAGTAAGGAGGAGGAGGGGGAGATGAGGCTTCAAATGGGTTAATTAAAGAAACGAAACCCATCCAGTTCTGCAGACATGTCTTGAAACACAGATGAATGGAAACTTTTCGAGGACATTCTAACTGTGGGGAAAAAGATAACAGAAGGTTCTCAAAACAACAAGAAGGCGTTTACATGAACTACGTGGACATCTGGGAGATTTGGCTGGGAATGTCATTGTTATATGATTTGGTTAGATATCTTGGGATTTAGGGTTAATTTTCCAACACCTATACCAGTGATGGTGAACCTTTTAGAGACTGAGTGCCCAAACTGCAACCCATCTTATTTATCGCCGGGTGCCGGGTAGGCGTGGGCCCACTGGATGGGCGTGATCACCTCGATGTTGCTCATGGGGAGGGACATCTGTGGGGGCCGGGCAGGGTTGGGGAAGATCCAGGGGGTCTCTGGCAGGTGGGGCAGTGGGCAGGAGGCTCATCCTGGGGGGGGGGTGAGATGAGCAAGGTGAGGCAGGGCAGGGGTGTCATTGTCATAGGGCAAGGCGAGGCAGGGGCCGGAGTGGCTGCTGCCTGACATCATCGGCCCCTGCACACAGAGGCCAGCAAGCGCATGGGTTCTGGGATACATCCAGCCACATGGGACCTCGGCGAGTTAGAGGGAAGCTGGTTGAAGAGGGACGGTTGCCATCTCTGGGGCATGGCATGCGTGCCCACAGAAAGGGCTCTGAGTGCCGCCTCTGGCACGCGTGCCATAGGTTTGCCACCACTGGCCTATACCATGTCATTTATTCAATAAAACAGTAAGATCTTCAGAAATGAAAGAAATCCTGGATTGTATTTGGATATTTGAGCTGAAGGTTGACTGCTTATATTTTTGGCATGCCCATGGAGAAGATACCTCTTGCCTATGCCCTGATTATCAGGTAATTCTAGGGTACAAAAATTCAGGAGCTGCTGAGACATCTAGGAGCTAAATTGGAAGCAGAAAAGATGGTGAGGGGGGAACTACTTTTCATCTCTACACTGTGAGATGAAGGGAGAGGAAGTTTCAACCTTCCCTGTTGGTTTAAATATAGAGTGTCATGGTAGTGATGGTGAACCCACAGTTAAAATCTTGCTTTAGCCGTGAACTCTTTCTCTCACTGTCTCAGTTCCTTATGTGAGAGGGTTAAAATAGTACCATGCTTATATAGGTTAACTGTAATAGTAGGGACATAAAGCATGCAAACTTTCTGTAATGTTCAACAAACACTAATTTTCTTAGATCTTTACATCCATATTTGAATCTTCAGATACCTATCCTTGTGTATCATATTTATCTGGTGCCATTAGGACACCTCTCAAGGCAGAGAACAAATGGCAAAAAATATTACATCCCGTATAAACATTTAGGAAATTTGCATGTTTAGAGAATGTTGGGAAAATATTTAATTTGCGAAACAAAAAGCTTATAAACCTGACATCAGTTTCCTCAAAATAATCATTACAGATACACATGTGCATAAGTCCATGCATGGGTGCACTCAAACACACACACACAGACAGAGAGACAGGGGGGGGGGGGAGAGAAGCTCCTACCTACAAACCTGACAGGCATTTGTTGATTTCTGGTTTCTGTCTAAAGTTCAGGAATCATATTCTTTAATTACAGCTCAGTGATTACACAGGTTGTTAGTTCTGGGTGATAACTTCATTAATCTCCACATTAAATCTTTACTGCAGTCCGATTTAGCTCAGCATCACTCCATTAGGTGCCAACTGGTGCTCTGATCCTAAACATCACCATCATTGTATCTGCCACCAATAAGATTGCATTTTAGGATGTTGCAAACTTATGGTTATTTTCTTGTGGGCCATGAAAAGAATCGTATATGTTGGAATGAACTGATTTATAAGGTTTCCTATCCATCTATATTACTTGATTTTAATAAATAAATCAAACCTTAGAAAGCATATCAATTGCTCATTCCTTCAATGATACTGTATGACTTACAAAGTACAGTGAAAACATTCTTGTGGAAAAAATAAGCTAATTCTGGAAAGTATGTATGGATTTATTTACTTACATAAATACATTTATTTACTTACAAGGGGCTCACTTTAACTTCAGTGAATATTTAGTCCATACAACAGGCCCTGCAGCAGTGTTGACTAAGTGGTTGTGGATATCAACCAGTTACATGATTAGATCCATAAAATAAAAATTCAGAAATAAAAATCATCATCTTTTCTTTCTTTTGGTTAGGAACATCTTTTCAAGCTTGATAAGGATAAGGCCATATTAGAAGAAAATATTCAGCAAGGCCCAGAGGTCCCCTCTTCAAAATAAATATATACTTGGTGTCAAATACTCTCCCAACAATTTCTGAATATGCAAATTTCCTAAATATTTACATTGGGATTTAATATTTCCTGGCATTTATTTCCATCATTCATCACCTGACAACTGGTATTTCGTCAATAACATTCAGTGTTGTTCAAATGGCACCAGATCAATATGATGTGTGAGGATAGGCATGCAAAGATCCAAACAGGGATGTAAAAATCCCAGAAAATTTGGCAAGTTAATCCTATTTTATATCCCAGAGCATTCTGATATCAGAATCTTCCATGAATCAATCAACCTATTGGACCTGCTTCTTCCCTGGCCATCTCCCCACTATTTAAATGGGCTCGTTTTAATGGGTATCAATGGCACAGAAATAATTTATACCCATTGTACTCTGGCATAGAATAGCAACGAATCTGGAGGATGAAAAAGACAATGGATCCTTTAAAACTATGACTTTCTCTCATGACCCTGGGAAAAGACCTCTCTGGTTCCAGCAGTGACCATAAGACAATTTTTTTATTCATTTATTTATTCCTGACATTTACAATACCTCCTTGCAAAGGTACAATTATAAAAGTATAAAAGTATCTATGGAGATTCTCAGTCATCCAGATCATGGTTGTCCCAAAAGTGCTTTTTCAAAAGACAACTGGACTTTGTTTATTTTTGAAGACATTTCACTTCTCATCCAAAAAGCTTATTCAGTTCTTAATCCAGTCCATTTTTTTACATTTTAGAATAAGCATAGGGATCCCAACATGGGGTTAGGAAGCTTTAACCCGCATCCTTCCCAGTCAGAATCAAAATCCTTATCTTTGTATCATTTTCATTTGGGAAAAATCCCAAAGGAAACAACCAACAACAAGAGTTAATAGGAACACCTTCATTTCATTTTTTTAAAAAAAGATCATTTGGCACTTCTACAGAAAAATAAAATGCACTTGATTAGAAACAAGAACAGAAAATGTACATCTTCATTATGTGTATTCATTTAACAAATTCTCATGTAATTAATAAATACACAGGGTTATATCATAAAAAGTCTATGTTTGTGCTTTGAATAAAATTTGTACACCTATTACCTGCCTAAACATTTTACCTAGATCACAAATAAGAACTGGATTTGACCAGTGAGAGACTAAAGTAGTTGTGCAAACCTACTAAGTCAGTTAGAGTTTACTTCTGGATATTTTGTCAAAGCCACCTGGTTATCTCCTGCTACTATCTGCATATTTTGCTTGCTTTACATTTCCCCTTTTTATTTAAACTCCCTCCACAATTCACATTGCCAAAATGTGGTCCAAAAGAACTGGAGAAATGTATTCTTCCATTGCTGTTTCTAGTTACTTTCTGAACTTCGCTGCTTTCCATGGCATTACTTCCCTGTTCTGCATGGCATCTTGTTCAGTGTAGGAAGCCTAAACTGTTGGCGGCTCATTTTGAGTAATTTGCATCATTCATTGTGGACAGAATCGATGAACTCACATTGACTTGGACTCCAGTGTGATGGTAGATTATAAGGATGCAATCTCATCCACTGTCCTATTACTTGGGATTACTTTCAGTTTGTAGCTCTTGAAGTTGTAGGCAATGTATGTGGAAAAATGAAGACCACTAGCTTCCTGTTCAACTCTTGTCACTCTTGGCTGAACAAATTGGCTGAACAAATTGAACTAACTACATGGTGGTGATCGGGGCCTTTTCAGGAGTGGCATATGTTCTCACTCTTCCACTTCAAGGATGCAGTTATTAGTTCTGTATGATAATCCCTCTCTTGACCTAGGAGACTTATAAAATTACAAGCTAGTCTCAAATATTGCAACTTTGATGAAAAATGATTGAAAATCCAGTGACAATGCAGCTCCAGATGCCACTGGATGATATTACTGTATCTGGATCCATTTTTGTTGGATATGAAACAGGAATTGTTTTAATCATTTTAGAGGTAACATATGTTGAATATGAATATGAAGAGTGCCTTGCTAGATGTTCTTCCTGCAGGAAGTGGATTGAGCAGCGGTTATCCAAAACTTAGATGCATCCTGTAGTGATGATGCAGCATAGTGCTTATGGAGCTACTTTTTGAAAAGTCTCTGAAAGTTGCAACTGATGCAAGCAGCAGAAAGGCTGCTAACTTTTAAAAGGATTCCCAAAATCTCTGTTGAAGGATCTGCACTGCAGGCACAATTTGAGAAGTTCGTATTAACAAGCTGAGATTGACAAGAGAGGTTTTTCTTTACCTTATCCATGTATTGCTCTGGACCTGTCCATCTGTCCTGTTACAAATTTATCTGGCTTTTAAGATTTTCAGGAGGTCATATTGAGCATGTCTCACAGGCCAGAGGCTCATCTTTCTGGCATACACGAGGGGGCCTTCTCCTAAACTGTAAGTTGTATTTGGTCCTCAGTCTCTCAGTCTTTAGAAAACATATCTTGAATCAGGCTTTAAATAGTTTTACTATCATTTTTAATTTACGTTTTAATTCATTTTTTATTGTTTATAATATTTTGGTACCCTCCTTCATTACTTTCTATGGTGAAATAACAGGGCACCAATCAATCAATCAATCAAAGTCAATTGAAGGCCATGTTTAATGTGTCTTGTATCCATTGACTAGGTCAAACCACATCTAGAAAGGATAATCCTTCCAGAAGAAGCAAGGATACTTTTGCTTTGCTCTCTGGCTGAAATCTGAAGGATTCCTGGGTTTTTCAAGGCAGTTTAAAAACACAACTCTCCCTAGGAGAAAAAAAGCTTCTCCTCCCCCCCAAAAAAAGAAAAAAAAAGACAGCTGTTTACTGAGGAAAGGTAAGTGGCAGGGATCATGCTGGTAACATGAGCAATAAGATGCGCCACTGTTCCAGGAAATGTTAGCATATTCTCTTTTGCATATAGACTTTCCCCCTTTTTTCACACCAAAGAAGCTTTCTCTTTTATTATCAGAATAAATTACTTTGTATCTTATATTAGAAAAACAGTAAGTTCTTCAAATTGGATAAAAAGAGTGAAGTTCTGTCAGCAAGCAATAAATAAATCAATGGGAATATTGTGAGTATGCTTCTGCATTATCACTGTGATGACAGCTATGGCAGTTTGGCCCAAGCAAAACACACAATCGTCTAAATCATAACCATGTGTGCCATGGTGTCAGGGGAAAGAAAATGAAATAATTACCCAATAGTCCTACAGAAGGCAAATGAAGCAAGACTTTGCTCCAACTGCTGTACTGGAAAGCTAGTGTCCAAGAAGGGTATTAAAATTAATGCTAGTAAACAGGGATAAAATTAATGGCTTAACTAGGAAGGGCTTCCCAGCTGTCACAGTACTGCATGGAGTCTTTTCCAACAGTTTTGTGGTGGAAAAATAGAATTGAAATCTCTAGTATGCTAGGGCAGGGGTGGTGGAAGAAAGGAAGTTGGCCAACTTGTATGTAGCTTCCTAGTCCACGATTCAGGATCCAAAGCTCTTTTCTACCAGGAGGATAACAAAGTGGGGACAATGGTAAATTGCTCTGGCTGAGAGTCAGAAATGGATACAACATAATCTATTGAAATACATAAAAGTAATGTTAAAATCATGTTTTCTTTCCAGTGTGCACATATTCAGCATGTTTTCAAGATAGCAAATAAACAGCCAAATGTCAGCTTGCTAATTGGTAGAATAAGAAAGGGAACTCTTACAGTTTTTACTTGCCTTGTTCCCTCAGTACATAGTACAGAGAAACATCCAGGCTTTTTTGGGAAGAAAAGCAAGAAAATACAGACTTCTAAAAGGGAACAGCAGCAGATAATTGACCAGTTGCAGAACTGCTTCCGAGCAAGAGCAGTCTATCAGAACAGTGATGAGTTGCATCTTTAATGTCTTTGCTTTCAAAAATCCTTCTATTAAAAAATTTTTTTTCTATTTTTCAATGCAATTTTTGAACACCGTGAGACAAGAGATTGGGCATTTTAGAACAGGGTTTCCCAAATAATAACAAAATGATCTTTAAAATGTGTCTCTTTGCTTTCTTTATTGAAAAGATACTATGCAAATAGTAATTTCTCATGCCTGTGCTTGAAAAATGTCTCATCTACCTAATTATTTCATATTCTAAACTATAGAATTCAATTTAGAATTTTTCAGTATCTTCAGATCCAGGGAATGGGTAAATGCCCTCTTGAGAGCATGGTCATTATCCGATTGAGGCATCTGCCCTCAGGGTTAAAGATTAAACACTTCTTACATCCCGTCTCTAAAAGACAGAATCAGTTAAGGCAGGGGTCTTCAAACTTGGCCCTTTTATGACTTGTGGACTTCAACTCCCAGAATTCCTCAGCCAGGCACACTGTTTGAAGACCCCTGAGTTAAGGCAATCTACAACTTGTAATAGGGGAGTATTATTTATATTTTAGTATTCCAATGCTGTCTTTCATATGTCAAGCAAATCTCAAGAAAATTAAGAATTTGATTGCTGGAGCATGAAAATATAGTGCAGAATCAGAGAGAAGGGCTCCTACATTGCAATGTTTTAAGAATTGTTCCAGTAAGTTTGAGCAGAAAATTACCAAGCCAGGTGATCCAAAGTTAATCATGTATTGTTGAGTAGAAAAGCCTGCTGGAATTTTCATTGGATGATAGTGCTTCCTATAGGGTTGAATGAAAAAAGTTAAAAAGAGCACACTATAAGTGAAATATTCCTTATGAACCAATAAAAATATTAATATTGTTACATAAGAGAAAAATTTAAATATCTTTGGATTCGACTAATATCTCTGAAATTAAGCAGATAAATACAAATTACTAATTCCTTTATTGTCAAAGTACAACATGTGTACAATGAGATTGGCTGAGCCTCCCTTCGTGCACCCCCCCATCACAACTCACAATGACAATAAACACACAATCTTATTGCACCATGTGAACTTATTGCACAATGTTCTGGTCCCGCAAGTCTATCATACATGGAGTTATTTTCCATTCAGGAGTCAGACAGCCCATGGGTAGAAACTGTTCTTCAGCCTGTTGGTGTGGCTGGCTATGCTTCTATATCTCCTACCCAATGGTAGGAGAGTAAAGAAGTGCTGGCCAGGGTGTGAGTCATCCCAGAGGATTCTCCTCATTCTTCTAAGGCAGCGGGCCCTAGCGATGGCGTCTAGTGGTATCAGGGGACAGGCCCACGATGTTTTATGCTGTGCTCACTACCCTCTGTAGTGTCTTTCTATCCACGGCTGTCAAGCCAACATACCACACCATAATGCAATGTGAGAGGATGCTTTCTATAGTGGACCAGTAAAAGAAGGTCATCAGTTGTTGTTCCACTTTGTTCTTTCTCAAGACCCTAAGGAAGTGGAGTCTCTGTTGGGCCTTTCTGGCCACCTGGGTTGTGTTGATTTTCCAGGTGAGATCTTCACTGAGATAGACTCCCAGGAATTTAAAGGAGGAAACTCTCTCCACACGCCCCCCCCCAATGTAAAGTGGGCTGGGTTACTCTCTTTTCTTCTGGACGTCTAACACCATCTCCTTTGCTTTGCCGATGTTCAGGTGCAAGTTGTTTTCTAGGCACCATGAGGATAGTTTTTGAACCTCCCCCTGTACGCAGTTTCGTCTCCACCTTTACTAAGACCCAATACTGCGAACTTAATGATTGCAGTGGATGGGTCAGATGATACACAATCATGTGTGTACAGTGAATACACATAGGGACTGAGCACATAGTCCTGTGGTGAGCCAGTGCAAAGCTTCAGGGAGGTAGATGTGACAGGCCCAATCCTCACTGTTTGTGGCTGGTCCCTCAAAAAGTCTTTGATCCAGTCGCAGATGGACGGGGGGAAATCCAAGTCAATCAGCTTTTCAATAAGCATGCTTGGCAGGATAGTATTGAAAGCTGATCTATAGTCAATGAAAAGCATCCAGACATAGTTTCCGGGTTTCTCCAAATGGCTCGCTACAGAATGTAAGGCAGTAGCTATGGCGTCGTCTGTCGACCTATTCCCCCTTTAGGCAAACTGATGTTTGTCAAAGTCTGGTGGGAGACATGTCCTAAGATGTTGGAGAACCAGTCTTTCGAAGCATTTCATCACTATAGATGTTAATGCGATAGGTCTGTAGTCATTTAGGTAGTTAATTGCTGTTTTCTTTGGGACTGGGACAATAGTGACTGCTTTCAAGCATGATAGAATACTGGCCATTTGCAGGAAGATGTTAAAAATCCTTGTCAGGACCCCTGCTAATTGATTGGCACAATTCTTTACCACTATCCCCAGCACCCCATCAGGGCCTGCAGCTTTGCTGGGATTCATAGCCTTCAATACAGCTTTCACTTGATGTTCGTATAGGGTGAGTGGCTGGGAATCAAGAGGCTGGCAGGCAGAGGCTACGGGGTCTGGTCTTTTCACCTCGTAGCAAGCAAAGAAGATGTTCATCTCCTCTACCAACAAGGCATCGGCATTGAACATGTTCCTCATGTTGCCCTTACGGTTAGTTAGGTGCTGCAGTCCCTGCCACACTTGCTTAGGGTTGTTATCTGCTAGATGGTTCTCCACCTTAGGTTTGTATTGTTGTTTTGCCATCTTAATGCCTCTTCTAAGGTTTGCCCTGGCCTCTCTATATGTATCTCTGTCCCCTGCCTCAAAGGCAGAATCCCGGGCTCTCAGAAGTATCCATATCTCTGCGGTCATCCAGGGTTTATAATTCCTGTAGACTCTGATGCACTTTTCTGTTGTCACACTTTCAGTGCACACTTTGATGTAAGAGAGTACAGCATCAGTGTATTCATGCAGGTCTTGATGTTCAAATACACTCCATTCAGTGGTTTCAAAACAGTCCTGCAGCTGACTGAGAGCACCCTCTGGCCAGAGTTTAACCATTTTCATGACTGGCTGAGTTCTTTTCCTGAGAGGGACATACTTTGGGAACAACAGGAGTGAAAGATGGTCGGATGTACCCAGGTGGGGGAGGGGGATTGCTCTGTATGCCTGTTTCAGATTAGAATACACATGGTCTAAAGTGTTCTTCCCTCTGGTGGAAAATTGCATGTACTGCACAAACTTAGGGAGAACTGTCTTTAGACAGGCTTGATTGAAGTCCCCAGCCATGACAAGAGTGCCCTCTGGATGAGTTTGCTGCTGCCTGGAGATGACGTCATATAGCTTAGAAAGCGCCACGCTGACATTGGCATCAGGTGGAATATAAACAGCTATAATAATTATCACAGTGATTTCTCTAGGCAGATAAAATGGCCTACATGTGACAGTCATTAGTTCCACATCTGGGGAACAATATGTATAGACTACTCTGCTGTTAACACACCAATCACTGTGTATGTAGATACAGAGTCCTTCTCCCTTGCTCTTACCACAATCACCATTTCTATCAGAGCGATAAATGAGTCAGCTTGTCAACTCCACTGCCGCATGAGGTACAGCTGGGGGTAATCAGGTCTCCATGACCATCATCATGCAGCTTTCACGGAGAAGCCTGCTTGCTGCCATCTGCAGCTCTAATTCAACAATTTTGTGGGCGAAGCATCTAGCGTTGCTCAAGAAGACACTTGGCAGCGCTAGTCTATGGGGCTGTTTTCTGAGCCGAGCCAACAGACTGGTTCTGCAGCTGCACTTCTATTTCTGCTTCTTTTGCTTTTGCTTTCGTCGACACCTCCCCAACCTGATGACAATCCATGGAGATCCTGGAAGCCTCGCTATGCAATTCGGTATGTTGTGGGACTGCTGAAAATCGCTGGTAATCCTGGATTGACTTGTGAGCCCAATGTTTAGCAGCTCTATGCGTGTGTAGGCAAATTTGACCCTTTGCGCTACACTGTGCACACACATCCATATGCACATTATTTCAAATACCACACACCAATACCAGGAGCTCAGGGCTGCTGCATGTGAACGTGCCGCCATCTTAAAAAAAATACTAGGTGGAACTTAAAAAAAATAAGCTACATTTTAAATAATTGCTTCAGAGATAAGAGCTCTGCTGGAAATATATAATACTTATTAGGGAAGCTTTTTCTGTAAGAAATGTGAATAAAAATATTATCCATCTGGGTGGCTGAGTTCCAGTTGCTTCATGGAAATGTGCAGAAAGAATTGGGCCAGTTTAAGTTCTGAACATATCTTTTATCTCAGGGGCTGCCACAAAGAAGTGGGAGTCAAGCTATTCTCCAAAATGCCTGAGGGCAGGACAAGAAGCAACAGATGGAAACTAATCAAGGAGAGAAGCAACCTAGAACTAAGGAGAAACTTCGTGACAGTTAGAACAATTAACCAATGGAACAACCTGCCTCCAGAAACGGTGAATGCTCCAACACTGGAAGTTTTTAAGAAGAGACTGGACAGCCATTTGTCCGAAATGGTATAGGGTTTCCTGCCTGAGCAGAGGGCTGGACTCGATGACCTGCAAGGTCCCTTCCAACTATTATTATTATTATTATTATTATTATTATTATTATTATTATTATTATTATTATAACATGAAACTGCGATAGTATTACTAATTTGGATTTAGACATATTTATAAATGTTTAATTGGTAGAAATCTGAAGAAATATGTCACATACTGTTAACTGACTTACGTTTTGTATTACATTGCATTAAGGAAATGTTGTTCTGAATAATAGTGGACTTCATTCTGAGAAGGGATTAAGCAAAACAATACAGTGAAAAAAATTATTGGTCACCATTGAAAAACCCTCTAGCTGAAACATTTGTTCAAAGGGCATGTCATAAATGATGCTATACAACCTCATGAACTTTTAAGGCAGTATTACTACTGTCAGATTGTTACAGTATTAAAATATATTCACAGCAATTAAGCATTTGGTGTTTCACTGTTATTTTTGGTAATGGTAATAACAGCACCAATCAACAAAGTAGGCCAGTTTTTTCTTTTATGCTGTGAGCTTACTTAAAATGGCATAGCGATGTTCCCAGCTAAAAAAGTTTTAGTTTTATTCCAGATTCTGTTTCATAGTGTTCTGAAATCCACTAGGTAGAAGAAAATTAGGCCAAGCTAGCAATCCTTTTACTCAGGTAGGAAGCTATCCTGTGCATTTTTAATTTAGTTACATTTTTAATTAGGATATTTATATGATGTTTCATGTATACAGAACAGAACAGTTTACCTGGATGTCAACCCAAGTGAAGGAATAGACAAAAGCATCCATTCGCATGGTGTGTCGTCTTTATATATTTTAATATCAATGTCTGCTCCATTAGATTTTTATATTTTTTAAAAATTCCATCTGGTATTTATTATTTAAATATATATACATTTCTTTGATGTATAGCTGGTAATATTTATTTTAATATGAATGCACTGGTGATTATTTGGAGAGGCATGCAATTCTTTGTTCTTTGGGCCAATTCCATTGGTTCAGAATATTTTTCATAGGCATATACAAAGACCAAATTCCTTAAACTTTGTGGAGGAAATAGGTTTCAGCAGGCTGTCTGCATCAGGGCATCTTCAGATATTCTCTGACTGCCTACTTAAGAATTTCATCTGAAAGTAAAGTGGAAGCTTATAAGCTGCAACAGCATTATGTGGTGGTGCTACAGTTTATTTATTCATTAATTCCACTTATATCCTGTTTTTCCTTCAAGTTACTTAATGTACCCTTCCAGTTTATCTTCACAACAATCTTGCAAGGCAGATTAGTTTGAGAGTGGCACAGCTCTAAATCATTATCTGTACACAAAGTAATAATCTTCCTGGCTCGTGTTAAATGGATGCTCATGTTGTGATGCAATATGCATAATAATAATTTATTTAGTATGAAAAATAAATGCATGCATGAGTAAGCAAACTGGCCTTCTCTTGCACCCCTTTTCTTTTAATGGAGTCACTTTGCAACCAGTAAAATGATCCATTAAACTAGATATGAACTTAATGTGGGATCTGGTCTTTTACTCTGGAAATGTTGACATTTTAGTCAGATGGAAAACTATGGTAGCATTTCAAGAGTGTCAGAAATCAAAATAAAAACTTAAAACAACAGAAATGAAAAGAAGGCTAAAATGAGTTTTTCTGGGAACTATTACAGCCGCCTTTTCACAATTACATTATGGCAGAATAGAGCTGGAGGATTTGCCTGAGCAGGCTTGATCCTTGTATGAAAAATAGTTAAGAGACTGAAGCTGAAAAATGCCATTATTTTTCAGTCTAAGGCTGGGAAAATTAACCCTCCGTGTCCCAAGAGTTTACTAAAAGACAAAACATAAACCTGATGCCAGATTAAGAAGAGAGGGAAGATAAAGTGCTTAAGTTTGGCAGTTATATTCATTTTTTTGTGATTAGAGATCATTACAAAAGAATGAATGGGGTATCAGTGGGATTCAGTCTTTTAGTCATTGATTCATGCACATGTGATCTAAGGCAGTGCTTTTCAACCTTTTCACAGATTGTACCACTTTTAGGACATGACAATATTCAAGTACCACCAGTGCTTAGCAAGTTGATGACTAAAAAAAAAAGGAAAAAAGTACTAGTTTTAATTTCTTTGGTGGCGATTCCTTTGCTGAATCACTTTCCCTTTGCACTGATGAATGTATGATGAATTTATCCATATTTATTAATATGCACAGTGGTGGGATTCAAATATGTGAACAACCAGTTCTCTATGTGGATGCCACTTCTGGGCCTGGACAACAAAAAATTAGCTACCAGTTCTGCCAAAGTGGTGTGAACTGGCTGAATCCCACCACTGAATATGCACCGCTACTTTGGTGGTCATGTGGCTGGTCAGCCCTTCTTCCTTTCTCTATCTCCTCTTTCTCATTCACAGCCTATTCCTTCATTGAACCCTCTGCTTCTCTCACAGAAGCCTCACCTGTTCTTGTCTTTCTCCTCACTGTTTCTCTCACAGAAGCCTCTCCTCTTCTCCCTCTCTCTTTCTCTGGCACAGCTGCCACTTCAGCTCATTGGCAGTGCTGCTGCTTCAGCTCATCCCCTCTGCTACACTTGTCTAGGTCACATATGACCTGCCTGGTGCTAAAGTACCAACCAGTGTATCACTGGTTGAAAAGCCCTGATCTGAGGAACTCCAAAGGTTTCTTTATGACATCAATCAGAACACGAGCAGCAATGGAAAACCTTCATTGGAAGCAACATTTTTGCATCTGAAGTGTTCAGTATTAGCCCTCTTTTGCCTAAGATTCTCTGATCAGGGCTGAAAAATTCCAGCTGGGGTAGGGGTGGTGGGAGAGAGAAGTAAAGGAAACATTAACTCTGCTTCTTATAAGTGATCGTTTAGTTTTTTACAGCCCATATTTCCCTGTATTTTAGATTGTAAACAACAATGAAGTTGTGAGATACATCGCATCTTGTACAGCAGCTGTTTAAGTGCCTTTGCTTCCCAACTCTGCAACTGAGGGAGTCTTCTCCTTAGACGGCCTAATGAAAGCTTTTTGTGTATGTGTATGTATGTTTGTGTGTTGACTCCTGGCAACTGCCTAAACAAGTCCCTGCAGTTTTCTTGGCAAGATTTCAGAAGTGATTTGCTCTTGCCTCCTTCCTATGTCTGAGAGAGAGGGACTGGTCCAATGTCACCCGGCTGGTTTGATGCCTAAGGCAGGACTAGAAGTCACAGACTTCCAGTTTCTAGCCTGATGCTTTAATCATTACACCAAACTGGCTCCCTGATGAAACCCAAATAGGAGTCCTTAACGTTGTTTTTTTTACACATCAGCTGTTCATTGTTTCTCACTAAAACAATATACCCACATATAGCATATTGAGCTTGGCAATGAAGTGAAGCCTACGGTCTGTGATAATGTAGCAAACAGTAAACAGTAAGAAAATGAAACTAGATATCTAAGTGGGACTTTGAAATTAGAACTGTGGAAGCAACTATCATTGTTCAGTTGTATTACATCAGATAAAAAAACATTAAAATTAAAAATGTTGCACTGGTTAGTAGCTCTCAAAATCAAGAACTTCTTATTTCAAGTTTGAATCTCTTCAAGTGAAAGCTTCTACACATTGGTTCTTCTCTTTTCCTTGGGTGTTCTGGAGAATAAATTGAGAAATCTCTTCCCTATAATATCATCCCTATCATGCCTTCTCTTCCTTAGGTTAAACATACCAAGTTCCTTTAGCCACTCTTTGTACAATTTGCACAATATATACTGTTTCTAGTTCCTGAGTATCCTTTTTGTATTGTGGCAACCAGAACTGGACATAGTAGTCTAGGTGTGATTTGACCAAGAATCATAGAACCATACTATTAGCAGTTAAACTCAAGCTATGTCATGTCACAAATACAAAGAGAGAAGTAATATTGAGCCCAAAGGCTCAATGAAAATATGCTCATTAATTGTAGCATAGGAAAAAAATTACTTTTCTGGTTTTCCAATAAATTCTATACAGTTTTACACAATAAGACTTTATGGGACACAAGATTCCTTGGAGTCTAAATGTCTAACATTCAAGGAGTCATCCATGTGAAATACGAAGGACAAAAAAAGACTTGTAATCTTTACAATGATTGCAGAAGTGTAGTTAGAACAAACCAGAGAATATCGGAACCCTTCACAGTAACATGTGGAGTAAAACAGGGATGTGTACTATCACTATTGTTTATCAGCATAAGCAAAGAAGCCAAAACTAAGAATGGAAATAATATCTACAAACTACTCTTTACAGACAATCAGGCATTACAGCTAAGAAACTGCAACAGCATCTGATAGCCATGAACCAAGAATACAAGACAAATAATATGAGAACTAGCAAAGAGAAAACAGAAGTAATGGCAAGCAGAAGAAAAAGGCATACCTTAAAAATAGTAAAAGAGAAAACAAGCATAAAACAAGAATCAAACTTCAAATATCTAGGAATAATATTCACCAAAGATGATAAAATGAATGAAGAGATTAACATAGGATGCAGTAAAAGCAAACCAAGCATTGAGACAGCTTGCTCCACTGCTACAACATAAGGCAGAACCAATCAGCACAAAGAAGCATCTCATACAAAGCATATCCAGCCCCACCCTATGTTACCAGTGCCAAACATGGACACTTACAATAAAACATAAAAGAAAGTTAGTCACAACGGAAATAAGATCTTTGAGAAAAGCTGCTGGAGTTGCCAGAAGAGAAAAAATAAGAAATAAGAAAATGTCCTAAATTACATATAAAAACAGGAAATAAAGTAATTTGCTCCTCTGGAGAAGATGTCTTGAGATTTCATATCTTACAAGGCATATACAAAAAGAGGAGAAGGTCAAATAACATGAGACACACCCAGAAGAAGATGGAGAGACAACACCAAAGACACACTACTGTGTTTTCCCCAAAATAAGACCTGGTGTTATATATTCTTTTGACACCAAAAGACACATTAGAACTTATTTTCAGGGAAACATGGTATCATGGTTGTTAAGTCCTTCACGAAATGGCAATGACACAAGAAGCAGTTGTAGTTCTCAGGAATCTCTTTATTTCTGTTCAGCATACTGGTTACAAGACGCCGACAACACCCAAATCTCCCTGCCCTTTTTATAGGCGATTCCCGGGCCAAACTGCAACATTTGGCGCGCTTGCACTCGAGCATGCGCGTGAGTGCTGGCGACAGCCAGTCTGGTCCCGGGCAGCTTGCACCTGCCCGGGACCGTTGCAATGCCCCGAGCCTGCTTTCACAGGCTCAGGACATAACACCCCTTCCCCCCCCAGCTAAGACTATGATCATACAAATAATAATATACAACCCAATACGAGTGTGGAACCCATACTAGCTTTGTACCAGTTATTCTTTTTGCTTCTATTGTTCCCCAGTGTTCTATTTTCCTATGGGTATGGGAATACTCTCTGTTAACTCTGTTTTGCCAGTAGGGTTACAAAATCTTCTAAATACTTAGGAGATCTTTTAGCTCTCTGTGACCTCCTGACTTCTGGGTACCTTCCAAGTACCCCTTGACTGAAGGGTGATGTATGCTTGTCCCCCTTGCTAGGCCCTGGTGATCCCCAAGGACTGTGCTCCAATGCCTGGCCTGCTTGCTTGCCCACCGGGCTCGTCAGGCCAGGGCTTCTTTCTCTGTTTGACCTGGTTGTCCTGCCTGGCTGCAGGCTCTCTGGCCCTCTTAAGTGACTGTCACTGTTGGGCAACTCTGTAGAACCTCCCAGGTCTGTCCTAGACCTGTCAAGAGGTTGTCTTTCCCCGTGTTCCCGTTCTGTACCCGGGCTTGCTGGGGTTTCAGTACTGTCCCAAAACTCAGTTGTCCCCTGAGTGATGCCAGAGGTGTTGTAGTCGGGATTCGGTTCCTCGACCACCTCCCTGTGTGCTTGCCCCCTTCTAGGGACAGGGGCAGTGTTCGCCAACTAGACGGAATGTGTGCCAGCTCTCTTGCAGGGTGTGGGTTGTTTGGATGCTCCCGGATATCCTCCCTGACTGGAGTACTGAGTGATGTGGGTGAGTAGTGATTATGCCCCCAGGGTGACTCCCTGGCTGGAGTAGGCACTGGTGCCTGAGTTCTAGTTGGGCTCCATGAATTCCTATTTGGAGCACTCGCAGAATCTCGGAATGAGCTGTCTGTAGTTCCCTCGTTAATGATAGGTGGCAGCCCGCACTCTTCCCTTTGCCCAAAGGGGTCCCCCTCCCCCCTGGAAAAGAACCAGGAGTCTCAGTGGGAAGGTCCCGTCTAGTGCGGAGCTGGTCGATGTGTCGTCGCAGGACACGACCGTCGTCCAGGGAAACCTCGTAGGACAAAGGACCTGTGACCCTGGACACAGTGGCAGGGACCCATGAATGACCAGGCCCGTAGTTACGAGTCCAGACCGGGGCACCCACAAGCAGTTGTCTAGGTGCCCTGGGGTGTGTGATTGTGGAAGATAGTCTGTCCGGGTGCAACCGGTCAAGCTTGGTAGTCAGTTTGCGCCCCCAACGAAGTTCAGCTGGGCTCCTCCCGGTAGAAGTGGAAGGTGTAGTGCGATAAGAAAGGAGGAAGTCAGCCAACCTGTGATGCCAGTCTCCATAGGTAATTTTCTTCAAAGCGTCCTTGGTGATGCGAACTATACGTTCAGCCATACCGTTGGTGGACGGGTGGAAAGGCGCAGAGGTGGCATGACGAATCATGTTGGCCTGTAAGAAAGCTTGGAATTCGGAGGAAGTAAATTGAGGGCCGTTGTCAGACACGAGGACATCAGGAAGCCCGTGTGCAGCAAAAATCCCTCTCAGTACTTGAATAGTCTTTGCAGTGGTGGTGGAAGAGACAGGTACAACCTCAAGCCATTTTGAATGGCTGTCAACCAGGACCAAGAAGAATTGACCCTGAAAGGGCCCAGCATAGTCAATGTGCACCCTAGACCATGGAGACTGTGTTTCCTCCCATCTATGTACAGGAGCTTGGGGCATTTCAGGGTGTGAGCGCTGACAAAGGTGGCATGCATGTATCTTAGCCTCAATGTCTCTATCTAACCCAGGCCACCACAAATGGCTGCGCGCAAGCGCCTTCATACGTACAATGCCAGGATGACCCTCGTGGAGGGAACCTAAGACCCTAGTCCTCATTGAGGCAGGAATGACAACTCTGCTCCCCCAAAGCAGACAACCCTGGAAAGTGGATAACTCGTTCCTTTTGGACCAGAAACTCTGAAACTCCGTGCCTGGACAGCTCTCTGGCCATTCAGATAAAACCCAAGATAGGACACGAGAAAGTGTGAGATCTGTGGCTGATTCAGTGGCCGCATCCCTGGCATCTAAAGGGGACTCAGGCAAGACCTAAATGGAGAGGATATTGATTATTGGTGCAGGGTCAGCCTCTATTACTGGCAGGGGTAATCTACTGAGGCCGTCAGCGTGGCCCATTTCTTTCCCAGGTTTGTGAAATAAGGAAAAATCATAGGCAGACAGAAAGATAGACCATCTCAGCATTCTGGGGGAGATGATTTGGGGAGTTTGTTTATGTGTGGTAAACAGCCCCAACAAAGGCTTATGGTCAGTGAAGACCGTGAAATGCCTGCCATATAGGAAATCATGGAACTTTTTGATTCCAGCAACAACAGCTAAAGCCTCCCTGTCAATTTGAGCATAATTTCGCTCTGCAGAAGACAAGGTTCTGGAGTAATATGCAACAGGAACCTGAGTTCCATCTGGTCTGAGGTGGCTTAGTACGGCTCCCACCCCATAAGGAGAAGCATCACAAGCGATGCACACAGGAAGGGATTCATTGAAATGTGCAAGCACACTGTTAGAAGTGAGTAAGGCCTTAACCTCATTGAAACTTGCTTCGTGTTTTTGTGACCACTGCCACACTGCCTGTTTGTCCAGGAGCCTATGAAGAGGCTCAGCTACACTAGCCTTGTTTGGAAGGAAGGAGTTGTAAAAGTTCAGAAGGCCCAGAAAGGCCTGTAGTTCGGCCTTGGACTTTGGCCTAAGAGCATGCATAATAGCTTTCAATTTGGATTCAGCAGGGTGAATCCCGGTAGCATCAATTTTGAATCCCAGAAAATCTGTAGAAGGCACCCCAATTTTACATTTGTACTTCTTAAGTTTGAGGCCCGTTTTCCTGAACCTCAGCAGGACACCCTTAATCTCTCAGCTAAGTTGTGTGTAGAGTCTCCAGCAATTAAGACATCATCAAAATAGGGGCAAACCCCTGGTATACCCCGTATTGTGTTTTCCATTATGCTTTGGAAAATTCCAGGAGCAACATTTACTCCAAATTGTAACCTCTTTACCTTGAATGCCCCCCTGTGAGTCACAATGGTTTGAGCTACAGCAGCAGCAGCATCAACAGGCAACTGTTGATACGCCTGAGCTAGGTCAAGCTTTGCAAAAACATGCCCCCCCCCTTGAGGGAGGCCAGAATATGACTGACCACGGGAACAGGGTAGGCATGTTGCTGCAATGCCTTATTCAGAGTGCATTTGTAATCTGCACAGATGCGAATGTCCCCATTTGCCTTAAGAGGCGTGACAATGGGGGTCTCCCAAGGACTGGAGTCGACAGGTTCTAAAACTCCTTGCTGAATCAATTTGTCCAATTGGGTGTCAATTTTACTTTTCAAGGCAAAAGGAACCCTTCTTGCTTTAATTCTAATAGGGTTGACAGTGGGATCTAATTTCAGTGACAGAGGGGGTCCTTTGTACGTGCCCAGCTGTGGGCTGAAAACATTTGCAAATTCTTTGCAGACTTCTTGTAGGTCTACTGTTTGCAAGCTATTGAGCCCTGTGACGTGTATTCCCAAGGCCTCAAACCAATCGAGTCCTATGAGACTCATTCGCTTCCCCCCCTACTACTATTACATCTAGTGGACCTTCAAAATCCTTATACTGTACGTTAAGGGTGGCCTCCCCCTTAACACACACTCTGGAGTTTTGAAAGTCTGTTAACACAATGTCGGAAGGCCTCAGCTTGGCCTGAAATCTGCTGCCAGAACAAATCTTCCTAAACGTGTGCATGGAAATGATTGAAAGTGCAGACCCCGTATCCAATTCCATAGCCAATGGAACCCCTTGTAGCTTCACTTTAAGTGACAGCTTTTTCTTAATGGGCTTGTGTGTGCCTGTCCTATTAATGCTTCTTCGCGAAGCACAGAAACCAACCCTGTTTTGGCTGGGGACCCTGGTACCTTTCAGGCGCAATTCTTCCCAAGGTTGTACCTTCTGACGGCCCAGACACACAGCTGCAACGTGTCCCTGTTTTCCGCATGCCCTACAGATAACGGAGCGGAATCTACAGTCGGTCCTCTTGTGGCGACCTCCACAACCGAGGCACTTGGGGAGAGCTGAAGAGCTTTCCTTCTGTTTCCCTCCTTTCGTGGGGTAGAGACGGTCTACTTCATCGTCAGGATCCTCCTCTGGGTTCCTTTGGACTCCTTCCTGGTGCACGGACACAGCTTCTGGAGTGCTTCTGATCGGCCTCATGTTCTTGATGGCGCCGCCCGCTGCCTCTTCTGCAGTAATCTCTCTCAAGGCATCTTGGAATGATAAGTCTTCTTTAGCGAAAAGTCTCTGCTGCAATTCTCTATGTCTCAGTCCGCATACAAATCTGTCTCTCAGCCGTTCTTCTAGATCCTTGAACTCGCAGTGTCTAGCGGCTTTTCTCAGCGCCCAAATCTCCCTGCCCTTTTTATAGGCGATTCCCGGGCCAAACTGCAACATGTGCGCGAGTGCTGGCGACAGCCAGTCTGGTCCCGGGCAGCTTGCACCTGCCCGGGACCATTGCAATGCCCCGAGCCTGCTTTCACAGGCTCAGGACATAACACCGGTGATCAGCCTGGCCAGGCGCCCCATGCCTGGTGTGGGCACAAGAGGCAACGAGCACACAAGGGCCACAGCCCGCCAGCCCTTTGGTGCAGCGCAGGTAAGTCCAAGTGCGGAGGCAGATGCGGGGAGGCGGGAGCAGATGATCCAGACATGCTGTGTGGCTGCCTGGCTCACAGAAAGCTCATGGGAGGCTTGCGAGGCTTGCGAGATGGCACCAGCAGCAGGAGGAGGTAGAGGCATGGGGGGAGAGGCAGGTGATCTGGATGTGTTGCACAGCCGCCTGGCTCACAGGAGGCTCATGGGAAGCTCACAAGGTGGCACTGGCAGCAGGCAGAAGCATGGGGGAGAGGCAGGCAATCCCACACACCACACATGATCATGGGCAAGCTGAGAGACAGTGGGACAGAGTGGGCAGTGCACCTGGATTGCCTGTCTCCCCCCATGCCTCTGCTTCCACCTGCTGCCGGTTCTGCCGTGCAATCCTCCCACAATCCTCCCATGAGCCAGCTGGCTGCACAGTATGTCTGGATCACCTGCCTCCCCCCCTTCCCTCTGCCTCCGCCTGCTGCCAGTGCCACTGTGTGGTCGTTGTGTCCAGATCGTCTGCCTGTCCCCGCCTCTGCCTCCATGTTCAGAGTTACCTGCACTGCATGGACTGCTGCTGCTGCTGCTGACAGACATCATCAGCCCTTGTGCATTAACCACCTCCTGTGCTGGCCACACCCATTCCCCTTATTTTTGGGATAGGGCTTATATTAGGTTTACCCTAAAAAAATCAGGCTAGAACTTATTTTCTTGGTGGCTTTATTTTCAGGGAAACATGGCATTACAACTTCAGTTAACAATAGGAGAAGGAGGAGGAGGAGGAGGAGGAGGAGGAGGAGGAGGAGGAGGAGGAGGAGGAGGAGGAGGAGGAGGAGAACATTTACAATAATATCATATTAGTGCCCTAACTGTGATTAGTAGAGTATGCATAAAATATGATACATTTTATTTCAAAAACTAATGGTGTTACCTGGCATGAATAGCAACACAATCCATCTGACTCATTTTTATAAAAAGTAAAAGAAAGAAAACACTGAAATGTTGACACATATTAATTCTAGAGCAGGGGTGTCAAACTACCAGCCCGTCAGCCGGTTGCATCATACAGAGGCCGCACCCACCCAGCTCCGGCAATGCAAAAAAAGTTGCAATACGTCACGACACCTGTGTTCTAGAGTAACATTTGAGCAGATATATAGACTAATTTTTTATACCAGGAAGGGAAGATAACAGCTGTGAGGCCAAATAGAGGCTGCTTATATGGTTGCTAGCAGAACTTCTTTTCACCTGCTGAGCATAAATGCAGAATGCCCAGCAGTGCATGACAGCACTCTTGACTAGCCAGGCTCTAGACATTGACTGTAGGTAGAGTTTTGTGTCCTGCTGGAAATTTCCAGGCAATTTTAATCAAATAATCAAAGTTATCTTAAGTTTCTCCTGTGCCATTCAAAAGCCTCCTGCTGAACTCTAAGCCAACACAAAGAAATAACCAACTATCTAGTCACATTTTATAATCAAAATATATATACTGTGTATGGAGGCACAACAATCAACTTTAAAATAAAAATCTCTTTCTTGCATTTACTATCCTTACATGAGTTTTTCAATAACGTTAGCAACAGTGTCCCAAGAGCATGGTGTTTACAACATTTGCCTGAGATGCAGAATGTCACTAATTCAAAACCCAGAGGAAATGTTTAATTACTGTTTTACTTTCCTTGAGCTACTCACTTTATTGTTCATAGTCCTATCACTTGAGGTAGAAAGGTTTCAATTTAGCCCTCAAATAGCCTAAATGAATAAGCACAGCAATACTTTAGTTTCTCAAATAGCCCAAGTGAACACGCACAGCACTTATTCATCTGGGCTGTTTGAGAACTGAATTAAAGAAAAAAGAAAAAAATGCTGCACCATTTTAGAGATGTAGTAGTAATTTTCATTTTCTGTTTTTTTTTTAAAAAAGCCTAGCATAATAGTAACTCAGGAAAACTAGTAATTAGTCATTTAACAACAAGAACAAAAAGCATTTTTACTAGTTTTCAAACCATGCCAAGTAATTCCACTCTCAGTAGCTGCAGCAGAAATCAAAGAACTGCAAAATAAGAACTACCGACTCAGCTGAAGGCAGGTTCCTGTCACCATAGGCAGAAGCCCATCAAAGATGAAGGCAGAGTGCGGAAGGCAAACCAGACAGCAATACTTGAGCTGGTGCAAGCCCAAAAAGACTTCTTTCAGCACAGTGCATGAATACAGAACAAAAAGTAATGGATGGAAATTTAGCAAAGAGAGATCCAACCTAGAACCTAGGAGAAATTTCCTGAAAGTGTGATAATCAGTGGAACGGCTTGCCTTCAGACGTTGTAGTGCTCCACCACCTGAGGGTTTTAAGAAGAGATTGGGCAGCCATTTGTCCAGCATGATATAGAGTCTCCTACTTGGGCAAGGGGTTAGACTAAAAGACCTTCACGGAGGCCTTCCAACTGTATTCTTCTGTACTCTATATTCTATACATAAGTTAGAGGGCAAGTGCAGTGGCTAGGGGCAAGTAGAGGATAGTGTCATCTGATTTTGCCCTCCAGAAATAATTGGGGACCATACTTAATGATAGAGCAAGCTGGCAATGCAGATATATCAGCTGCCACCTTATGCTTGCTTGTGCTTCACTATTATGTGGTGACAGACTGCCATGAACTGTGCGGAGGAGGAATGAAGGAGGATATGTTTAGGGAAACAAAAGTAAGTGCTGTATCTCCTCAAGATACTGTCTCAAGATAACCCAGCTGGAAGAAGGAGGAAGCCGCATGCCAAACTATGTTTGGACTGTCTGTTAGGAAAACATCTGGCCTGAACTGGATTAGGCAAGATTATCTGAACTGGTGGAGGGGAACAATGAGAGACAATTAAGGGAGTGAAAAGTAGAATTTAGGGATTTTGGCACATAATTTTCAGTTCTGGGTTGCAATACTGCAATGCACTTGATCTCTAATAAACCAAACCTTTCTCAACAAATGGAGCCAAGAATTGTTTCTATTTAGAGGTTTAAGTTGTGGTAGGTCTGACAAAATGCCTTTAATGGTGTTTGGACTGCATAAGGTGGGAGAAGACAATTGTGAAAAAATATGAATGGCTTGCCCACATTCTCTTTTGCTGCCCACTTACAGATCTTGCTTCTTTCCACAAGACTGAATCACAGAAGAGCTTAAATTATAGAAGCAAATCTTTCAAGTATTACATGAAATCGCCTGTAATGTAACAGCCTGTATGAATATTTGTGCACCTGAATACAAATGTTGGGATCAGCACTGGTACCAGAAGGCATATTGCCCCAGCATCACCTCAGTGTCACACCTCCCAGCAGTGGCTTCATTGAGAAGGGCTGCTTTATTTTGCTGAACTGTAGTCTAGCTTAGTTGGCGGGCAGGTTGGGGAAACCAGTGACCTCCTTGAATCCTCTCTCTACTTGTTCTAGCACTGTGTGACTCATCTGAGAGACTCCGCCTTTCTCACTCACATATGGCACATTCCTAAAAATATCTTGGCAGGAGAGAAAATGTAAAGGCATCACAGATGGTTCTTAGTTCCGCATGCAGCTAAGAATGAGATTCAAGATAAGGGTTGTCAGTTTTTTGCCTAAAGCCAAGCATGAAACCTCATTAAGCATGATGGTTTCCTTTCTCCACCCTTTCACATCTCCTCCTTCCTCTTCAGCCTGCCTATACTTAAGCCCCCTTATTAAGCATGCACTTCTATGCAAGGAGCACTGACTTCCCCTTAATTGAGGCATAATAATTAGAGCATTAACACATTAGGAGGGTGAGACCGCATGTTTAATTTTTGTGATTAATTATCTGAGGATTGTAATAAGTTGTAAAGACATTAATTACTCTGGCATGTTTATTGTTATAGACTGCAGTGCAGACACTTTGCAGTGATGCAGAAGAATAGAAGGGTGTGTCCCTAGACATTTTGGCAACAGAAAGTGCATGATGGGATACTGACAGCAGACTCTTTTCCCATTCAATCTTTTATTAGCCTCATTAGAACACTTGTTTTCTCCAAGTAGAAAATATATCTCAGAAAACACAGTTGAGAGATTCATTTTGGATTGATTGATAAGGACTAAAAAGGAATTATTTTCAACAACATGGAAGAGTAAAGGAAAGGGAAGGTCTCCAATCCATATTTCTTCAAGGTTTTATCTGAGTTTTCTGGCATACAGTAGTATCTGGTAACTCAGACTGAGTAGTTTTAGACATAGTAATGTAATAATGTAGGTACTTTTATGTTGAGTTTCTAGCAGGATTGAACTGAGAGATGGATCAAAAGAAGAGTGCCTTCCATGGAACCTGGGATTAGCTAGGAGGTATTGGCAGTGATACCCACAATTCTGTTCCTTCGGAGAAGAAAAAGGCTAAGAGTTTAGGGTGAGCAGCTACCCTTGTTCCTATGCTACTTCCAGCATTTGCTTCCTGAGGGAGTTGCTTCACTTTGCCTAAAGACAGGCTGACTGTCTTCATCACTATCTCAGATGAGAGATAATTAGGCAATGGACTAATGGAGGACAAATCTGTGTTTCGGTTATATCCCTTTGATTTTTACCTGGGCTCTCAGGATAAACTCTTTCTTCATTAGATAATACCAGTAGTTTGGTTGGACCCTGCATCAGACTCTTCATTACAACTCCAAGTTCCTTGTGGAACCCAATTAGGGCTTCCATTAGTCACCTCGGATGGATTGAGCTAACAAAATCTGATTTCCTTGCAGGCTTCACACTGTCTTCACACTGTATTTCCCCCCCCCTTTTTGATGTGCTTACTTTATTTCCTATGTTTAATTTAATATAGGAAGAAATGCTGCATCCTCAACTTCTGGCTTCTTTCACATACCACCTTGAACCTTCATAGCACCTATATTTAATTTTCTAGCTTCTTATGCTAAACCTCTATCAGTTTGCACCAGATTCATCCATTTCTCACTCTATCACAACTGTCTAGTTTGCATCAATGAGACTTATCCCACAATGTAAATACTGTTTGTTTTCTCCATTATAGCTGTTGAGAATATCACTGTCCAACATGGACTTGGAAGACATAGAGCTGCTGAGATCTTTAAAAGTCAAGACAAGGAAAATATGCAGATGATGTCTTTAAAACAGGCAGAACCCTCATTGCATTGTATAATAAGTCCCATAAATTAATTTTTGCCCTGCATAAAGAGATATTTTTGTCTAATCTGAATAGTTTTACTGAATTACCTTATATCATATTAACAGGAGAAGGCATAAAAAAAACGTTCTTTTCATAACTGATTGGTTCTAAGCCTTTTTCTAGTGCTTACTACTCAATGCTCTGCAATATTCCAGAAAAGAAGGATGAAGTACAAAGCAAGAAAGTTTAGGCATGATTCTGAGCAGCAAAGCTTGCTGATTTGCAAGCAGAATCTCAATTAGTTCAACTCATTACTACTGCAATCGCATGTAACAGGCTGATATTGAGCTAGACTTGCATGCTGCATAGGAAAGTGGCACAAGCATTGCAATATTCACACTCATTTTAATTGCAACTCAAGCCTTTCACT
Source organism: Crotalus tigris (assembly GCF_016545835.1). Lineage (NCBI taxonomy): Eukaryota > Metazoa > Chordata > Lepidosauria > Squamata > Viperidae > Crotalus > Crotalus tigris. Next base: position 197,370 of record NW_024098394.1, on the reverse strand, counting down.
CAATCCTTGGTTATCATTTCAATAGAAATGCTTCTGCTCAGTGCAATGCCACTGACAACAAATCAGAGCGAGCAGGTTCATTCTCTAAAATGAACAGGTCAAGATGACCCTTCTTATATTTCTCTTCTGGTTTCAAAGCCCCTTCTATATCCTGCACATTTTTCTCGTCTTGACTTTTAAAGATCTTCCAATTTTGATGTGCTTTATTTTGTGTTATGTCCTCTCTCTCTTTCTCTCTCTGACCTTTGGGCTGCCTATTCTATTTACTCCCAGGTGCCCTCATCTCATACTCTTTGCAATATCATGACAACTCCTAAAAATGCAGCAGTTGTCTATTAACCATTAAGGGAACTGACTTCATTCTTCTCATGCTGGCTTTGAGGAAGCTCACACTGGGATGCAGGTACCCCCCACCTAAAAATATTTCATGAGCATTGCCTAGAGCTTCTGTAAAAAAATACTGAGGATCAGAGGGAGGGTGGTAGCCTTGCCATTCTGCATAGTACATTGTTTGTTTTTTTATGCTTTTGAACTAAGCAAACAAAATGAAAAAGCTTTGTAGCACTGGATAAGTTAATGACAAAAATGTGTAATGAGGGGGAAGGGAGAAAATGGACCAATTCTATGAGGAGTTAGTTTATTAGGGACATAATGGAGGCAGAAAAAGTCTCCTGGATCATTAACTGATCACATAATAAGTACCCGATAGTTGTCTCTCCTAGCTATTCCTGGGAATTGTAGTACAACCAATGATGTGCTGCAGCTGGCTTGTTCTGACTTGCTAGAGCCAATTGTTAAATTTTCTGGAATTTTATGAATTGGCTGAAAACAGACCTCAATACTTAGTGTACCAATTGACTATTTGGTTGATTTGGGGTTATCAAGAAACCAAGGTCAATGCAAATTGAATGTCTATCCCATCTTAGGCAGCTGTACTACTAATATGGCTCTTCTGCTGAAGAAATGTGAGACATTGAAATTCTATGCACAATATGTGAATATTAATTAAAACTAATTGCTTATAACTGGAAAGTTCCTTTCACTCCTCCTGTTTTCTTAATTTCTCCCTTTACTTGAGGCATGATTCATCAAAAGAAGTATGTCCAAGGGCCTCTCCTAAACATTGTAAAGATTTTACATTATGGTTTCTAAAAGCCATTATGGTTCAAGGCAAGAGTATGTATTAAGAGAACAGAAAGTAAAATTAAGTGCACCCAGATGGAGTGACCTTCAGAAAATGCAACACATGGAAAACACTCTGAACTGGTGCTTTGCTGATATCTGTTAGAGGAAATAAATTGCCCTCAAAAGCTGGCAATGACTGGCAGTGATCATGACTCTTAAAAGGAGAAAAACTATAAAGATGGCCATGCGCATCACCAGATGGAGTATAAAGAAATCAAATTGACTATATTATCGCTAAAAGGAAATGGTGGAGTTCAATTAAGGAATCAAAGATATGGCCAGATGCTAACTGTGGAACAGATCACAACTGTTCATGTGCAAGTTCAGGTAACGTTTAAGCTAAAGAAGAAAAAAACCAGTCAGTCTCCATGATATATCCACCATTTTCAAGAGGAACATCAGGAATCATTTTGAAGTCATAGATCTCATTGAAAGAAAACCAAAGGAATTGTGGAATGAACTTAAAAGTTTATTAAGGATGAATGTGAAAGGGAACTGTCCAAAATAGAGGAACTGAAGAAAGCAAACTGGATGTGAGAAAAACTGGAAATTTCTAAGAAAAGAGAAGTCAAAGACAAGAAAGATAAGAATCTCAGAAAGTAACTTAATAAAGAATCTCAGAGAGTTGTTAGAAGAAATAAACAATAGTATTACAACAATATCTGTAAAGACATTAAAGATGGGAGGAGATATGGAAAAATAAAGAAAGTCTTTCAAAAGATCTCTGAATTCAGAAGGAGGCTCCAGCTTCAAAATGGTATGCTAAAGGATGCTAATGGATAGATAAAAACTGACTCAAAGGAGATTAAACAACTATGTAAGCAGTTTACTGAAATATTGTAGAGATGAAAACATCCAACGTCTAAGATATATCTTATAGAAGATATTCCCTTCCTATAAAAACCTCAAGTACTAGAAGATAAAGTTAGATCAGCACTCCAGATATTACCAAGTTAGAACACTGTAAGAATGTAAATATGGCAAGCAACAGACGAAGAAGAAATAATAAAGTTTCTAGCTAAGCTATGTCAGCAAATCTGAATAGCAACACAGTAGACAAGACAGTGGAAGAGATCAATCTACATCCTAATACCAAAAAAGAAACTTAACAGAATATACAAACTATTGTACAATATCCTTAATTTCATATGCTAGCAAAATAACGCTTAAGATCATCATTGGAAAAAGAGATGCTAGATGTTCAAACTGATTTTATAAAAGGCCAAAGAATGTGAGATGTTATTTGTGATGCATGCTGGATAATTGAGAAAGCCAAAGTGAACGGTACATTTAAAGTAGGGAATCCAAACCCCACCCCATCTGTCCATCTTGTTGGTTCAAACAGAGCCAATCCAAAGGTGTCAAATTGTTGTGGGAAAGAACCAATAAGGTGCTGCTCTCAAGGTTGTCAGGTCTCTCCATTGCTTCTTCCCTCTGCCTACAGATAAGGCAGATGGCTGGAGGCACTTTCCATTCTCACCCCACAAAAGACATACTTCAAAGGAGGAAATAACAAAGTAAAGGAAATATATTGTAGAATATCCCCCCCAATAGAATGGCAGAACCCAGAAAGAGAAAAAGGAAATAAGGGAAAGTGGATGAAAAGGGTTCTGACAGGATCTGGAGGAAAGTTGTAGAACCTGCATTGCTTGAACACAAGTACAACACACAGTATTAGCCAGGAATCCTCCTTAATCTTCTTTTATTCGATCCCAGATCCCTTGAATAAATTTTCCCTTCAGTTCTACAAGCTCAATTTGCCGAAATTGGGGGAAATAGTGGGTGGGGCTACATTCATAGTTCCTTTGTCTAGTCACCTTCAAGTTGTCATTCAGCCAAATCAAAATCTGAAAAGGCCTCTTGTTATATTCCTCTACTGGGAATATAAAAGGGATAAAGAACATGGAGCCAATGTGTCTCCTTTGGCATTTGCGAGGCTTCCAGCTCCCCCCAATTTTTTGTTATATTTTAAAACGTTCACTTTTATTGTCAAAATGGAAATTGTCTGCTGGAAAGCAATGTGTCAGCCTCCAGTTTCATCTTTATTTCCAAAGATGTATGTGGGAATCAAGAGGTCTCCTAGGTTTTCTTAGGAAAAGAAAATGCTGAGCAGATGCAGTCCAATACTTTGTTTGGAAGTATGCCCACCTTTCTAAAAAAGGGATGAAGATAAACAGGGTAAGTGTCCCATTGGAGTGGGGTTGAAGGGGATGGCAGCTGGCATTCTAGCAAATTAGTGCTTTATAACTTGTCATGTCCCCATGGCAGCTGTTATGTGAATGGGGTAGCACTATGGCAGCTCTTTTGCAAGAGTGCCTACAAAACATTCTGAAAGTTGTAAACTACTATCAGCCGAAAAGGATTAGGAATGGGCCATACAGGTCTCATATCCCTACACTATCCTAAGTGTTGAGTCCGTGGCGGGAAAACAGACACGAGAAGCAGCTGGAGTTCTCAGTTTCATTTATTCAGCGTTCAGCTTACAGGAAGATGGCTTCAGCCTCGCCCAAACGCCTTGCAGCCTCTTATATAGGCAACTCCCGGGTAAATGGGTTACTTTTCCCGCGCCAGCACCCGCGCATGTGCACGGCGCTGGCGACAGCCTGTCTGGTCCCGGGCAGCTTTGCACCTGCCCGGGACTGCCTGCAAACGCCCGAGCCGTTTGCAAGGCTCGGGACATAACACCCCTTTCCCCCGGGCTAAAACTACTACCAACATACAACATTTATTTTATATGACATTTTGCTCCCCAGTGCTCCCACTGATTACTGGCTTTTGCCTTGCCAGCAATGTTATGTAATCTTCTAGATACTTAGGAGATTTCTTTGCTCTCTGTGACCTTCTTAGCTCTGGGTTACTGGCATAAGTCCCCTGACTGGAGGGAGGCGTGAGCCTGTTCTCTCTATTGTGCCCTGGTGTCTTCCAAGGACTGTGCCCCGATGCCTGGCCTGCTTGCTTGCCCACCGGGCTCGTCAGGCCAGGGCTTCTGTTACTTTGTGACCTGGTTGACCTACCTAGCTGTAGACCCTCAGGCCCCTTGAAGTGATAGCCGCTGCTGGGCGTCTCTGTAGAACCTCCTAGGTCAGTCCAAGACCTGTCAGGAGGCTGTCCATTCCCTGAACCCCATTCTGTGTTCGGGCTCGTGTGGGTTTCTGTACTTTCCCAAAACTCAGGTGTTCCCTGATTTGTGCTAGGGTTGTTGTAGTCGGGACTTGGTTCCTCGACTAGCTCTGTGTATGTTTGACCCCCTGTAGGATTTGGGGTAAGGTCAGGCCAACCTTGGGAATTGTGTGCCAGCTCTCTTGCGGGGAATGATTTGTTGGGATGCCCCCGGGTATCCTCCGTTGCTGGAGTGCTGTGTGATGTGTGTGGAAAGTGAGTATGCCCCCGGGTGACTCCCTGGCTGGAGTAGGCGTGAGTGCCTGTTGTGTGGGTAAGCTCCATGACTTTCTTTTCGGAGCAATTGCAGAACCTTGGGACGAGCCGTTTGTGGCTCCCTCAGTCGTTCCTCGAGGTCCCTGAACTCGCAGGGCTTGGCGGCCTTCCGTAACGCGGCGATGTATTCCTTGGCTGACTCACCGGACCGTTGATCCCTTTGTTCAAAGGTGTGGCGCCATCAGATAACGGACACCTTGGGATGGAAGTGCTCCTTCAGCAGCTTCTTCAGGTCTGCGTAGCTTACAGACTCTACTGGGACAGGTGCTGCAAGGTTTTCTGCGATTTCGAAGGCGTCTTGGCCGCAAACGCAAAGCAGGGTGGCCGCCTTCAAGCTATCTTCCCTCACTTGGTTTGCCTTGAAGTAGTTCTCCATTCTGGATACGTAGGACTCCCACCGCTCTGGATGTGAGACGTCGAATTCCGAAAGCCTTCCGATTTTCGCCATCTTCGGATCTTCAGGAGACGGGTCTATCAGCCAGCCTACCCCCGAATGCGCACCGGATTGGCGGGCAGCTGCCAAGTCGACGCCGTTCCTCTTTCGCCGCTCAGGACTCCTTGGGTAAGCTTACACTTCTTCCTTTCCAGGTAGTGCAAGGCATCCCACCTTCGTCGCCAGTGTTGAGTCCGTGGCGGGAAAACAGACACGAGAAGCAGCTGGAGTTCTCAGTTTCATTTATTCAGCGTTCAGCTTACAGGAAGATGGCTTCAGCCTCGCCCAAACGCCTTGCAGCCTCTTATATAGGCAACTCCCGGGTAAATGGGTTACTTTTCCCGCGCCAGCACCCGCGCATGCGCACGGCGCTGGCGACAGCCTGTCTGGTCCCGGGCAGCTTTGCACCTGCCCGGGACTGCCTGCAAACGCCTGAGCCGTTTGCAAGGCTCGGGACATAACACTAAGCATCTCAGAATTCACAGATCCTCAAAGGCCAATTTTATTTTTAGCTGGAAAAAATATTTCTGTCTCCATTCGCTTCCACATTTGTAGCTCCCCCTTATCAAGGGCTGTAGCTTATCTCTGATCTCCAGTTTCCCACGATTTGATATTGAACTACAAATTGCCTATTGTGATATGAAGTCACTTTTGTCATGCACTTTTTAGTAGGAGGTTGGTTGCCACTTGTTCAACGTCAGAGCTGCTTGTTCCCCTTGCTTGGCTGCAGTCAAGGAGGGGTGTATATGGCACCTTGAGCAAGGGAAACAGAGATCAGCCAGGAGATTTTTGGTGGCCTCTGTGGAGAAGGAAGCTCTGAGTTCTTGTGTGTGGGGGGGGGAGGGGAAAAACCTGTGCTTTCCAGGCTACATGATATATAGTACTCTTCACACAAGAGTGAGCTGGCATCTCCTGCTTCAGCTGTAGAATGAGCTTGTATTGGAATTTTTTAAAAAAATCTGGATGTTTCTTTTCAGTGGTGTTAACTGTCAAGCTCAGAGGAGTATCATATTCATCATCTGAAACTTGGAGTTTTATTTAATTATAGTTTTGGCCAAATTTTTCAAGGAGTTTAATCTTCAATTACAGGCTGAGATCAGAAATATTGCTTTCATAGTGATGCTCTGGAGAAATATGATCCTTAGCTGGAAGAACTTGACACAGATGAAATATATTTGCATTATACAATGTACACATAAACAAGCACACACTCAATAGATGGTGCCAAACTGGGTGTGAGCAATGATGGATGCAATTGGAAGTGCAAACTTGCTAACAAAGGAAATTGTGTCAGCAACTGAAGCACTTGGCATGGGCAGCTGTATGAAACAGATATGAAGCAAAGTGACAGTATTTTGCAACCCAGTACAGTTGGCGTTATTGAAGGGGGGGGGAGAGAAACCTGTTAACCTGTTTGCCTGTTAACTTGAATGGTTTATGGCTTAGATCAGTGCCAGCAAGATAAAGAGAATGTCTGAAGCTGATCTACGGATGTTTATTGCAAATCATTACAACCATCAGTTTGCAGAGTCGAAAGATAAGGTTGCTATTGTTAACTTGGATATTATAGACAATTCTGACATTCAGACATTAGCAAACTCTTCTGTTCTTTCTGGTTTGGAGCTCAATGAGAACGGTCATCTTTTCTGGTTCCTAATTTGATAGATAGTCTCCCTTTGCAAACTTTGATCACCTATACTTTTTTCAGCATGCTCAGAAGGCCCCTTTAAGTCCCTCCCCCCTCTTTTCTGCTTGATCTTCCACTGCATCAGCACATTTCAGCTTGCCAAAAGGAATGTGAAAGTGAAGTCAAGTCGCCATCCTGGACTTCTGCAGATTCTCTGCCGTTCTAGACATTCCCCTCCTCCACCCTACCTTTGATTTGATCCCTTTGCTAGTTTTGTTTCCTTGTCCACATATGCCTTGTTCCAATTTTCTCACTTTCCTTAAACATCATAATTTACAGCCCAGACAACTTTCTCTGGAAAGGGTCAGGGTCAGGGTCAGGGTCAGGGTCGTTAGTCTTTTACAATTCTCTGTGTAAAGATGTGGTGCATTGTGTAGAAATTGATGCTGGAAGTTGATTCTGAGGAATAATTGTTTCTTTTCTTTTCCAGGGGCCATTCCTTCTTACAAAAAACCACTTTGGGACAGAGGATGAGACTAAAAAATGTACACTGGTATTAAAACAAACATCCCTGGCTCCCCATGTTCTGAAAGTCCAAATGTGTGGTGCAGAACACAATCCTATCACACAGATACTGAAGCATTATTTCACCGCCATTTTCCGTGCAGCAGCTTGTCTTTTTGATTTAAGTACTAAAATGAGCCAGACAAACCTTGGTTTTTGAGGCTTCTGATAAATCTACTGCATGTTCAAATGCCCTGGAAAATAATACCTTTCAAGGCCCACAGGATGTAGCATGCTGAGAATCAAAAATAATAGAGGTATTATTAGAGGCAGGTCCTGGATTAGTGTCTCCCATAAGGAAGGGAAGATGGGTGGGGTAGGAAGAGAAGGAGCTGAGACAGATAAGGAATGGGAAATCTTTGGGAGAGCTATGACTCCTGCTAATGATATCATTGCCAGTAAGGATATTTTTCACATTTCTCAACAGGGTTGGGGGGGAGGGGGGAAGAGGGGAAAAAAATATCAAGATTAGGAGGAAGTGGTTTTTATTTTAAAGCCCATTTTTAAAGTGAAGTGAGGAGGTTTATCCAGCAGTAATTCCTACCACCCACATATTTTCCAACACTATGATTAATCTTGGTTAAAGAAGAAAGCTTAAACATATGCATGATCATAGTGGAATGCTTCAGCAAGGACCCTCTCACAGCTTGCATTGTAAATATTTATGAAATCTACACATTTTAGCTTCACCTTGTGTCTTAATTGCTGCTGATTTCCTTTTTTTCACCCCTATTTCACTGTTCTGTTTGTTAAAAGAAATCCACAGCTGAGCAAAGAATTTGAGTTTGGGAGGGAAGTTCAAGGAACAGAGGAATAAATAAGAGAAAGAATATAATCATTACCTTTCTACATGTCATTTTCTATGCTGGAAATTATATGAACCTAGCCATGTTTTTTTTTTAAAAAAAAAACAAAAAAACAAGGATTTGAATGATTGGAAAAAATTGCAACTATTTTTGTTAGGGAGAATTGCTACAGTCAAAATGGATGTTTTGCCAAAGTTTCTTTTTTTGTTTCAAATGATACTTATTCTAAAGAAAGAGGCAAATTTAGAAGAATGGCAGAAGGGTATCAATAAATTCATTTGGGCGGGGAAAAAACCAAGAGTAAAGCTTAAGATTATACAAGATGTTCGAGAGAGAGGTGGACTCAAGGTGCCGAATTTGAAATTGTATTATGATGCGGTGGTTTTAACATTGATTAGTGATTGGATTAATTTAACAAATTTAAATATACTCTTTTTGGAGGGATGGGATTTATTATATGGATGGCATGCCTATTTAATTTATAATAAAAAGGTGGATAGGGTCTTTAAGTCCCATATTTTGAGAATTTCTCTATTGTGAGTTTGGAAGAAATATTATAGATCAGATTTTAGAATACCGTTGTGGGGAATTCCAGGGCATGCAATAGAAGGGATAAGGAAAGAAGTGAAAATGGAGAGCATTTCTTATAAACAATTGCTTAATTGGGATGGGAATAATTGGCAATTAAAATCTATGGATGAATTAGCACAAGATAATATTAATTATTCTTGGTTTCAGTACAGGCAATTATTAGAAAGGTGGAGAATAGATCAAAAAGTGGGTTTTATTAGGGAGGATGTGAATTTGATGAAACAAATTAAAGATCAAAGTCGATTTCATATAAAAAGAGTTTATAGTGTATTAGTGGAATTGGATTCAGAAATAGAATTAGTTAAAGATTGTATGGTTAAATGGGCTCAAAATTTTGATGAGCCGATTTTATTAGACACATGGGAGATGATTTGGGTGAGGAATGTTAAATTTACTCAAGCTCAAAATTTACGAGAAAATTTTTACAAAATGTTTTATAGATGGCACCTTGATCCACAAAAGATGTCTCGTATGTATCCAAATGTGCAGCCCAAATGTTGGAGATGTGGTTGTTTGGATGCAACATATTATCATATTTGGTGGTCATGTAGAAATATAAAGGCTTTTTGGATCAAGATTTGGTGGAATATTCAGAAGATTTTTAATAGAAGGATAAAATTTACACCACAATTGTTTTTGTTAGGTATTATTGATGATTGTGATGGTAAAGAGATTATTTTAATGTTGAATTTAATTACAGCAGCAAGGTTGCTGATTGGGCAATATTGGAAGAAGAACTCTTTGCCTACTTTAGAAGAATGGTTTCTTAAAGTTTCTTATTTATCTGAAATGGCAAAAATTTTGGCTTATCTGAAAGACCAGTCGCAAGAGAGATATATTTTGGTGTGGAAAAGATGGATGATTTTTATACAGAATAAATATGATATTAGAAAGAACTATTTAGCTTTTGATGTTCATTTAAATTCTATGCTTTTTGTTGTTTTTAACCCTGTATTCAGCTCTGGGAAGTAGGGGGGAGGGGTTGGGGGGTTGAGAGGGGGGGGAGTATTTTATTGTAAAATTTTATAAACTTTCAATAAAAAAGAGAGAGAGAGAGAGAGAGGGAGAGAGAGAGAGAAACTGGATATTTTTTTTAAAAAAATATTTTATTGGTTTTTTAATTTTTAAGAAAAAGTACTCAGGACACACCATGGTGTTTGGGTAATCAGACATTCCAAAGTAATAGTAATAGTAATAGTATTAGAAGGGACCTTGGAGGTCATCTAGTCCAACCCCCTGCTCAGGTAGGAAACCCTACACCATTTCAGACAAATGGCTGTCCAGTCTCTTCTTAAAAACTTCCAGTGTTGGAGCATTTACTGCTTCTGGAGGCAGGCTGTTCCACTGATTAATTGTTCTCACTGTAAGGAAGTTTCTCCTTAGTTCTAGGTTGCTTCTCTCCTTGATTAGTTTCCACCTGTTGCTTCTTGTCCTGCCTTCAGGTGCTTTGGAAAATAGCTTGATTCCCTCTTCTTTATGGCAGCCCCTGAGATATTGGAATACTGCTATCATGTCCCCCCTTGTCCTTCTCTTCGTTAAACTAGACATACCCAATTCTAGTAAAAACATAAATAAACAACTCAACTCAATACATTCACTGTCTCCTCTCTATTTCCCTCAAATAACGTAATACGTTTAAAATATTCCATTTCTAAATTAAATTTCTATTACTACTAAACCTGTTTTAAAACTTTATCAGTTTACAATTACCAAAATCAAATTTCACTTTAACTCAATTCAGGTAACCCTTCCAAATATATTCTAGTTCTTAATTTCTCTCATCCCTCCTTTTATCACCAGTCTCATTTATTTCTTCTTCCATTACACAATAGCTATCTTAATTTAAAAATAATGTTAATTCACTTCAATTCATTACAGAAACTTCAAATTTCATCCAATTGATTGTCATACCTTATCACATCTATGTTATTGTACAAAAACAATCATCTAAGTTAAGACACTCCATTAATTATTAAAACCATCCCAATCTAAAAATCAACATTTTTTCAATTCCAATATATAATTTTCATCAAAATAAATCTGTTATTCCAAAAAGTATTCTTAATCTATTTAAAATATCTTTTCTAAAAATCACTTTCATTTATATATGTTTATATTTTTTTCTTGCTTCTAACTCTAAATCATAATCCTTAAAACAAACCATAAATCAAAAATTGCCTTTAAATCCATTACACAATTTTAAATTTCTCTTTTCAGTCTAATTCTGGCTTTTTTCCTGTGCCAAGCAGGTTTCCATAGGGACACTTCTCTTTCAGCCAGTAGATCTGTCTTTGTTGCTTGCAGTAGCCTTTGCAATAATAGCAATCCCATCCTTTGCATTAGACGTCTGTATCTCTCCTCCTTGAAGGGTCGTTGCTTTATAGTTTGAAGTCTCAGTCTTTGCTTCTTCAGTTCCTCTAAGTTGCAGATGCTCTCCTCCTTGAAGCATCATTGCTTTGTAGTTTGAGATCTCAGTCTTTGCTTCTTCTGTTCCTCAAAGTTGCAGATGGAAGGTTTGTAAGATAGAATAAGTTCCTCTTTTATCTCTGTTGATTCCTTTTCTAATATATTTTGATTTATACCATAGTCAGATATAGCCTGGATGTCCATTTGAATATTTGAAGTGAAATCCCTAGATCTTAGTTCTGTAGTAAACTTTTTCATTGTAGCACATATTTCTGCAGTAGCCTCATAGATCTTTTCCAATATAAGTGTATAGTTTAAATGTGACAGAGGTTTCTCCATTTTGATAGTAATTAAAAAGAGTCTCTTTTTTCTTTTTTGTGGAGGCTATATTTAATATAATTTAGGCAATATCCACCCCCACAGTTCTCACAGTTACCCAGCTTATCTTTCCTCTTCAAAAGTATTTTGAAGGTCAGCTATCTTCAAACCAAGTAACCAAAGACTGCAGTATTAGATTTTCACCACTAGATGTCCTCAGTAAGTTAAAAAAGGTCTTTTCCAAACACCATTTCCCTTTTTCTATCTTTTAAAGTATAATGTGAAAAAGAAATAATCTATCAACATAGGATGATAGTACAGTTCTTAGAAAAAGAGGAAAAGAACAGAATTTTTTTTTCTGTACCCCAAAAAATATAAAAATAAATATAGTCTTTAAAATTTTGTTCTATTTTTATAGAATGCCTTTCTTCCCCCAAAAATTGTAGAAGCTGCCTTTTCAAGCCAGGGAAGTAATTCCAAAAGGGCTCTTTCAGGTAGCAAAAACAAAATAGAATAGAGAGAATAACAAAGAAAAGTCTCACCTGGATTCACCAGGGGGTTCTTACAGCTTAGATGTTTTTTGACTTGCAGTTTAAGCAGCAGGGTGATCGGCCATTTTACTGGCCGATCTTCTCCTCCGTCAGCCCTCAGAGATGGCTCGAACAGCTGAGGGAGCCGCCGCTCCCCACCAGCTGAGCAGAGCCTCCTCGACAGAAGTTGCACTCTCCAGGGTGACTTTGGACCCTCATAAGGGTCTGCTGGCGGAGGGAAAGCTAGCCGACGAGGAGAGAAGTCTCTCTGTGTGACTAGAGACGCCGCGAACTGGAAGCGGAAGTCGAAACTGGATAATCTGTGAAGACACAAAATGAAAACAGACAAAGCTTCTCGTTATTTGCAGTATTCTTTGAACAGATTCCCAGTGTATTTTCAGATCACATTGATGAATTTCAATTTTTATTATTTTTTAAATATATATGATATTTTAGAAGGAAGAATAAATATATTTTTGGTCCACACAATTAAAAATGTCAACTAAGTAAGTGCATAATTTTCCTGCATGAATCTTACCAAATCTTTGTTGTTGTTGTTTTGTAATATATTTTATTGATTTTTTAAAACATAAATCACTTTATAATTGGTGAGCAGTGTTTTGTCTGGGTTTACATTTGTAAAACAATCACTAACAATTGATTTCTATAATCCGTAATCCACATAATGGTTTTAGTTGATTTCCTCTTTTCCCCAAAATATCCTCTTTTGCAAACATTGAGTTAATACAATTCTTATTGTTTTGACAGATAACAATTAAATATATAATTTTCCCCAATATTCCTAAAAATAATTATCACATCAATATAATATTTCTTTTCTATTCAGTCATTCTGGTTGCCTTATCATAGAACCTGTTACAGTCATTTTAGTTTGTTTCTTCCACAAAATTCTAAGTATTCTTACTGGTTAAAATTTTCTCAAAAATTAATTACATTTAAAAATTTAAGTCTATTTTTCCCATATGAACCATCTCAGCACTTTTACATTTCTTAAGGAATAGATAAAAGTGAAAAAAAGAAAGGAGAGTAAGAGTAAAGAAACATAAAAAATAACACTTAAAATATATATCCCTCTTATGCTAATATATATTTGTTTCCAAGATTTCTTATTCTTTTTAACCATAATTAAAAATATGTTTAATCTTTAAATATTCCATTTAATACATCTAGTCATCTAGTCCTTTAACTCTTATTCAAAATATTTTTTATCCATTATAATTTTCTTAAATTCAATCACATTTAAATATCTAAAATATTTCCTTTATCTAAGCCATTTCAACTTTTTTATATTACTCATATCAAGAAATAGAATTAAAAAAGGGAAAAAAAGCATACTATATTATTTAGGGGATTCATCTCTCTTAGAATGACATATATATTCCAAATCTTTTCTATTTGTTTAACCATATTCAAACAAATGTTTCTTTTTTAAGTATTCTTTCTGGTAGGTCCCATAATCTATTTTCTTGATTTTCACTTTGGTCTTTTTCCTTTGCCCAGTATCTTTCTTAATCAATGTATTTTGCTGAGTCAAAATGCTTTTCCATATGTTTGTAGACATAAAAGTGAAAAAAAGAAAGGAGAGTAAGAGTAAAGAAACATGAAAAATAACACTTAAAATATATATCCCTCTTATGGGGATATGTAGACATAAAAAGTAAATCAAATGAAGTATCTTTATACGGGCTTCTGCCTTTCCATGTTTGTTGAAATTATTATTTTTTCTTTCTCTCCACTTCTCTTATCATTTTCTTTCTCTCTGATGTTCCTGACAGTCCATTTTATCCAATCTGTTTTCTTGTCCTCAGATTTATTTTGTAGTCTTAAGGGATAGGTTGTTTTTTCCAATTCTTGTGAATTTTTTTCCACTAGGATTAAATCATGTTTCCTTGTTTCATTAAGTTCCATCTTTAAGTCTCTATTCTCAATCCTATACCCATTTATCTGTTTTATCTGCTTCTCAGTTGTTTTCTGGGAATTTTTTTGTTGTAGAGTTAACTTGGAAATAGATTGATTTATATTTTCAAAGTTATTTTGGATTTCTTTATGGTTTAAAATCATTGTTGTTTGAATTAGTTGCAGTATAATATATATCTCCTTCTGTGGAGTATTTATGTTTTCTTGATATGTTCTTTCTACATGTCTCTGATCCACGATGGCCAAGATTTGAGTTTTTCTCTTCTTTTCTTTTCTCTGCAAACAGCTTTAGAGTCTTGATTAAATAGATATTTGTAATCCAAATAGTTCAAAAAAGTTTTTTTTCCCTGAAATTTATAATTCTCTCTTTGTCTACAGCCCAGATTATTGTCTTTTTTTGGTCTTTGTTGTTAAAGCTTTGAAGGTCACAAACACAGATTAGCTTTTCCCAGGTTTTGCCAAGTCTTATATTAAAGTCATAGCTGTCATAGTCTTCATCCGCCACTAGGTGTCAACATCTATTTGTTTTTCAATTTCGAAAATGAACAATTATCTTTAGAATGAGAGTCTTAACTATTCAACAATTTTAGATTTATCCAGATTTAAGTTTTAAATTTCAGGTTTTATATTTATTTCACTTCCATATATTTTGATCCCCCATAAAAAGATTAATTCATCACTTCCATTACTATAAGGGTGGGGCGGAAATCCCCCTCCTTCCATTTTGGAGGTATTTTGCTTCTTGGGAATCTTTTCCAGGAAATTAAATATAGAATAGAAAAGAGAAGATCAAATTCCTCATCCAGTTTCAAGCATGCTATTCACAGTTGTGCTCATTAGTACTTTTGGACTTTGGTTGCAAGTAGTTTGGGTTGGTCAATGAAGTATGGCCAGCCTTTCTCCTGTCAAGTTAGAAGGCTTTCCCCAAGTCGAACGGAATGACCGCCATCACATCAGAATCACTGGGGCATCCTTCTTTCTTTGCCGCCTCTCTGGGGCGACTTAGACCCATTTAGGTCCTGGCAGGGCAAAATTAGCCGCAAGGGTGCGGAGAATCCGCAAGCCCACAACCAGTCGCTTCCGCGCAAAACCGGAAGTCTTGAAGCTTACCAAATCTTTGTATGAGGCATATTGTAAATAGAACTGCACTTTTTACATTTGATCATTATCTTCTATTTCTCTTAAAGACATTGTTGATTTTGCTAATAGTGACTTATATCCTTGTTCCACTTCAGTTTTGAGAGAGTACTGCGAAGTTACCTTTAATCCTTAAAAAAAAGGAGATTGAGTTATCTGCTTATAAGAAATAGGATTGGATTGATTTGGCCCACAAAGTGGAAAGCCCCAGTGAAATGGACAAGATCTGTGGCTTAGCATCTCATATTGGATGTCTTCAGTCAGTTTGTAACTCACAATTTTGCAATTCATTCCAGAAAAAGCATTTACTTGCTGGATCTTCATTTTCACATAGTAGCTTCTTCATAAGTCCTGATTATTATTATTATTTTAAAAAAATGTTGCTCCAAGTTTTTAATATTTGCTAATTAAATAAAAAATATTTTCCATTTCTCAGATTCAAAATGCTACCATGAAATTTGGTAGCAATCAAAGGTTAGCATGGACTTTTAAGGATATCGCCAACATTTTAGAAGGTGTAATTACATTAAATCAGTGGTTTGATATTGTTAAATCAATGAGAGTCAGAGAGTCTGAGCCAGTGTGCAACCACTCATAATTTTTTATTTTCATCTAAATCTACATTAATCCAAGCATTGACTGTCTGAGACTTCTGATATTATATCTTCCAATGTTCTCTTGATGCAGAGAACCACCAGCTCTTCTATACTTCTGGAATCTATTACATAGCTTTCTAGCTAGGTACTCTATCACATAGGATGTGCAATTATATATCTCCTTATGCTACATATTATTCAGCAATATTTTCAAATTTTTATTTACTGTTAATATAGAATTATATAAACTGGAGGACAATTTGATGAATTCTTCAAATTTATCTTTTCATTTATCTTTCTGATTCCATCATCTCTGGAGCTTGGCAGAGTGAAAATATATATGTATATAATGGTCCATATGATTTGAACCTTAATGTCATAACATTAAAATAAAATGTAAATAGCGAACCTAACATGCTTATTTTTGGATTATCTGACAATCTGACTCAGTGATGCTCATTGCTTTATATATAAACTCTTCGTGTCTTTTGGCTTTAAATAAATAATAATTAGTTTTATTTGCGTCTTTATGTATTTGCATTTGATGTCATGCTTCTGAACTAATAATTTCTAATTCTCCTCAAAATACATTCTTTGAATTCATAAATTAGATACTGTAGGGATGATACATAATTGGGGACTGTTTCTAAACTGGCTAATATCTAAAAGCCATATGTAACATAACATGAGTGAACATTGGCAAATGTGAATTAACTACCAGATAGTTAAAAAATACTGAGCATGCTGTTCCCATTCAGAATAAACAATATTATGCAAAACATAAAAAAGGAATATGAAGTAATAAACTAAAATAATTAATTGATGAGATATAGCTAAAACTAATTCATTCCAACACCATTCATTAAACTTTTCCATACCTTTCTTTGCAAACCATAGTTGTTTCCTCCATGTCCATACACTACTTTGTCTACTGCCTTTTGTTCTTTAAACTCAACAATTTCTTTTTAAGGATCTCATCAATTCCATCCAACTATGACTTTCTGTTTCTTCTCCTTCAATTAGAACTATAAGCTAATACATATTTATTTCCAAAAAATTGTTCTTTTTCACCATAATTAAAAATATATTTAATCTTTAAATATTTCATTTAATAAAGCTAGTCCTCTAGTCTTTTAACTCTTATTCAAAACATTTTTAATCCATTGTAATTTTCTTAAAGTCAACCACCTTTAGATATCTAAAACATTTTCTTTATATAAGCCATTCCAACTCTTTTATATTACTCATATCAAGAAATACAATTTAAAAAAGAAGAAAAAGAAAGTACTATGTTACTTGAGAGGCTCTTCCCTCTTAAAGTCAAATTCACAGCCAAAATTTTTCTATTTCTTTAATCATATTCGAACAGGTGTTTCTTTTTTAAATATTCTCTCCGATAGGCCCCATAATCTATTTTCTCAATTTTCACTTTAGCCTTTTTCTTTTGCCCAGTATCTTTCTTAATCAATATGTTCTGCTGAGTCAAAGAATCTTTCCATATTCTTGTAGGTGTTACTGTAGATATAAAAGGTAAGTCAAGTACAATATCTTTGTAAGAAGCATTTGCCCATTCATTTTTGTTGAAAATCTTTTTCTTTCTTTTTCTTTCTGCTTCTATTATCATTTTTTGTCTCTCCAGTTCTAGTATTTTTCCTGGCATCTCTTTATATATATATATATATATATATATATATATATATATATATATATATGTGTGTGTGTGTGTGTGTGTGTGTGTGTGTGTGTGTGTGTGTGTGTGTGTGTGTGTGTTTTGTTATTCTTTCTGTCTACATAACCAGACCATCTCCACGTCTTTTTTTTCATACTGGTCACTTACTTTTGTATTCAGTCTATGTCCAGCTCTTGCTTCTTTTAACAAAGAGTGTAGAAGCATATTCTTTTTGTTTAAAAAAATGTTTTATTAATTTTTTAACATAATCACCTTAATATTCGGTTAACAGTGTGTTGTCTGGGTTTACATTTAAGAAACATTAACTAACAGTTGATTTCTATAATCTATAATCCACATAATAACTTTACTTGATTTCCTCTTTTTCTTGTAAATATTTTTCCACTTGGGTTAAATCATACTTCTTTGTTTTGTTAGGTTCCATATTTCTCTATCGTCAAATCTGTATTCAGTTGTCTGTTTTATCTATTCCTTCTCTGTTGCTGTTTCCTGGGTTTTTTTGTTGTTGTAAAGTTAAATTGGAAATGAACTGGTTTATATTTTCAAAATTATTTTGGATTTCTTTGTGGTTTGAAATCATTGTTATCTGAATTAGTTGCAACATATCATATGCCTCCTCTTGAAAAGTATTTATTTTTTCTTGATGGGTTCTTTCTATAAATCTCTGATTTTCCAAGATGACCAAGAATCCAAATTTTCTTTTCTCTGCAAATAGCTTTGGGGTCAGAGTTAAATAGATACTTGTAATCCAAAAAGTTCAAAAAAGTATTTTTTGTTCCCTGAAGTTTGTATGTCTCATTTTGTCTGTAGCTGTTCTCTATTGTTAGAGCTTTAAAGGTCACAAGTAGAGATTAGTTTTTTCCAGATTTTGCCAAGTCCTGCATGAAAGCCATAGCTATCATAGTCTTCATCCACCACTAGATGTCAGCACTGGTTTAGTTTTCAAACTTTCAAAATGAACAAATTGCCTTTAAAATGAAAATCTTAACCATTCAATAACTTCAAACTTATCCATATTTAGGTTTTATAGTCATTTCATTTAATTTGAATACATTTTGGTCCTCCATAAAAAGTTTAATTTTCTGCTTCCGTTAGTAAAAGGGTGGGGCAAAAATCCCCCTCCTTCACATTTGGAGGTTTTTTGCTTCTTGGGATTTTTTTCCCTTCAGGAAAGTTGATAAGTAGGATAGAGAAAATTGATGTTCTTACCCAGATTCAAATACACTGTTTACAATCAGCTTAAAATAGTGCTTTTGACTTTGGTTGCTTGCAGCTTGGGCTAGACTCTGAAGTTAGGCTAGCCTTTCTCCTGTTGGTTTCTGGAAGGTTTCTCCTGGACCGATCGGGTTGACCACCATCTCTCCAAGGTCCCCAGAACTTCCTTCTTTTCTGCCTCTTTGGGGGGGCTTCTGGCCCATTTAGGGTCCCCTAACAGGAAGAAACTCAGCCGAAGGGCACGGAGTCCTGAACCACTCATCTGCTGCACTGCTGTGCAGGATTGGAAGTCCTGAGAAGCATATTCTTATATACAGAATTGTTTGCTTTTTTTAAAAAAAATACATTTCATGTATTTGAAATAAAATGTTTTCTAATCAGTTTTCTCACCAGTCACCATTATCATTCATTACTGAGTTTCCAAATGGTTCAGACACTTTTATGTACTTTCTCATCTTCTTCTCACCCATCCATTTAGGTTATGTAACAAAACTATTTTTTTCTCTGAATCACATTCAGATAGAATGCTGCCCAATTTTTCCCAGAATTTATAATTTTATGTGAATCTATAAAAACTAGATGGCACCAAAGCCATCATTTTTTAAAAAAAGTCATAGAATGCAGCAAACCACCTTCAGTGATATCACACAACTTACAATGTTTGTGCCAAAGATAATACTGCTCACTTGAGGCATATCTTGAAACATGGCAACCAAAGGCATTACAAATAAAGTATATTCTATGCAGACTAGATATCACCTTGTAGATATCATCTTGTAAGTCAACATGCTGTTGGCCACATTCCATCATCTACCGGTAGGTACAGGCTTTATATTGATACATGTTAGATTGCAGTTAGTTTCACGACAGAGTGAATGACAATGAATCTGGAGAGCAATATCTGCAGATATGGAAATACAAAATCTAAAACAAATCTAACAATCAAAAACAAAATTCAAAATTATAAAAGGTCCAAAGTTCAACCACACTACTAAATCCAATGGTTTTCCTGACATTTGACAAAAAGCCGCTATGTTACTTTTCCTCCAGGTTTTCAGGAAAATATACATAGATTTTACTTCTCATTTACATTTTCTGTGCAACTCCAGGGAGTAGATTAATATGAGCCTGTCTGTTCGCTCTGCTATCTACTTTCTCAGGACAGCCCAACATGCAAACTGATGGAGTGTTATGTAGTCTGTGAAAGCTTATGCAGAATAAATTTCTTCATCTATCATCAGGATGAGTAACTATATTCCATTTCTAGCAGAGTGAGATTATGCTGCCAAACTTCAGAAATGAAATGGCAGAATTTTAGAAATATGATTCTAGGCCTGTCTTGGGGTTTTAGCCAATCAGGAGGAGAAGATGCTTAAGGGTAAGAATGACAACAGCATACTTCTGCTCTGTTTCCCTTTTCACCTATCACAGAAACACACACACACACACACACACACACACATTAGAAATAGGTAAAAATTAATAACAATCAGCCATCCTTCTGCCAATATCAGTGCATCATCAGATGGTGTTCTGTAGTCCTAGCATGTGTGATGTAGACCACAGCTAGGCAAATTGTTGTCCTCCACTTATTTTTAGCCTAGTTATCATCAGCCCAACCTTCATGGCTTGTTTCAAAGGACTGTGGAAGTGGTCATCTGAAATGTGGAGGACAGCAGTTGCCTTTCCTCATGTAATTATTTTCTGTCTCTGAGTTATCAAGTATCCAAATAGTAAAAGACTCTTTGAAGGCCTCAGTATGCCCATAACATCCCTTGTCAGTACTTAAGGCAAAATATCCAGTCTATCAAGCATGATGATTTCAAGCTGCAGCATAAAGTATCTTAATGGAGAAGAGGGAGTAATACTTTTTCTGAAGAAAAATTGCATGGTTTTAAAAAAAGTCACAGTAATATAAAGTAGCTCACATTCTAATCTATGGGTGTCAAACTTGTGACATCATTTGTCTCGTTGTGACGTATTGCGACATATCACAACTTTTTTCTCATTGCCGGCAATGGAGTGGGTGCCGTTTTGGCATGATGCTTCCGGCCTGTGGACTGTCAGTTTGACACCCCTGTTCTAATCAATCTGGGTTCTTTTTTTCCTCACATGTAACCCATGTGTTAAAAGCACACTATTTTAATTACTGTACTGGACCTACCCTGAGATTCTGATTGCCATATTGTACCTTTGATAGGATCATTTACTAGCGCTGCTCCTGTTGAGCATAGTTCATAAAGCATCTTGATATTTTGTCCCTGCTGGGAAGTCCTTGCTTTTTCCAGGTTCCTTGACTCTCTGATCTTCTTTTAATCCCTTTTAACTGGTTGCATACAGTCTCAATCACTTCTACCCTCACCTTTCCTTACCCACCTTATGAAAAATGAGATTGCTCTCTGCAGCTGTCAAGAGTCTGCATGGCCCAGATTATGCCTCAGTGAATACATAAATATGCTGTTGGACTGAAGCTTCTTCTGAACCCTGAAAGGCTAGTGCAGAATACAAATTATCCTGCAAGAAGGGAGAGTTTCTGCTCCTGAGCTGGCTGCTGATTTCCCATCAATTGAGAAGAGATGCGAAACAACCTAGTTGCCCCAGATGGTCTATTCACTTGTAATGAACACATTAGTTTATTCAAACAAGAAAGTCATATTTTTTTTAGAAATCATGATATGTAAAAATATATTTACCACATAGCCATTAAAATTAATGTATGTTTGTGTGTGTGTGTGTGTATTAAATGATTGGATAAATTAGATAAATTAAATGAGCATCTCATCCTCAAAGTGAAGATTCTACAACATTTACTATATAGTCTTATGTAAATGTAAGCTTAATTGCAGCAGCCCAAAAGCCAACTCTATTACCTTAAGGATAAATGAAAGATTTAGTTTATTGTGTTCATGATTTAAAAACTTAAATTTCATTGGTCAAGTAAATGCATTATATAACAAGCCCTTTAATATTACTTTCCACTTTAATACATTGAAATCCTGGAGGTGAGGTGGTGAAGAAAACTCATAGTTTCAGGGGAAGGAATATTTGATGTGGACCAATTCTGGCTTGAGAAAACCATTTAGAGGGGGCTTGAAGAGTATATTATCAACAAGATTAGACCATTTAACTTACTTTTACACATCTCCTCACTGTATCCAGTGAGCAAAAATATTCATGTTTACTGTAGACACAGCTCAGTGATCAGAAGTGTATGGAATTTCCTTTGCAATTCTATAACTTTAAATTGAAGATAGGAAGTTGAATACTTGATTGAATGTATGAGTATCCAAAATCATTTGTTCTGCACACACTAAGCTAGGACCATGCAAAAGACAAACATTCATATTTGCATCCTGTCACACAAATTGGTTTCAACACAGGCAGAGGGTCAGTTATTCTTATATCTAATGGGAACACTGAAAGCCTGAGTTAAACAGAAGTGCATTATAAATTATCTGCTTGTTCACAGCTTCATTGGCTAGCACACTTCATTTCCTGTTTCACTTCATGAAATTCATATTTGCAAATTCTGCAGCCATCAAGACTTGGCAAAGCAGATAAATTAAGAAGCCCCTATAGGGAAAGTCCAGACCAGGTGACTTCTTCAAAGTTACCCTCTGTCTCGGGCAGGACTTCTCCAAGTAGGGTTGGTGGGGGATTCTTACTATATATTTTCCAGCTCTTGACAGTGTTGTATGAATCCCTGGCCATATGAATCCCATCCATTTTTTGTCTCTGTGCAACTTGGATTTTCACTTAATTTCCATTTAAATGAAGCTACCCTAATGTGGCTCTGGCAGTACTGTAGCTCCTAAGAAAGGTGAAATCCCTGCACTAGAGTCAAAACTGAAGCAACCCCAAAGAATCTCCAAGTGGGCTTGAACAACGCTTCATTTCAGCTTAGAATTTATCTGAAGGATCTTTTTATTATTTTAGGCTTCTGCCGTCCTAGCCAGTAAGGAGAGGAGGGGAGAGGAGAGCTTGTTCAGGCCTCTTCTAAACTGAAGGATGAAGTAACTTTTTCAGGGACATCATCCCTGGTGTTGAGTTTTGTTACACCATGAACTATGAAGTATGGTCTCCTGACAAATGCCACTTTGCTGAGATGCTCCTACAGGTTTAGCTCTGTGGTACTGAAGGGTCAGCCAGAGAAGCATTTACAGCTGACATTAAAAGCAGCTATAACAAATGTTCTTAAAAGGGATATGTGTGTAATTGCAAGTTTTGTGCCATAGATTTCCACTTCATCTGATTGATTTGAGCAGTCTTGCATGCTAGACCGCTCTACACTTTCATCCATCGCCTTCTTTTGCTCCTTCAAATGCCACAAAACCTTTCAGAGGTCTCTCTGGTGACCTGATACTCTTGTTGTTTATGGGGAGAGGAGGGCTGTGGGGATGTGAACAATGATAAAAATCACCTACTTCAATGTTCTCTTTTGTCTCATCAATGGGGAGCTGCGTGCAACAAATAAAAATGATTGGGATGTTGCAAAACGCTCACCAGAATGCTTCTTCCAGTTTAGGAGAAGGGCCAAGGGCAGAAAAATCTATAGCAGAGCAGGTACAATAGGTATTTGTCCACCTGGCTTCAATTGTCTCCATATTAGTTAAGTGCAGCAAAAGTCACCATAGAGTTCAAAGGAGAAACAGGTCACGTCTTTCAAGTTCTTTTGGAAAACTCTTGGAGGGAAAGAACTTTTATCTCCTGAGTTTTTATCCTAGAGAGTTCTAAACTTAAGAAAACTCTATCACATTGGCCGGAAATACTACTTCTTTTTCTTTTAACCAAATCCTGCACACTATTTTCAAGCTAGCATGAGCAAAGCAAAACATCCTTCAGATGGTTTTAAAAATGATTTTTCAAGTTCCAGAGAGACTCAGATGCTTTCTTAGGTAACCAATCAAAATTGCAAATGCTGTTACTAGTTACACTTTTCCAATTCATCAAAAAGCAAGAAATGGCTTGGGAGGAAAAAAATAGAATAATCTATGCAGCCCAGAGAGGCAAGATGTTGTGAGAAGGATAGACCCTTCTCACAACATCTTGTCTTTCTGGGCTGCATAGATTATTCTATTTTTTAAAAAGAAATCTGTAGAAGACAAGTCATAGATACCCCATTCTGTCAGCTAATGGGCAGCTTAATTAACAAAATATCTCAAGCTGGCCCAATTCAACTGGGACAAAAAAACCCAATGAATAATTTCTCTTTGCAAATATAAAATCTAACTATACACTGGATCTGCCTTTTCCATGTATCAGAACACACAATTCTTCATCAGGCAGATACCAGAGAGAACTTCATGGGGGGGGGGGTGTCAATTTCTAATAATGTGTCCTCTCTTTAACATTTCATCAATAACTTCAAAGGCTAAAGCATGTAGAAGAGGAAAGGGCCATGGATGCAACTTTTTAAATCGAAGTATTACTTGAATCAAAACTTGTAATGGTTTGCATCAACTATATAAAATTCCTTCATATGTACAAAAGCACCACAGGATGACTTGTGGCTGGTCATGTGAAAAAATTCCAAGTTTCTATGAGAGGTGCATTTGGTGTTTATGTCTGGCTTTGTGAATTGCCGTGAGTAAACCTTGGGTGTACAGCATCTCATTTCACGCTGTGAGTGTCATTTCTTCCCAATCAGAGAGATCAGTCTTCACCAATCTAGTGCTCTTCAAAAGTGTTGTTGTTAGGAACAAGTGGTATGGAATTTGTGCAACCTCTTTTCCCCCTATTGGTATGCTGATGCTTTATACTTAGGACATGCTGGTAAAACTTGGCATGCAGTTTTTGGAAAGCAGCCCTGAATAATTTGTTTTACCTCACAACAGTTGATTCCCTCTGGATAAATCTACAAGCAATTTACTACAGATCTCAACTATTACTATGCTTTTATTTTTTGCAACAAGTAGTTCAGAGCATACAGCAGAGCATGTTTACTTTGACAGAATAGGTCCTACTTTCATATGTGCTGCAAGGATGAAACTTTGGCAGCTATGTGCCTCTGTGTTTCAACTTGCCTTTAGATTAAGGGGGTGGGAGGTGTTACTTTCAAATGGGTAGATGGAGAAATGAAATTTCTTCGATTCAGCTGCAGACTATGAGAGTTTGAAGTCTTGTTAAGGACACAAGAACAGGTGTGGATTTGAAGAAGATGGCTCCCATAACAAAGTGGACTTGTTGATATGGATTATATAAGACATTGAGGGTTTGACTGGGAAAACTATTGTTTAAGTCTATGAATTGGTATGGGAACCTCAGAGTTAGTTTTGCTTCAACATAACCAAGCAGTCTATTCAATAAACAGTAAGTTTTTTGGAAACAGAATTAATCTGGAGTTTTATTTGGATTCTCGAGCTGGATGTTGACATATGCATTGACACCAAATAGGACATTCTTTTCCATCTCCAGAAACTAGATGGTGGAAGTATTATTTTATTTTATTTTTTCCCTACTATAAGAAGCCTATGAGATGGGTTGGGCTGAGAGAGAGACTGACTGACCCAAAAGTCACCCAGTTGGCTTTCATGCCTAAGGCAGGACTATAACTCACAGTCTCCTAGTTTCTAGCCTAATGCCTTAACTACTACACCAAACTGATTCTCTTTTAAATCTTTTTTCCTTAAGAGTGATATTCTCAAAACGGAACATGACTGGCTCACCTCACTCAAAATGAGCCACAATGAAAAACTGTCTTTTGAATAGGGAGAGGGCAATCATCATAATAATATACTGGCATATGTTTTTAATAACCTGGAGAGTTATTAAAATATGCTGGAATTTTTCTCAACTGAATGAAGAAGGCTTTGGAAGAAAACAGACAGATACATTGTTAGGAGGAAAAACAATAAAGCTACGGAAGCCAAAATCTGTTTGGCCTCCTTCCAGTTCAGCACCGGGAATAATGAGGTTGGAGGCAGGAGGGAGAAATGATCTCAAAGGGCTCAGCTCTGAATGTTTATGGACACAGCATGTAACCTGGATGGGCTTCTATCTGAAACGATCTCCCTCTAATTTTCTACCTCAGTGACAATCCAGCACAGGGCTATCAATCTCAGTCAGAGAGAGCTCAAAATAGACCTTTCTTCTTCCTTCTTCCTCATCTCAGCACATGTGTTCTAAGTTTTGGAGAGCAGGTGCCTGATGCACAATCAATTTCTAAACCAAAATTCTTTTTCCCAGCTTAAAAAATATGAAATGCCAGCCAAGTTGCCTGTGTTTAGTTCGTCTCCTGTTTTAACATAATTCTTCACAATGACATAAAATTGAATGAGGATGGACAACTAGCATTGACTTGGATTTTTGCATTGCCCAGTGGACTAACTTTTAAAAGTGTCCCATCTTGTTCTCAACCTAGGCTTAACCTTTGGCCAGAAATATACAAGATAATAATTATTCCTTTCCACAAACAGCCCTCCAGTTGTCAGTTAATTATTTGCTGGAGATTGTAGATTGAATTCAAGAACCCAATAAAAAAAAGAAACAGATAAGGATTGATTCCCCTCCCCCATGAAAACAGCATGAACCTGAATTATAGATGTATGCCTTCAGGCTCTCTTTCTTCTAAAAAGAATATCACATTACAAAAGCCACTAACAAGACATGCTTCCTGTTGTGTCCTGGGCCTGCTGAAGCATTTCAGCAGCCCCAGAAATGTTGCAAATAGTCCTGGGCAACCGAGAAGCTGCCCGGGACCAAACTGGCTGGCACCGGACTTGTGTGCATGCGCAAGGTGTGAAAAAAGGTTCTTCCCTATTGGCTGGACTGCCTGGGTTTGGGAGACTATAAAAAGCCTGTGTGCCTGTTTGGTTGAGTTGAGTTGAGTTGAGTAACGAATAAAAAAGTACTTGATTACAACATGTGTCTTGCTTCAATGCCGCAAATTCCAAAACATAAAAGTGGTGACGAAGGTGGGATCGCTGCAAGGAAGAAGGCAATAAGAAGAGCGTAAGCCTCATCTGAAGAGCCTGAAACCTGGGAAGCTCTGCACTCACCTGTCAGTACAGTGTCGCTGGAGGTGAGCTTGGCAAACAGGCCCTTCCCCCAACAAAGGCTTGCAGTGAGGCATTCCAAAGCTGAAGATGTCGAAGATAGGACGCTTGTTGGAATTCGACATTTCTCACCCGGAGTGCTGGAACTTCTATGTGGCCCGGGTAGAAAATTACCTAAGGGTTAACCAGGTCTGGGAAGATGGCCTGAAAGTGGCAGCCCTGCTGTGCGTCTGTGGTCAGGACACCTTCAACATGGCCAAAAACCTGGTAGCCCCTGCACCACTGGAATCTGTCACCTACACAGACTTAAAAAACATGCTGAAGGATCACTTCCATCCCAAACTGTCTGTAATTGCGCGGAGGCATGCTTTTGAGCAGAGGGACCAGAAGCCAGGTGAGTCTGCTGCAGAATTCATCGCTGCCTTGAGACAAGCTGCCAGGCCTTGAGAATTCAAGGACCTGGAAGAACGCTTACAAGACTGCTTCGTCTGCGGCCTTAGAAGCAGAGAGCTGCAACAAAAAATCTTTGCTAAAGCTGAAGTCACTTTCCAAGATGTCTTGCACAAAGTTGCAGCTGAAGAAGCCTGGTCTGCCTAGACTGGCAGGCAAGCTGTCAGGCCAGGCACCTCCCTGAACCTGCGACGGTCACAAAGGGCCAAAGGGCCACCTAAATACCTCAAAGGTTATTTAAGGTTACTATCAGTCCAAAGATCACCTTACTAGTCAAAGAATTATGTTCCACAAAGTGGTTGTTGTAATTATTTTGTTAAAAGTTTATTTGTTATTATTATGATTTAGTATAAAGTGCTCTGCCTATGCGCAGTAAAAGAAACTTGTGTTTAATACTTGTCCTGTCCAAGACACCTGTATTGGGCTATTGTGCCTTCTGTGGCGTGTTTCATCCACGGGGGAGGGGTGTTGTGTCCTGGGCCTGCTGAAGCATTTCAGCAGGCCCAGAAATGTTGCAAACAATCCCAGGCAACTGAGAAGCTGCCCGGGACCATACTGGCTAGTGCCGGACTTGTGCGCATGTGCAAGGCGCGAAAAAAGGTTCTTCCCTATTGGCTGGACTGCCTGGGTTTGGGAGACTATAAAAGGCCTGTGTGCCTGCTTGGTTGAGTTGATTTGAGTTGAGGAATGAATAAAGAAGTATTTGATTACAACATGTGTCTTGTTTCAAAGCCGCGAACTCCAAAACATAAAACTTCCTCTTTCAAAAGATTCAGCCCAAGTCATTCTGTGCAGCAAGGCAATAATGGAGATGTCTCCTTGAAACAAGTTTCCAAATAGTTACATCATACAACCTTTTCATGAAATCTGCCTATTGCACAGGTCGGCAACCTGCGGCTCCGGAGCCGCATGTGGCTCTTTGAGCCTTGCCCTGTGGCTCCCAGCCTCCTCTGCCTTTGCAGAGAGAGAGAGACAGAGAGAGGCAATTGCGCTTCCCTGCTTCAATCTCTCTCTCTCTCTCTCTTGTGTGTTTGTGTTTTTTTTTTTTTTTTTTTTGTGTGTGTGTGTGTGTGTGTGTGTGTATGTGTAAAAGAGAGTGTACTCACATGTTCTCCAAGGAGCTGAAAAGCTTACTGGGCGGAGCTCCTCCCTTTGCTGCGTCTCTGCAGGAAGCAGGAAGGGCAGGAGAGAGCTAGCTAGCCCAGCTAGGCTGACTCAGGAATTCTGGGAGTTGAAGTCCATGAGTCATAAAAGAGACGAGGTTGCTTACCCCTGATCTTGTTGGACAACAGCTTGAAGCTTGCCAGGTGAGCAGCAGATAGGAGAGGGGGGGAGAAAGAGAGAGAGAGAAAGAGAGAGAGGGAGGGAGAGAGGAGAGAGAGAGAGAGAGAGAGAAAGAGAGTGGGGGAAGAGGAGTGGTAGACCAAGGGCAGATAGAGAGGGAGGGAGAGAGACAGAGAGAGAGAGAGAGACCCTCTTGACATCTAAAATGAAGATAACACTGCATATATATTTTTTTTAACCTGTGTGTGTATGTGTGTGTGTGTGTGTGTGTTTGTGTGTATATATACACATACATACATACATACATACATACATATACATATACACACACACACACACACACACATACACACACACAAATACCCCCACACACACAAACACACACACCTATAATAAAGGTAAAAAAGGATATATGCAGTGTTATCTTCATTTTAGATATCAAAAGGGTTTTGCGGCTCCCAGTGTTTTGTTTTTGGTGGGAAACAGGTCCAAGTGGCTCTTTAAGTGTTTTGGGTTGCCTACCCCTGGCCTATTGTCAGCAGAAACCCTGACCCTTACACTGCAGTGCCTAAATGGTATGCATTTGAGGTGAATAGCTTTCAACAGATCTTTGACTTGTACTCATGGTACTCAAGAGGATTAGAACTCCAGCAGAAGCCGGCCACATTAACATCCAGCCTCTGTGATGCCCACTGGATATCCAGAAGTAGTTGTCATTTCAGGACCAGCAGTTCCTCATAGCAATCTATCACAATGCCCACAGATGAACAGGGCCTCACTCTCTTAAGCCCTGAATTTTCAGAGAAGTTAAATAAAGCATATCCCATACATGCATGGCTCTCTTTTCTCCTTTGAAAGAAATGTGAAAACCTTCAAGAGGCATCGCTGAATGTTTACAATTTGAGGTCCACCAGGTACACTTTTCACTTTATCTAACCCAACAGCAAAATTCAGTGTGGTTTGTTATTCTTTTCTTATATTTCAAGGGGAGGGAAATATGTATAATAAACCTTTTTTTCTTGACAATATTTTTATAGCATATATTTCTAAGCCATTCTTTAATATATTATTTTGATTTTGTTTTCTTTTTATAATCTTGTAGTCCCTTAATTCAGGATAGAGTTGGGGTGACTGGGTGGAGCTGAGCATTTACTGACCAGATGCCCTTCCTGAGGCCAACATGGAGTTCATAGCAGATTTTTTTTTTTTGTGCCCCAGAGAGAAACATCTGCTACTACCTAAGATTGAACTCTCAGTCTTCCGAGTGGGATGCAAGCATCTTCACCACTAGGCCACTAGACTGCTCCAATTCTGATACCAATGTGTAAAACACTCCTTCTAACTTTCACTTACTTTGGTTTCATCCCAAATCATTTCTTCACTTTTATCTTTAATTCCATTTACTCTGTTAAAGGCTTCTTGTTTAGCTCTCTTCACCTACTTCTAAAACAATTGTTACTTTGATCATTCTATGATCAAAGCCTCTTTTAACTTAACTTTTCTTTGCCCTCTTTGACTGTTTTATTCACAACTATATTTATATATATTACCTAAAATCTTTCCCTCCTTCTCATTTTTAAGTAATTATTTTATATGCATTTTTCCTTCACAGATTCCTCCAAGAATCCATTTTCATACCTCCCATTAATATAGTTTTACACACTTCCATGGTAATATTTTTTCCTCCCATATTCAAAATAAGCATTTTCTAGGCAGAGGTTCACCAAATAGTGACCATTCTCTTTTAGCCTTGGCTCTCCAGATGGCCTAATCCATTTCCTATATTCATCACATTCTCATGTCATTCTACAGATTATTCTGTCCCCTATCCTACCTCAGGACCCAACCATTCAGACTATTGCAGAATTTCCCCCTGAATTCATCCCTGGTAATCATTTCATTATCACCTTTTACTGAAATGCAACATTTAACTATTTTGAAACTATAACTTCCTATTGTACTATTATATGCACTCTCAACATGACACTGGTTCATACGTTCTGACATATATTCCAGCTCTTTCACTCATAATTAAGTCTACTTCTTCAATTCCCTGCATGTATCACTCCATAAGATTGTGTCATGTTCATTCAGATGTATTAGATCCTTTCCTTTTCTCTTAGTTTTACAGGTACACAACTTGTCTATTGTTCTGTCTTTCATTTCTTTCATTAATATATGCTCTTTACTACTTATTGTTTGTATCACTGGTTGTCACCAGATGAGTCCATAAATACTAACTACCCATCATGGCTTTCATCAATCAGTGGTTTCACATGATGTTTTTAATAAGATAAAGAAGATATAGGCTAGGTTACCAGTCTTAGTCTTTCTTACTACATACAACATTCCTTGCTCACAGTATTGACAATAAAGATCAGTTTGGGCATATTTTGGCCAGTATACAGGAACTGCAACCAAAACTTAATTTTATCCCCAGTATGTTGACATCAGGATTTCTATTCTGAGACTATCTGCAAGCCAAACATACTGTTGCATGAATCCTGCCAATTAGGAGGTATGTGGGGTATACTGATATACAATTAGAACAGTTTTTCATATCCTTTTTTTTTTAAAGTATACTTGAGAAATAACTGCAATTTTTCCAGATTAAAAACAGACATGTGTTCACAGTTTGAGGATGATTTGCAAAACATCTGAATATATATAGTATGCAAACGTTTGATTTATGGATAGTGTTCTCTAATTATATTATCTATACAATGCACTATAATGAGTCTTTAGTAATTCCTTTCCTCAATCCTTCTTGTTCATAGAATGCTTTTAATTGAGGCTTTTGAAGCAGCATTATTTTTATTAGTAAATTGGGAGTGGAAGGTGTTGGAGGTTTTTTTTTTTTTAAAAAAAGTCCCTTCAATCTATTTCCTGTAGCATGTTTATGCCTGGCTTTTGTTAGCCAAGGGCAAAGACCTCCATCTTCTTTTGTCGAACATCACAGACATTTTTTGAATGACTGTGTCCCTGTTTAATATTTTTTTCACAAGGCATGCAGTGTTTCTGCAGATGCGCTAAGTATGCAATTCAAACTTTAAAGGATTCATTGCAGCATTGATGCAAGATTGCAGCATTAAATCGATCATAGTTTGCAGCCCAAAAATGCACAGGGTGAATGTTCTTCACATCAGCAATCAGACTTTAAAAAAGGTTCCTAAAAAGGCTACTCCATCATCCCAAAGGATGTCTAGAGTGACAACTGTATAGCTTTGCATAATGCTGATTAGGGTTGCTAACTTGAGAGAAAACAACAGCTTGCTGGCTTGCTTCTCTGCTTTTTTGGCATCAGCTGGGAGATTTTTTCACAGCACACAGATCAGCATTATTATTAGCTTGGCTTGTAGCCAGGTAGCAAGTGAGAGAGGATGATGAAGAAGCAGAGCATAAGATCAGCCAAAGTGTCTCTGGTACGAGCAACAACTATGGGAAATCATTGAAGAAAAAGTAGTAAGGGTGGGTGTTTTCCTCTACTCTCTGCCTGATTTTGTACCAATCTGCAACTGTACACTTTATACTTGCTGCAGAACATTGTGATTTGTCTTTTGTTTAAATGGGGTCACATCACACAGGTGAGATCAGATTGATAATGGGGTGGGGATGAGTGAGCTCCTTTTCCTTCTAATCCTGTTTTTAGACCTGGATGTTATAGTTGTCATACTGGGTAGATTGTTGAGTGTTTCAGTGCTGCTATTGAATGCAAGGTCAGCAAACAACAGACCATCACTCTTTCAGAATTCAGTCTTGGATAAGCAAGCTGGCTTGGCATATGGTAATGAGAACCAAATTTACTTTCAGTGCAACATCTAAAGGGTAATGATATCAGCAGCTCAGAGAGAGACAGCTGGGATGTTTTCAAGAAAGACGATTCATACATTCATCAACCAACCACATTTACGTGGAGGCTTGCCTGTGGGATTTTTTTCTCAGTTAACCAGCTTTGCAGCTCACAGCTTAGCCTCATAACCACTATGCTATGCCATGTATCATGCATGGAATACCAGTCTAAAAATCAAAATCCTCAGGTAAAGAGATGCATTTCTACAGTGATCAAGATAAAGAAACAGCAGGAAAGTTATGGGGAATCTACATGCTCACCAGAGTTTTTCCAACTGTGAACTAAGCAGCACTGATAAAGATTAAGCATTACAAAGTGAACATGATTAAAGGCTCCAAGCCAGCATAAAGTAGGAAAGATTTTTTTTCTTTTTAAAAGAGAGACATAAAAAATAATTCCTCTGGCCTGAGTACCTGATGACATATTTGGGCAATAACATCAAATGGGGAAAGGAGGGGGTAATAACAGCAGTGCAGAATAGAGTGTGGAAATAAAAATGGGATTGTTAAAGTTTTACAGCATCTGCAAGAGTTCATTACTGGAAAGAGGCTATAATAACTAGTGGTTCCATACCCTAACTCAACATCAACACCAATGACATATTGGGAGAATGTAATTATCTTTAAATAAGCATGCCAATTCCTGGGGCTCATCAGCTTTCAAAATTGTTAGGATTTGGAAGAAAAGCTGCTGGCTTTCCTGATACTTAAATACAGAAAGTTTGCAGGTGTAAAGAAAGGAATAAAGTCTGAGAGATCTATGCCTTTTCCCCCTAGGCATTAGCCACAAGTAAAGATGCAATCATGACTATATAGATTGCTTAAATTTTATTTTAACCCAAAATAACAAGGTCTTTTGTCTTTGTGTCTGATTTCAAATCTTTCAAGAAAAAAAAGATATTAATCTCACTGTCACTAGCCAGTCCTCAATTTGAGGCCACTCAAATTTCCTTTAGCAGTCTGGGTGGCCTCTGTGGGAATTGGGGCTCTGAGCTGAACCTATATAGGGACCCCTTACTTCTTCTTCCCTTTCTCCCATGAGGAATTATCATTCTCATTACGTCTCCTAAGCACGGTAGGAAAAGGACCTCAGATGATGGCATCTGAAGGCTCCCAAAATGGAGGACCCTATCCTAGAAGAAATTCACTTTTTGAAATTAAAAATTTTAAAGAGTCAGTTTGGTCTAACACAGTGGTTCTCAACCTTTTTAATGCTGCGACCCCCAACCAGTCGTAAGTCAAGGACTACCCAACCGGTCGTAAGTCAAGGACTTCCCCTGTCCGGGAGCGCCACGCATGCGTGATGCCGCCCCCTGCGGCGGCCGAGGCATAGCTGGCAAGGGGCAGAGATAGCGCAGGCCGACCACCGGCTGGGCCACCAGCTGGCCCAGACCAAGGGAGGTAAGGCACCCGTCGGGCCCTACGTGTGCCAGCAACCCTCCCTGAGTCTGCCGGCCTCCCACCTCCCACCCCTGGCCCTCTTTTACTTACATTTTTAGTAGTTGCTCAGCAGGGAGGGGTGGAAACTTCCAGACAGCTCGCCTTCGCTGCAGACAACTTGCAGCACCGTTTGCAGAATGGGACTTTTGGCGGGCTCAGCAGGGCAGAGACAGCCTGGACAATTCCTATTGGCTTTTGAAAGCCAATAGAATAAAAGGGAGAATCACAGCTAAGGAAAAGGGGGAAAAATGGCGGACTGCGTTGTTTGGCGACCCCCGTGAAATGGTCATTCGACCCCAAATGGGGTCCCGACCCACAGGTTGAGAACCACTGGTCTAACAGTTACAGTAAGGCACCAGTCTAGAAACCAGGAAATCTTGAGTTCTAATCCTGCCTTAAGCCAGTTGGATGATTTTTTGCCAGCCACTTTCTCTCAGCCCAACTCACCTTACTAGGTTGTTGTTGTGGGGAAAATCAGAGGAAGAAGGAGTATTACGCAGTATAGATGCATCACCTTGAATTATTTATAAAAATAATAAAGATGGGATTAAAAAAAATCTAAATCTAAAAAAAAAATCACCCCTCGCTTTTCTCCCACATATGGTATTTTACACTGGTATCATTTTAAGAAAGAATGTTTCCTAAGTTAGTGTTCAGTTTGGTAATTCGGAAGAAATGTTTTTTAGAGTTTTTGACAGTATTTTGGCATTTTTTGTTTGTTTATTTTAGCTATTTTTAGCAGTAGTAGAATTTGGGAATTTGAACAATTCATTATATACCCACAATTTATGAATAAATTAAAAGGCAATACATGTCCTTTACAATTCCTTGTAACTGTTTACTTTCCTCCACTGAAGCATTGTTATTACTTTTTAAGATTCTTAGATTTGCCTTTTCACCAAGAACTCAAGGTGGCTTACTTGATGGTTTTTCTTGTGCAAAGCAGCAATTCTTTGATAATGGAATAACAAAATAACAGAGTTGGAAGAGACCTTGAAGATCTTCTAGTCCAACTAAAGTAGGCTGGAGTGAATGACCCGAAGTGAGTTTTCATTGTTCAGGGCATACTAGAAATAATTTTTCTTAACTATCCTTTTATTTCCATTTATTGCTATTTTCTTTTCTCCATTCTTCCTTAAGTTAGCAGGATGTAAGAAATTTCTCCTTTTATGTAATAATTGTTAAGTTTGCTTAGGAACCTTTAGCATGGTGTTTTATCAGAAGCTTTTCAGATATTCTAGCAAGCTTTCTCAATGAGACAGTATTTGAACACACTGTAACTTACATGCCAAAAGTTTAGAGAGAAAGGACTTACATTTGGCAGAATTACTGCAGAGTCTTTCAGTATTTGGTTGTAAAAAAAACCCTCCAGATTTAGCTTCATGATGCCTTGCAACACCGTGAACATGTCTATATAGGATATGTTTGTTGTTTAACAACAGTATGGAAACAGTCTGTTATTGCCAGCTTCAGACGTGGTGTCATGAACACATTTTATGTAGGGTAGGGTTTGTTTTTTTTTAAAACCAATTTGGAAGTGGTTTTCTATTGTCTGCCTCTAATGTGCTTTCAGCTTCCCAGTTTAGCCTAGAGCTCTGATATGGACAATTTCTATTCAAGCATGAACCTGTTTTGATCTTGCTTAGCTTCCAAGCCTGGACAAAATCAGCCAGATGCTGACTTTCAACTCTGTTATTCTGCTGAGACTAATACCTATATGTTAATGTGCAGTGAGGGTCAGTTTGCACCAGTTTGCACTAGAAAATGGGAGACTGTGAGTTTAGTCCTGCTTTAGGCATGAAACCAGCCATCTGACTTTGGGCCAGTCCTGTTCTCTCAGAAGAAGAAGAAAGTAGTGGCAAGTCACTTCCAAACTCTTGCCAAGATATCTTCAGGGACCTGTCCAGACAGATACTAGGAATTAGCCGAGGTGGCGCAGCAGTTAGGGTGCAGTACTGCAGGCCACTTTAGCTGACTGTGTTCAGCAGGTCAGCGGTTCAAATCTCACCGGCTCAAGGTTGACTCAGCCTTCCATCCTTCCGGGGTAGGTAAAATGAGGACCAGATTGTTGGGGGCAATGTAAATATATATATACATTGCTTACTGGTGTACACCGCTTAGAGAGTGCTTGCACTTAAAGCGGTATATAAGTCTCATAAATAAATAAATAAAATAAATAAATTACAAATAATTCAGGGGTGCATACATGTGGGGATACACACACACAAAGAGTAATGGTTGCAACCTTCATATTGGGCAACTGAGTCTTCATGCAGTTTTCATGCTTGTCACAAACATTTCTATTGATAAATAAATTATCCATTATTAAGCATGATATATTTAAGGTATTGCCCTCTTTTCCCCAAGATTTCATTCTCTGTAACAACAGCCTAAGAATGAAACTCTCCTATCAGTCTCCAAACAGCTTGGCTTTTAACTTCTTTCTATCTCTGCATCTCCAGATGAACTCATTGGCACTAAGCAGCAGTCACAACTTCTGTTCAGCTTCAGATCACTATCCATATGTCAACATGATGTCATTGACTGTAAAGCACAGTACAAAGTATTCCTCTTTCTGACTAGGAGATGAATGCTCAGGCTCCCTTGCTTTGCTGCAAACATGGCTCTCTAGTTTGCTTTTTAATATCCTGTTTCATCAATGTACTGAGAAATGTCCTCAGTTTTGCCTATAGGACTGCGCTCCTTCATAGAAACATAGGCTGAAAAGGACCAAGGAGATATGCTAGTCCCTGCTCCAGATCAGAAATCCTATTACTATTGTAGACCAATGGCTGTCCAACATTTGCTTCAAAACTTCTAGTGACTGAGCAGAAGTCTGTAAAAATTTCAACCCATTGATTTTTGTCCTATCTTCAGGCAGTACCAAGTATATATCCACGCCCAATTCTCTGTGACAGTATTGTGCCTCCCCCTAGCTTTCTCTTGTTTAAGCTAAACATAGGCCAGGACTTTCCTCCCTCCCTCCCTCCCTCCCTTCCTGCATGCATACATGCATGTATGCCTATATAGCTGCCTGTTTCACAAAACAAGTGACTTTAGCTGTTCTTCATAGGTTTTAGCCTCTAAGCACTTTACCATCTTTGTCACTCTTCTCTGCAAATTCCAATTCCCCAACATTTTCTTATATTGTGACAATCAGAACTGGTGCTGCAACACTTCCTGAGATTATCTAGATGCCAACCTGTGTTGACTCAGCCAAGCTTCTATAGACTTTATAGATCACTACAGCACACTTCAGACTTACATTTAATTTGTAGTGTACTAGGATGCCTAAATCAAGGGTCCCCAATTACCGGGCCACAGACCACTAGTGGGCCACAGCCCATTTGGAACCAGGCCGTGTGAGGGGTGAATGAGCATGTGCACCTGCGTGCAGCTCCACTTGCAAGAGTGGTGGGCACTTGCATTCACACACAAAGCTCCATTTGTGTGAACTATGGGGAGGTACGTGTGTCCGTTGCTCACACAAATGGATCTATGCACCTACTGCTCACACAAACCATCCCTTCTCTCCACCCACTGGGTGCCAAGCCAGAAAGGTTGGGGACCTCTGGCCCAGGTGCTTCTCACAAGTACCATTGCCAATGTGGGTGCTACCTGCTTTGTGAGTGTATTTCTGGTTCTACCTAGCTGTCTTCCATTTCTCATGATTAAATTGCATGTTGTTGGTTATAGTTCACATCTATCAATTTTTTTTAACCTTGAGCCTGCCTTCTGAAGCAATTGTTCTCAGCATTGTATCAGCTGCAAATTTGGTGATCATCCGTTCTGTCCTTGCTTATGTTATATATAAAAATGTTAGAGTATTGGGCACAGGAAAGAACTCTGGAATACCTCACTGCATATCTTTATCAGTGTAGATGTAGATCCATTGAGGATCATGTGTCATATATATTTGTTCAGCCAACTGTTAATCCATATGGTAGTAAGAACATCTATTCCACATTGATCCATTTTATTAAGAAGTAGGCTATAATCAGCTTTATCAATTGCCTTCCTGAAGTCTAACTATACTACATCCTCTAAATTCCCTTGGTTCTTTAATCTAATTACCTTGTTTTTAAAAAAGCAATAGTGTTTGTCTGGCATGACTTTTTTTAAACAAGCACATGCTGGCCTCTAGCAATCACCTTATTCCTTTCTAAGCTCTTGCACACACTGCTTGATTATTTTTTTAAGATTTTCCCAGATACTGATATAAAGCTGATTAGTCTATAGCAGGGGTAGGCAACCTTGGCTCTTTTATGACTTGTGGACTTAACTCCCAGAATTCCTGAGCCAGCATGGCTCAGCTTGGAAGCCTCTCCCTTTCTCCTCAGCATGGCTGGCTCAGGAATTTTGGGAGTTGAAGTCCACGAGTCATAAAAGAGCCAAGGTTGCCTACCCCTGGTCTATAGTTTCCTGGGTCCATGTTTTCCCCTTTTCAAAGAATGAAACAATGTTACCTCATCTGCAGTCTTCTAGCAGTTCCCCATGTGATCCCAGAGTTCTCAAAATTTAATCAGTAGTTTTGGGATCAATCTATGAGTTCCTTTGGCACTTGGGGTGTAATCCAACTGGTCCCAGAGCTTTGAATTCATTCATTGACCTGCATTTCCTTTCTGCCCTTTACAGTATGGATTCTGACTGGTAGGACCATTTTATTTTTTTGAGGGAAAAATGCAAATTAGAAATTAAGCAGTTCAAGTAGATTTTATCTTTTATCTTTTCCCACACAAAAAGTAGTGAATTTCTTACTAGTGGTTTTGAAAGTATCTATGAGTTTTATTCTTCTCATATCATAGAAATGCATCCTATCCAAGTTGCAGATCATGTCCTTCTAGTTATAACAGTCTTTTATGTCTGAGAATTATTCATTCTTTTAGCCATGTTAAGACATGTGCTTGATAGTATAAGACCCAGTCTGGTAATCCAAATCCTCCATTTTCTTTGGATTTTTGTAGCATGTTCAGTTTAATTCTAGCTTTCTTTCCTTGCCAAATAAATTTTGAAAGTCTCTATTTTTATAGGTAGTGTTTGGAACAAGAAAAGCAGTTTTGGTAATATATTCATTTTCATGGTAGCTATTCTTCTTAACATCGATAGTTGTAACTTTTTCCATTTTTTCAGATCCAATTTTATTTGATTAAGTAATTTTATGTAGTTATCTTCTTTTTATCGTTGCTAAAATCTACTTGAAAATTCCAGGATAGCTTTTAATGACGGAAGCGTTTGTTCACCCAAACCTAGTGCAATATGAAAAAAAATTGACATATAAGGACATTTTGGATACTGAAGGGAAACTAAAATCTAAACAAGAGCTTTTAAACCAAGGTATTGAATTATCATGGTAGCCTCAATTGCAAATGCAATCGAGATATGATAAAGATACGGAAATATATGGCTTTTATAAAGAATAGATAATATTTGATCGGATATTGTTGACCTCTAATGAAAAACTGATTAGGAAACTATATAACTTTCTATTAAATTTGAAAATGGAGGATGAACAAGTGAAAGACAATGATACAATGGGCAAAAAATTATGGATATAATATAGAATCAAAGAAATGATAAAATCTTTGGGAAAGAAATTATAAGTTGACAATGGCAATTTCTTATAAAGAAAACTTATATAAAATGTTTTATAGATGGCACTTACCACCTGCTAGATTAGCAAAAATGTTTAAAAATATGTCTAGTAAATGTTGGAAACATAACCAAAAATCTGGCACATATTACCATTTGTGGTGGAACCTGTGATAAAGCAAAAAATGTTTGGACAAAAATACACACTTGGTTAGAAAAGATGTTAGGAAAACATGTAGATTTTAAAACTGAGGTTTTCTTATTAGGTATAATACCAGAAAAAATTGATAAGCAAAGTGTATATTTAACATTGTATGTACTAACAGCAGCAAGGATTAAATTTTCTCAGCACTGGAAGAATGAAGAAATACCACTAGACAAAGAGATAATCAAAAAGATATTGGACTGTGCTGAAATGGATAGACGTACATTGAGGATCAAAGAGAAAGAAGATACAGAATATTTTCAAACATGGAATTTATTTTATCAATGGTTGGAAAAAGGGGGTAGAGACTAAGAATGTAACTTGTATTATTAAGGAAACAAATTAACCCAGACAACATGATGTTTATTAAGCACTAATCAAATGTAATAATAGAAAATTAATAAAAAAATTGGGAAAAAAAAGAATTTTTTTTTCAGCCTTCTCCCTTTTAACCTATTATATCTTCTGATCAAGCAAACCAAGCATTTGTTTGACATACCTCTTGTTCCACAGATGCCTTAAAAATATGTTTCATCACACAGCCAGACAGATGTTCAGATGGGATTCAGCATTTTTGTCTGCCTATCGATTCCTTCCCAAGCACCTGGGATAGGAAGATGTGGATGTTTGAGATCTTCATAGGATGTAAGCTGTTCCAAGTAAAGCTGTCTTTTGCAATTGACTGATGGTGAATTTGTCAATTTGAATAAATGTTTGTGGTACATTTTATTTTATTTATTTATTGAATTTATTGACCATCCATCTTAACCCAAGATAATGCTGGGTGGTTTACAATATTAAAAAAGATAAATTTTTGCAAAACCTTTACACAATAGGAACTAACTAATAAAAAGATAAATACACAACCCTAACAAAAAGATGGGGAGGGAGGGAGTAGAATGAGCTGGGGGAGGGACGGGGGAGTGGGATCTATTATTAGTCTATCAATCACCCTCAATGTGAAGATGTCCCATTGGAGTCCCAAGCCAACCAGCAGACCCAGATCTTTAAGCTCTTGTGGAAGGTCAGGAAGGTTGAAGCTAATCTCACTCTGGAGGGTAATCCTGTGTCATTTGCATCAACCCTCCCAAAATAGCAGGGAATTATAGCAAGCATTTGTTCATCGCATCAGGGTAGGAAAATATTGCCTACTCATGCATTAGAGGGGTAGCCAGTAGCTAGGAGGTCATAAATTGCATGATTTAAAGCTCAGAGCTCTGAGAAGAAGGTTCTGACGTTCTGGCAAAGCTTGTCAACAACTCATATCTAAAACTATGTGTGCTCTGGGAGCTGATTTCATCCTCTGCCAACTTTGCTAAAACATTGTTTTCATTAAGTGCCCTGAAGTGTGCCTACTGAGTTTCAAAATTTAATTAATACCCACTAGAAACATTTGTAGCAGGACATCATTTGTAAAGAGACAAGACTGTTGATCGGGAAGTTAGCAATCCATGAAGTTTCCACATGTGATAAAAACTGAAGGCCAATTCCTGCAATTAAAATGTTGCTCTTGATTTCCCAACACACTGGAAAAATGAGAAGGAAAAAGAAGGTGGAAAGGGAGGAAATACTTTAAATCTTCAAACTGTCATATTCTAGAATTTGCTTCATGCAAACAAAAGCAGAGGCACAAGTTTGCAACTTGTTGGTAAAAGCACAGCTCTTTTATGACAAATATGTTTTGTAGCACTTTTATGTGATTTGGGAAGGGAAAAGGATTATTCCCTTTTAATGAGCCGAGGTGGCGCAGCAGTTAGAGTGCAGTACTGCAGGCCACTTTAGCTGACTGTGTGCAGCAGGTCAGCGGTTCAAATCTCACCGGCTCAAGGTTGACTCAGCCTTCCATCCTTCCGGGGTAGGTAAAATGAGGACCCAGATTGTTGGGGGCAATGTAAATATATATGCACATTGCTTACTGGTGTACACCGCTTAGAGAGTGCTTGCACTTAAAGCGGTATATAAGTCTCATAAAATAAATAAATAAATAAATAAATTCCAATAAATTGTTTACCTAAGTGGTAAAAATCAAGGAAATTGCTCTGCTTATATGTTCACAGCTACTAAAGCTAAATGTATTGAAAGTCTGGACAGATTTGTGTTCCACTGGTCTCTTAAAACTTTGTTTGACTGCTCCATTCTGCATTTATTTCTCCTAAAGGCCATATAGGCTGCCTTCCTGTATGGCATTACATTTTAATCACTCTTTACATCCATCACCAGCTTATACCTCCTGAGGATCAATCCCAGAATTGGAGAGTAGGTTCCTATCTCCTGGGTTACACCCACCTTCTTAAGTATCTTTCCTTGTGAAAATGTCTTTTTCAAATTATAGTAATCTCCTTTTTTCTCTCCCCTCTCCTCCAAAAAGGAATAGAGTCTCTTAAATAGAGACTTGTGTTCTATTACGGTGTGATGCTAAAATGGAAATGGTAATAATCATCCACAATGGTGGCCCTGAAAGCTCAGATTTTGATGGCATTTTTCTATCTATATTCTGGGACTAGTAGAGAAGGAGAAAGGGCTAGTCATCGGACAACTAATGTTATCAAATTTACACACAACAAAGTTAAACAGTCTACGTTATATATAAAAATAAATGATGCCTTTGCTTTCACATTGCTTACAGTTGTATGCTGTCATTGTCACTGATGTGAAGGAACAATTCAGTTCCCTATTTTTTATTTTTGCAAAATAAGGATACATACACATGGCAATGCCCATTTGTCAAAAGGTGTCTCAATATTCCAATACCTGTCCCTGGACTATTAATATTCAATTGATACTTTGCGGTGAGGTCTTGTTAAAACTGGATTAACATTGCTCTGTAGCAACTTTTTGCTATGCAGCAAGTTTGATAAATAATGGCTAAATTGGGGGAAAATGGATATATTCTATCATTCTCCAAACTTTTAGTCTTTTT
Source organism: Crotalus tigris (assembly GCF_016545835.1). Taxonomy (NCBI): domain Eukaryota; kingdom Metazoa; phylum Chordata; class Lepidosauria; order Squamata; family Viperidae; genus Crotalus; species Crotalus tigris. The sequence goes on along the minus strand of NW_024098394.1, from coordinate 155,168 downwards.
TTTTTTTTTTGCTTCCAGTTATTGAAAGCAAGGTATCCCACAGCCTTTTCAGCTGGAACTTAGAAGGTAGTGTCAACTTCTTTATCTTTAATTCATCCCAGCTGGTTAATAGCATAATCATGCTATGTAGCTAAGAAGAAATAACTACTTGATAGCCATTACAAAGTTAATTCAGATTGGAATCAATGATGCTCACTACAGTAAGCACTGGGTTCATGATATCACCATTTTACCAGCTATATTTTATGGCTTTACTGATTTTCCAACCTGAAAAATGATGCCAATAATATTGAACCAGGGGAGCACCTTTTCTGAACTGAAATAAGGCAGCTTTGTGGTCCTAAATGGCTAACTGTTTAAGCAATTCGTAAAGATAGCTAGATTGAGAAAACATGTCTGACTTCTATTTCACTTTACATTCTTCCATCTTCAAGTTCATCCTAATCCATTTTGCATCAGTTTGCCATTTATTAGTTTTGAAGTATTCTGCATGAAATTTTGTCAAACTTTCATTCTATTTCTTCTATTACTTCTACTGCATATGCACATATCTGCAAGCTATTTTTCTTAATGCAATTTTGCTATATATATTCTGTGAATATTTTTATAGCTTCTTAAGATCAAGTCGCATCACAAAAGAATAATTCGGATATAGACATAGACATAGATATGTCTTGAAACATATGAGCTTGCTAAATTTGCATTAACTTGTGAAATTGATTAGTTTATTAAACAAATTTATGTGGTTGCCCAACTCACACATGATGATTCTGGGCAATAGACATGGAATGGAATCAATTATCTTCATTGGATTAGTACATGAGAGAAGAAAGTTGTGAATGACCATGCGCTAGATCGATTCATTGAAGAGAAACTTACCTAACCCAACTTTTCCTAATATACTAGCTGAATGGGTCTTGATACAGAAATCTCTTATGATACAACATGGGGACTACCAGCACAGATGCTCGGTCTTTCCTTCATGCTGAGTTGAAGTGCTGTCTACCCATCTAGGGCAATATGAAATCTGCTGATCTTTATCCTGTCTCCACAGCCTTCAGAGTCAGGAAGAGAAATGAGTCACTAGCATTACTTTTATTTAAGATTTACCTCTTCTACCTCCTTTTCTTCATATAGGCAAAAAAGGTTTCAATTTCTCATGTGATGTTTGCAAGGCATCTGAGAAAGGACTGGTCCCATCATAACTACAATTCATTACTTCAGTCTTGCCATAAAGATCACCTTGTCTGAAATGTCATAGGTTCTCCTGCTCAAGCAGGGGGCTGGACTAGAAAACCTCCAAGGTCCCTTCCAGTTCTATTCCATTCCATTCCATTCCATTCCACTCCACTCCACTCCACTCCACTCCACTCCACTCCACTCCACTCCACTCCACTCCACTCCATTCCATTCCATTCCATTCCATTCCATTCCATTCTATTCTATTCTATTCTATTCTATTCTATTCTATTCTATTCTATTCTATTCTATTCTATTCTATTCTATTCTATGCTAGCACAGACATCTAATGCAATTATGCAATTTTGGCAAGTGTTTCAGTTTCCATTTGCTGTTGATGGTTTCTCCCTGGACAGGGAGGATATAAACTGGAGGCATCTATAGATCTTATACTCAACAGAATTGAGGTAGGGAACTGGTTGCTTGCAGCTAGAATAGATTTGCTTGAAGAAATTAAAAGGTGCTCCTATGGTAAAAAATATAGCTCTGACATTCTTGCACAAAGACAATGGACCATCACTACAATATTGCCCCATCCCTAGATTATTACTGCAACAATGGCAGAATAGTAGCAGATAAGGCAGGCTGGAAAGTGGAAGAGACAGAGTGCTGAAATGACTCCTAAATTCCTCTCTCAACTCAGGTACTTTGGTCACTTGATTTTGCCTCCAGTGTTCAGGGTAGTGAAGTCCAACAGATTTTATAAATCTTCCAACTGCCATTGGATGCTATCAGCTTAAGGGAGAAAACAGTGCAAGTATATCTAAGGATGATGTATCCTGTTTCCTTCATGAACTGAGGACAAGATGAAGCCAATGTCAAAGGGCCATAGTAGGGGAAAAAAAGTTTTCACTTGGTGAAACTGGGAAAAGGCTCAGAGTTTCTTGGCATACCCTGAAAACAAATTTCTTGTGGAGAGTATAAGACAATTTTGTTTGGAAGAAAAGTGTCAGAATCCAATTATATTTCATCTTTAATTATCAAACATAGAAACTCCCAATTCTGCCTTCTCTGGATTCTGCCATAAGAGGGAGAAAAGGGGGAGAGCAAAGGGGCTTTATGGCCCTCACTTCCTTCAGCACACTTCAAAGGACTGAATGTGTGTTTATTGTGGCCTCTAAGCGTTAACATATCAAAGAAGAGTAATTGCCTTTCATGTAGTTATCTGAAGTCTCCATCCAGACGGAAGAAGAAAGGGGATGGAATTGTGATACTTGAAACTATCACTGGAAGGGGGGTTGATTGGGTGGGACTACTGGGGAACCCCTTAAAACCTTGAATGGGAGAGCTTGAACCCCAAGTCCTGTCTAGCATGCCTGCAACCATTTTCTCTTAATAAAGGATTCCTGTTGGAAGAGCTATTCCAAGAGTTCTGTCTTCTTAAGATGCAAAGTGGGGTGGGTCCTTACATTAGACAGGACTTGCAAAATTAATCCACCTGGAAGGTAGACCCTTGCCGGGGGATTTTGCAAAAATTTACCATGTCAGACAACGAAGCAAGAGAGGGAGAAAACTCCCTGGAAAGAGAGCCGCTGACCCAGTTGGAACCTTGCCAGATGTTGGGATCCGAGAGGCCAGATTTCTCAGAAGAAGAAGTGGTGGAGACACAGGACCACAAGCCTCGCTGGTCGATGGGCGTTGGAAAGAAAAGCGAGTGGGGAAAGGAATCAAGAAAAGTGACCCTGAGACGGGGGACCAAGCAACCAGAATGGAAGCAGGAGATGGAGAAATCCCTGCACGCAAGTGAAGAGGGAGGAAGCTGTATGCCGTACTCAGACTGGATCCTAGAGAGAGCTATTGACCTGATGAAGAGAACTCTCAGCTCCCTAGGAGAGGAGATTCCTGAGCCCTACGCCCGCCCCAGTTCCTGGAGCCACAAAGGGAGAGACACCGAGGGGGACGTGGAACCTGCAACCCCAGGGACATTTACTGATCCAGGAGCTCCCACCCCCTACCGGACCACAGATGGAAATCTGGACGGAAGACACTACCACCCACAATGGAGGCACCGATCCATTCCAAGACGTCCACCGTTGGAGGTGAAATTCAAAGGGGAGCCAACACGCTTGGGGTTTTTCCTAACCCAAGTCCTCAGCTACATGGAGGAATATGGGCAGGACATCCCCAGCGACAAAGCCCGCATCCGGATCGTGCAATCTGCCCTGGATGGACCAGCTGCAGATTGGGTGGTGAACCTGCATGACTCCAATGCCCCAGAACTCAGTAACTTCAACCGTTTCATGTCCTCGTTGAGAAGACGATTTGAAGACCCCCTGGCTGATCGCAAAGCCCGTGAAAGAATAACAACGATGAGGCAGGGCAAACGCCCAGTGGCTGAGTATACACAAGAATTCCGAGCCATTGCCAGCAAACTGAATTGGCCAGAAGACATCCTCCTTGGCCGTTTCAAAGACGGACTAAACTATGATCTATATGATGCTTGCCTGCCCCGAGGAGACCCACATCGACTTGAGGAATGGTACGTCTTGGCAGAGGAAGCAGAGATCGACATATTGAAGAGGCATCGCCGAGGAAAACAATGGAGCCGCCCCCCGCCTGAGCTGACACACCAACCGGTGAAATCATCGGATACAGCCAAGAAGCAGATGGGGTGTTTCAAGTGCGGAAGAGAAGGGCATCGAGCTGTAGAATGCCGCTCAAAGGCCCCCCAGCACAACCCAGACAGATCCCCAATCAACAAACCCAGAGGGTATTCAGCTAAGCCAAAAGAAACAGCCATGAAAATGATGGAAATTGCAGAAAACCCCACCTCTGCTCACCAAGGGGAAAGAACTCCAGCCTACACCACAGGGACGGTGGATGCCTCAGATGACAGCTCGGAAGGCGAACCCCTGGTAAGTGGACGCATCACACCCATCTTCAAAACAGTGACTATATTAATCCCCCCCATGCCCGAAGCTGTGAAGGTGAAAGCCTTAATAGACTCTGGCTGCACCCGCTGCCTCATTAGCCCAACACTAGTGGGGAATCTGGGCATCCCATCCAGGAGACTGGAACAACCAATCTCATTTGGCCAGCTAGATGGATCCATAGCAGGGGGGGTGCCAGCTACCCTAGCCACTCTGCCAATACACCTCTCCCTGGGCAACCATGAAGAGGACTTAACGTTTGTGGTGACCCCAGGTATGGAATGCCCAATGATTCTAGGGATGGAATGGTTGAAAAAATGGAACCCCTGGGTAAATTGGAGGACGACAGAAATCAAATTCCCGAAGGGGGACCCTATGGACTTAAAACCCCAAGAGAGGCTACCAGAATCAAGAATAGAAAAAGCATCCATAGGAGAGGAAAAAAGATTAACAGAAATACCAGAGGAATATAGGGACCTTGCTGAAGTCTTCAGTGAGGAGAGGGCGAATGAGCTTCCCCCCCACCGACCCACAGACTGTACCATTGAATTCAAGCCTGGGGCAAAACTCCCGAAACCCAGATTATACTCCATGAGCCCAAAGGAGAAGGAGGAAATGGAAAGATTTATAAAAAAAAACCTGGAGAGAGGTTTCATTGAACCAGCTAAGCCTAAAGTGGCTGCCCCGGTCCTTTTTAGAGAGAAGAAGGATGGCTCTTTACGTTTATGCGTGGATTATAGGGCCCTGAACACAATCAGTGAAAGCAACCTATACCCGCTGCCCCTCATGAAAGACATGCTGTCACACCTATCGAAAGGGAAAATTTTTTCTAAACTAGACTTAAGGGAAGCTTACTATCGAGTGAGAATCAAGGAAGGGGACGAATGGAAGACTGCATTTAACTGCCCCATGGGGTGCTATCAATTCAAAGTCTTGCCATTTGGATTACAAGGGGGCCCTGCAGTCTTTATGCAATTAATCAATGACGTTCTAAGGGAGCACCTGTTTAAGGGGGTCCTTGTTTACTTGGACGACATTCTTATCTTTACCGAAACAAAAGAAGAACACGTCAAACTTGTCAGAGCGGTTTTAAAGAAGCTGCGAGCCGCTCACCTATATGCCAAACTCTCAAAATGCGAATTCCACCAGGAAAGGATAGACTACCTAGGCTATCGCATATCCCCACAGGGCATTGAAATGGACCCAGAGAAGGTCAGAGCAGTATTAGAATGGGCACCACCCCGCACAAGAAAGCAACTACAAAGTTTCCTGGGCTTTGCAAATTTTTACCGCCAATTCATCCCCTCATTTGCACAGATAGCCTTGCCCCTCACCAACTTACTAAAAACGAAGGGAACATCCTCAGTAAAACCTAGCCAGCCACTAACATGGACAATGGAGTGCCAAGCAGCGTTTGAGAGACTAAAGAGACTTTTTTCTGCCGAACCAGTACTAAGGCACCCAGACATGGACAAGCCCTTCATAATACAGGCAGATGCAAGTGATGTGGCAGTGGGGGCTGTGCTATTACAAGAAAATGATGATGCAGTATTGCAACCCTGTGCATATACATCTAAGAAACTCACGGAAACAGAACAGCGCTGGCCCGTATGGGAGAAGGAGGCTTATGGGATACGTTGGGCATTACTCACGTGGCGACAGTTCCTGGAAGGCAACAAAATCCCCTTCCAGGTATGGACTGATCACAAAAATTTAGAAGCCCTGAAAACTTCCAGGAAACTCAATCCCAAACAAGCCCGCTGGTCCCAGCATTTTCACCAATTCCAATTTAAGCTCAAACATTTACCAGGAAGAAAGAACTTCCTGGCAGATGCACTATCTCGCATGCCCCAATATAACAGCGCACGAACCACAGACTCTAGACCAATAATGGCAGAATCACAACTGGCAGCGCCAGTAACCACAAGAACCCAAGCCAAAATAAAACCACAACTGGACAGCCAAACTGGGATTGAATTCAGAAAAAGTTTGGAAACAGATGATTGGTTCCAGAAAAACAAACATGTGTGCACAATGAGAGACGGATTGCCTTGGGTAGGGGAAAAGTTATATATACCAACAACTCAAAGACTAACTTTCATGCAACTTTGCCATGACACAAAATCAGCAGGGCATTTTGGATTTGTAAAAACTTTACACTTAATTAAACGGCAATTTTGGTGGCCATCAATAAAAAAGGACATAGAAAGTTATGTTGCCAGCTGCCCAACCTGTGCATCAGCAAAGAGGTTGCAAGGGAAATCGCCAGGGCTGTTACAACCAGTGGCAAGTCCCTCAGCCCCCTGGAGGGAAATAGCCATGGATTTTATAGTGGAATTGCCTGAAAGCAATGGGAATACTGTTATCTGGACAGTCACGGACCTATTTTCCAAACAGGTGCACTTTATCCCTTGCCAAAAAATTCCCACTGCAAAGGCCTTAGCAAAACTTTTCATCCAGCACATTTACAGATTGCACGGGGCACCCCAACGCATCATCTCTGATAGGGGAGTGCAATTTACGTCTGCATTTTGGAAGGAATTTTTATCCCTCTTAGGGACCACTCAGGGATTGACATCTAGCCACCACCCTCAAGGAGATGGACAAGCGGAACGGTGCCAGTCGGTACTTGAGCAATATTTGAGATGTTTTTTAAATTTCCAACAGAGTGATTGGACGGACTTACTTCCTTTTGCAGAAGTTGCCTACAATAATGCAGTCCACTCCAGCACAGGCTACACTCCTTTTCAAATAGCCAACGGCCAAAGTTTCAACCCTATGCCAGAGTTAACCCCAAAAGAACCAACGATCCCTTCACTGAAAGAATGGATGGAAAACCTACAAAACACCTGGCCAATAGTCAGAAAATCACTAGATGAAGCTAGGCGGGCATACAAAGCACAAGCCGATAAAAAAAGGGTTGAGCCTACACCATTCATTATAGGAGAAATGGTGTACTTATCTACAAAATACCTAAAGTCCCTACAGCCCTGTAAAAAACTTGGACCAAAATATATAGGACCTTTTCCAATTAAAAGGATCATAAATCCAGTAACAGTAGAATTAGAATTACCCAAAAACCTCAGGCAAATACACCCAGTTTTTCATTGCAGCTTGCTGAAAAGAGAGCATCAGTCACCTCTACGGCCAAAAATCCCCCCCCCACCACCTCCAATCATGGTGGAGGGGGAACAACACTTCGAAATAAAAGAGATCCTTGACTCTAGGAGATATCATGGAACAACTCAGTACCTAGTTGCCTGGAAACACCTCCCTGCCTCACAAAATGAGTGGGTCCATAAACGTCACGTCAGAGCTCCGAAGCTATTGAAGAAGTTTCACACAGAGTATCCTAACAAGCCTAACTAAATTCTTTACTTGTGTTTTCTTTCAGGTGGATCTCTCTTATTGTTAAGAGGGGCCGGATGTCAGAATCCAATTATATTTCATCTTTAATTATCAAACATAGAAACTCCCAATTCTGCCTTCTCTGGATTCTGCCATAAGAGGGAGAAAAGGGGGAGAGCAAAGGGGCTTTATGGCCCTCACTTCCTTCAGCACACTTCAAAGGACTGAATGTGTGTTTATTGTGGCCTCTAAGCGTTAACATATCAAAGAAGAGTAATTGCCTTTCATGTAGTTATCTGAAGTCTCCATCCAGACGGAAGAAGAAAGGGGATGGAATTGTGATACTTGAAACTATCACTGGAAGGGGGGTTGATTGGGTGGGACTACTGGGGAACCCCTTAAAACCTTGAATGGGAGAGCTTGAACCCCAAGTCCTGTCTAGCATGCCTGCAACCATTTTCTCTTAATAAAGGATTCCTGTTGGAAGAGCTATTCCAAGAGTTCTGTCTTCTTAAGATGCAAAGTGGGGTGGGTCCTTACAAAAAGGTTCAATTGCCTGTGCAAAGCAAGCACATGGAAGTTTGAATTTGAAAAGGCCACTTTAAGAAAGTCAAGCATATTGAACATCAAACATTTAAATTGGTTAAGTTTTAGCTATCAGAGACCCCATATGCTTTGTCTTGGATCTTTGCTATTTATGTTTAAATCAGTTTCAGCAGAGTCAAAGAATAGACCTCCGCCTCAAATCCCCTCAACCACCAAGCATTTGGCAGAAGAGATGTACAATTTACAACCAACCAAGTGCAGAGCACACAAACACATGAATTTTCTCTCTCTCACCCCAGGTGCTTTGTGCTTTTGCTTGAAAACATGAAAAAAAGATGTCCGGAACAATACATTTCTTTAGTTTTAACACAAAACATGATTCTTCCTCTAATGATGGAGCAATGTGAATCTTTTCTGACAACCCAGCAAACAAATGAAAAACCAAATTGCTAAGAGTAGGTACCTTGCAATTGTAAAAATAAAAAAAAAGATGCTGTGGTGTTCAGTGCAATCTTTTCTACTGTAAAATCTTGAATTTGGGCAATGCTGGGTGAAATCCAGAGGAGGTTAAAGGAATAAAAGTCAGCTTAACCTTCCCATGCATCTGGGTGATCCACAGCTCTGTATCCTCCTTGAACAGATATATAAAGTCCAAGGAGAGGTGCTAATTAAGATGTCACTATTAGAGAGTATTCTTTACAACTAACACTTAAAAGATATGTATCTTTTCAGAAGCCCTCTTCCTTGCCTGGATCCTGGTAATATCAGTTAAAAACTAATATAGGCATCAGGTAAATAATAAAATTATATTCTGTGCCTATTCTAATACAAAGTGAAAATGCCTCTCTTGCCAGGGTTATTTTTCAGAAGTAGTTGCTGAAAAATCTACTAGGGGTGGTGGGAGAGAAGAGAGAATTTAAATGCTATAGTTTCTGCTACTTTGTATTTGGCAGAAAACAACGACAGAAGGACACTTTGTGGAGGCTGCCTGCCAACAGTGATATTCCTTACTGCATTCACATATCCCAAACACCTTGAAAACCAACATTCTCTAGAGCAATTTGGGGATAGCAAAAACCCATCCCACTGCCAGAAGCTGTCCTTCAAAATGACCCTTAGAGTAATACCATAGTGTGACATTTTGAGACATAACTGACAGTGAGAAGAGGAAAAATTATCTTATTTACCTCAGGGCTTTGGAGAGCTGATTATTTTTTTTCTTGGCTCCTTGCTTTCAGGGTTTTGAGAAAGCCAGAAACAAAGATGATAGCCCATGTTCAAAATGATTTTGAGACCTGAGGAGCAAAAATAGTGATGCTGTGGACATACCTTATCTTATCTGGCCATGTCCTATTCTGTCTTAAATACAGTAATGAACCTGAAATAGTAATATTAGGATTTGGATAACACAAGAGGTAACAACAAATAATATTTAGGCAAAGTAGTCTGGTTTTTGATATAACTCCCTTCCCCCCAAAAATGAAGCCATTAGCTCTTCTATTTCAACATTTATTTCATCCTATTTTATGTCTCTCTATATAACAAGATAATTTTTTAGTTTATTCTACTGATCTTGTCACTTAAGAAGCAAAATGCAGTCATGCATAGCAGCCAGATACTGTATAACCTTTTCCTCAAATGCCTCTGATACTCACCCTTGTCAGAATCATTTATACTTGGCATAACAGTTAACAAGTTTTTCTATATTAATGATGAAATAGTACTGAAATAAATCTGCACCTGTCATTCATTCTACCTGTCAGATGATTGTCAAAAGTTTTAATTTGACATACTATTAGGAACTGAGGAGCCATGATTTCCACATGTTCTGCTAGTGGTATCTGGGCTCTAAGTTTTTAGAACAATGATTTCCTTAGTGGGGGGGGCTGGCAAATTGATGGGGATGCTATTAAAATTTGTATGCCTTAATGGATACATCCAAGGTAATTCCTGCAATAAAAGGTTTTTGTTGATGCAGCCAGAAAGAAATCAGGAACAGGAGATCTAGAGACCCAGAATCCAGGCCTCTATGTCCAGATCATCTGCCATGTCATCATGTTTTCTAGCTAAGCAATAACTCCTAGTTGTTATATATGACATTTTGTAATTGTATGGTGCACATCTATAAACATGGAATGTCCCAAATTTGCCGTCTATAATTATAGTGTTACTGCTTTATAAAGTTTGGGTGTTTCATTAAGGAATGGAAAAAAGAAAGAAATAAAATCTAGCCTCTCAGTGGATCCCTAAGGGATCCTTGAGGCAATTAGCTTTAAACTGAAAAACATATTTCCAATTTTATAGTCTATTTTCTAAGCTCAAAATAAATTTCTACCCAATAATCCTTAGTATCATCCAAACATAACTGCAGCAATCTGTTAATTAATAGCAAGAGGCCAACTAGTAGGAAAATGTTGTTAAAGCCGTTGCATGTTATCATCCTTTACATTAGTGAATTTGTGACCTCTTTTTTCCTGAAAGCTTGTGGGTGGCTAACAGTACTCTAAAAACCAACACCTTAAGAACAATTTTAATGTTATAGATAGATGAATATACAGTATGTACCATAGTGGCGTTACCATCTGTTTAGTAATTCCAAAATTTGCTGTGTGTTATGAGAGTGGAAATAAAATAAATAATAAATACTTTTAATTAAAGATTCTCCTGAGCAAAAACATTATGGAAATTAGGGCATGCTTAGGAGGGTATAGAGAATCCTTGCCACCTAGGCTGTATGTAATCTCATTATTGTGGAGAGAAATAATAATTGCAAATCAGACTTGAAGGTATTTATGGAAAGGTATATCCATGCACTTCTTCTTGAAATCTGTTGCTCAACACATACCTGAGCTAGTTAGAAGTAGAGCATATTTCTATTCTATTAATTTCCTGGGTGAAGCTCATCTCAAGCATAAAGTGCCTGTGTACTTTAAATCTACTATGAAAAGTACAACCATTTGTGTTTCTCTCTGCAAAATATTCTCTAATGAATTATTAGTTTGACATATTGGTAAAAATACCAGGAAGGAACAAATGGAAGGAAAAATGAGCTCTATAATAATTATAGAGTTTTTTATTTATTATTACTATAAAAATAATCCCAGAAACCAATACAGCCCCCCAAATCCATGGGAATCAGTGTTTAGTTCACAAATACTGTATACATTTTTTCTAAAATGTTCATTTCTCATTGTGGCACCAGCAAAAAAAATATCTTAGTTTACTTTTATAAAAGATTAGGTACTACAAGTAGTTCTTGATTTAAAACCATAATTTGGACAGAAATCTTTATTGCTAAGCAAAGTGGTCGTAACGTGAAGGTCACGAGACCCCATTACTTAACAACCACAAGCCTGGCACTCCCAACTGCCATTGTCAAGTGAGAATCATGGATTGTTAAGTGGAGATAGTCACAGGTGCAGGGATGCTGCAGGAGAGTGGGATGCTGCTATGCAGAGTGGCCAAAAGGACAGAGATTGGGAGAGGGGGAGATAGATGGGGAGAGTTGCAGCACCCTGCTGTTGTAAGTGCAGGTTGTTGCCAAGCACCCAAATTTTGATCATATGACTGTGGGGGGAGGGGTGCTACAACAACTATAACTTTGGTCATGTATCATGAGTCCGTTATTTCAGCACTGTCATAATTTTGAATGTGTTACGGTTAGGGTAGAACGAACAAATAGTGATAAGTCATGGGCTACTTGTACGTACATGTAACTTTCTAAATAAATTTTACAAAATTGAACAAATTTTCAGTCAGGTATACAATCCAATCAGAATTTTGGAATTCTGCCATCTTTGATTAAAAGTAAAAGACATTTCAAGTAAGCCATCCATAAAAATACCCTTTGATTTCTACAAAAGAATACGAGTTCACTATGTTTCTTACTATTGGGAAAAAATACCCCAAAACTATAGAATTCATTTCTAATTTTGCAGTGAAAGAAGTCTCAGCAAAACATGGCTAGAGATAATTAATCTATTTATAGATAATTACATGTCTTTCTGTGAATTGTTCTTGTGAAATGTGTCTGAAAAATATTCTTTTCTTCTTTTGGAAAAAAAGACAATGATCTCTTCTTAATTTTTATTAGATAAAATTGACAAATCACTCCAATTTTTAGTTAAGAGTATATAAATCAATGATTCTGTGCTAATTGTCAGTGTTTGAAGAAAAAATAAAAGAAATATAAATTTTTAATATTCATTAAAAAAAACCCTACAGGTGAAAACTATAATAGTTTTATGTATATGAATTTGCAAGAGAGATTGATTTGGGGGAGTTCTCATGATCTGATAAATAAAAATATCAGAAAAGTACAGGTAATCCTTGATAGATGGCTGTAATTGAGCCAGAATTATGGTCCTAAGCTGTTGCAGTTGTTAAATGGTTCACCATGTGATCATGCCTGATTTTCTAAGTGTTTTTGCAGTGATGATTAACCAAATGTCACGGTTGCTAAGCAAATACTGGTTATTAAGCAAATACAATGACCATTAAGCAATCCATTGTATCAAATAGGCATTTTTTTTTGCTTGAAACTAGAAGTAAAAGCCAGAAATTGTGCCCCCTCCCAAATTGAAAATCACGGTCACATGACTGTGGGACCCTAGAAAAAGCCATAAAACTGAGCTGGTTGCCAAATGCCCAGGTTCATACAAATGCCCTAAATGAAATCACATAGCCATGTGAGTGTGTATGTATGTGTGTTTGTGTTTTTAGCCATTGGAACTTCAAAATCAGGTTGTATGAACCTTTGGGAGGGGGAGTCATAAGTGAACAGTCACTAAGCAACCGGTCATCAAATGAGGACAACCTGTAAGCATGGTTGATAATTAGTTGCTGAAAACATTAAGTGTAGTGCATGGGGGAAGAGAAGCATATGTGAGAATGAACGGAACGTTTAGCTACCAGAGCAGGATGTGTGAGGACCATCCCTTTCATTATTTAAGGAAGCCTCGTGGTGCCATTAGAAGTCTTCTGGTGTGCGTACTTTGGAGTGCAAATTTTTCAATGAATGCTGAATAGACTGAATGATGCAGTGAGGAGTCTAGTTTTGAAAATTCAGTATTGAAGACAAAAGTAGTTGTGTTTGATAAAAATAGTAGAATGAATGTTTACAGGTTATTAAAAAAGTAAACAATTTGAATGGAGAAATGTAAAGATATTCAAATGGCTGACAAAAAGGCAGAGGATAGTTTGTAATCTATGGTAAGGGTTGAATGTTGTTGCTGTTGTTATTATATTTTTAGTCTGTTTTACATATTTATATAGCTGGTCAACTCAAGGGAGTGAACATACCTAATATTCCTCTTTTCCCTACAATAACCCCTGTGAGGTGGGTTGGCCTAAGAGAAAGAGAGACTGGCTTTCATGCCTAAAACAGGACTACAACTCAGTCTCCTGGTTTCTAGGCAAGCACTTTCACTACTACACAAAGATTATATATAGCACTGAACCTTACAGCCATTCATTCAGGGTCCATTCAAAGTTACAAGGGCACTCAAAAAAGTAACTTATAACTGGTCCTCACACTTATGACCATTGCAGCATCCCCATGGTCATGTGATTAAAATTAGGGCACTTGGGAACTGGCATGTATGTTCAACAGTTCGGATATCCCAGAGTCATGTGATCACCATTTGTGACCTTCCCAGCCAACTTTTGACAAGCAAAGTCAATGGGGGAAGCCAGTTTCACTTAATGATCACATGATTCATTTAAACAATTGAAACTAATCAAGGAGAGAAGCAACCTAGAACTAAGGAGAAACTTCCTGACAGTGAGAACAATTAATCAGTGGAACAGCTTGCCTCCAGAAGCAGTAAATGCTCCAACACTGGAAGTTTTTAAGAAGAGACTGGACAGCCATTTGTCCGAAATGGTGTAGGGTTTCCTGCCCGAGCAGGGGGTTGGACTAGATGACCTCCAAGGTCCCTTCCAACTTTACTATTATTATTATTATTATTATTAAAGGTCATAAAATCAGGTGCAACTCCCTTAATAACTGCCTTGTTTAGCACTGGAAATTCTGGACATAAATCAAAGTGTCAAAGTTGAATCCTAAGATGCCTGCTAACTTCTATTGCTACTCAGCTTGCCATAGAAACAGGGGGGAGGGGTAGAAAGTATAGGAGGAAACGGGATTCCAAGAAGCCATTCACAGACTGTGAGAGCCTACAACAGTGATGGCAAACCTTTCAGAGACCGAGTGCCCAAACTGCAACCCAAAACCCACTAATTTATCACCGGGTGCCAGGTGGGCATGTCCACTGGATGGGCGTGGCTGTGGTGGTCAAGGCAGTCTGGGTGGGCATGGCCAGGGTGGGCGTGACCACCTCGATGTTGCTCGTGGGGATGCCTGGTTTGAGAAGATCCAGGGGGTTTCTGGCATGTGGGGTGGTGGGCAGGAGGTTCATCCTATGGAATGAGGTGAGGTGAGGCAGGGGACAGGGCAGGGGTGCCATTGCCATGGGGCAAGGGAAGGCAAAGCAAGGCAGGGGCCGGGTGGCTGCTGTCTGACACCATCGGCCCTCGCACATAGAAGCCAGCAAGCACACGGGGGGCAATGGTGTCCATCAGCAGCCACAGCCTGCTGGCCCCTTGACTGGTGCACTCTGGGGCTCTGCAGCCTGCTGCGAATACCGGGCTGGTTTGGGAAGCGAGGGCATCTGGGTGGTGGTGGGTGGGGCAATCTCTTCAGCTCTATGGTGGCAGAGGTGCTCCATCTGCTGCTTCAGGCAGAGCTGTGAAAAGGGCTCAGAAGCAGAGTAAAAGGAGAGAGGGTGGGTGGGCAGGTGAGGGGGGATTTGCCAAAGCCGTCCGGAGGAGAAGACAAAAAAGTAGCCCCACCTCACCCACCACCAGCAGTTCAGAAAAGCTACCTCTGAGCTGGATCGCTGGCCAACAGCTGAGGAGCTGATGCAGTGGGTTGTGCCCGGGAAAAGGAGAGCATGCGAGGCCAGGAGGGACAGGATGGGTAGGAGGGAAACCAGCCATGCCAGGATGCATCTGGCCATGTGGGACCTTGGCGAGTTAGTGGGCAGCTGGTTGAAGAGAGGGTCGGTTGCAGTTCTGCCTGCTTTATTACATGGCACGCTGGGCAGGAGGCAGCAGCAGCATAATCCCTGCATCGCCAGGCCCAGCCAGCAGCAGCTCCAGAAGCGAAGCTGTGCTGCCCATTCTCGCACTGGTGGGGGCAGCAGTGGGGGAAGGTGTGCTCTGGCATGCACACACAGCTCTCTGTTGCCACTCCATATCATCCTGCGAGTGTCCCCGCCCCCTCGCCGCAGTCTCCATCTGCCAGGGCAGAGCCATGGAAAAAGGCCAGGTTGGGGACCAGCTGCCAGTGCCACTACCACGAGGTGAAGCTGGTGGGGAAAGGGGGATCGGACCCATTCTGCTGCAGCCTCTCACGCCGTCCCACTGATGCTACAGCTAATTTCAGCAACACTGCTGCGGCAGGATACCAGGAAGTGGGGCACATGGGTCGGATCCCCCTTCCCTTCATCTTGTGGTAGCAGCATGGGCAACTCTCCCCCACCCAGTCCATTTTCCCAGTTCCATTACCGTCAGCAGCTACCTCAACGAGCACCCCACCGGCATGGCCAGTTCCTCTGCTAATGGTGTAGCACAGGCAAGGGAGTAGCGGGGGCTCCAGTCTGAAGCAACAGCTTCCCTTTTCCACTTCCATGGGCTCCGGCTCGGTTGCCTTCACTGAAATACAGAGGCCCCGTACAGCCACAATTGCCCAACAGGCCTTGCTACTGCTGAAAGAGGGCAAGACTGGAAACAGGAAAAGTGAAGGCGGAAACTACTCTGGCGATCTCTGCTGGGGCAATGGCATGCATGCCCAAATACAAGGTTTTGAGTACCGCCTCTGGCATGCGTGCAATAAGTTCGCCACCACTGGCCTACAAGAATGCCAAGGTCACTAACGCAGGTGTCTGACAGAGAAGTGGACCATTCTCATAACAAACCAAAGATATATGATTGGGCAATGTGAACAACTGGTGGGTGGGGCTTAAGGGAAACTATTGTTAACTAGGCAGATTTTCACATGGAAAACCAGAGCTGATTTTGCTTCTTCAGTTCCAAGATGTTCAAGCCTTGAAGATTCCTTGATTTTGATTTCGCTATTGAGTTTGCTGTTTGGAGAGTTGACACAAGAACTACCTGTAGGCAAACATGCTCTACTCAGATCCCATGAATAATTAAAGACATAGCAAGAAATACTTAGCAAAGTTGGATGTATCGAGAAATTGCTGGAAGAATAAAATCTGATCTTGAAAACAAGAGAGGGACATTAAGAAAGATGATCGAATTTGAAATGGTTACATAGAATTAAGACCAACTATTAGGCTATGTATGTATAAATTTCTACTTAGATATGATACAGAGATCAAACAAATAAAAACATCTGAGATAAATTGAATGCAAAGCTTCAAAAAACCAGTCCCAATACATGTATCTTAGTTCCATCAATAATTGCCAAATAGACAAATCATGTAGTAATAAAGGCTGGAAATGCCACGAGAAAGAAGGAATATTCTTTCATACGTGGTGGGTATGCAAAAACACCCAAATGCAGGTCAAGTACTCAGCCCCATTCAGAGAATATTAGGAATCAAATTCAAAATGTTGCCATATTTTTTAACTACGTATAATTCCAAAAATGTATTAATAAAAAATATCATAGTTAATGAAAACACATACTCATGACTGCAAAGACAAACTGTGCACTGCATTGTAAAAAGATGTACCAGAGAAATTAAACTTGGAAAACATGGAGCAATTGCAAAACTAACAGTATGTATACATAACAGCATTTTTATTTATCATATTTATACAATCATGCATCTCACACAATGTGACTCTGGGCAACATCCAATAAAAACATATCATAAAAACTAAGAATTAAAAAAAAAATTCCACAATTGAAAACACCAGTCAAAATTACCAATGACAGAGATACAGAGAGATGATAGGCAATACAGCCATCTCACTAATTCACCATTTCCTTGACATTCCCAAGCCTGATGACACAACCATGTGCTAAGAGATTTCTGGAAGGATGTCACAGACAAGCTCAGTTTCATCTCAGGGAGAGATGATGTTTCACAGCCCAAAAGCCAGGAATCACAGCAGAAAAGATAATGCTGGATGTAACTTCTTTGCAGATGGGACCCATAGAATACCTCTTTTGCCAGACATATTGGCAAATATAATTGGCAGATATAATTGGGGGTAGGCGGTCTCTCAAATAATCCACCCCATTCCGTGAAGTGCTTTAAAGGTAAAAACCACCACACTGAATTGAACTCAGAAGCAAACTGGTAACCAGCTCATGGAGCAAAGATCTAAATTACGCCATTCTAGAGGACTGTGCCACCACATTTTGCACCAGGTGAAGCTTCCAAATACTCTTCAAGAGCAGCCCTGTGTAGAAGCATTGCACTAGTCTATCCAGCAAGTGATTGCAAGGAGCCTCCAGATCCAGGAAATGGTGGAACTGCAACTACTTTTCCCATGTAGCCCCTCATAGCATCAAGGCACTAGGATAGATTAAGCATTGCTTAATCCACCAGGGGCAGAAATATATAATTGGGTTTCGTCCGCATACAGTTGAGTCTGCACTCCATGGCAGTGGAATAGCTCAGTGGCCGTGGCTTCATATAAATGTAAATGTTGAAGAGGAGAGGAGAGAGCACCAAACCCTGTGAAACCCTACAAAGAAGGAGTCTCTTCTCTCTATCACCAACTGGTATCAACCATGGAGGAAAGGGAAGAACCAGCAAAATATAGTACCATCCATCCTTGGTCCCCAGAACCAGTCCAGAAGGATACTATGGTTGATGGTATAGAAGGCTATTGAGAGGTCAAGGAGAGCAGGGATGAATGGACAAGCTCTATCCTGCCCCTTCCAGAGGTCATCTAAAACTTCCATTAGTGCTGCTTGGATCCCATACCCAAGCCTGAATCCTACCAGAATGGGATCATCCAGGGTTCTCTGAAGCAGGTGGACAGCCATCTTCTCAATCAGCTTCATCCAAAAGGGGAGGTTGAATACAATACTGTGCAAAAATTGTATGGCAATGCTTCCTTAAGGAATAGAGCATCATTTCATGAGGGATTCATCACTGGGAGAATCCACACATAGAAAACTGACCGGGCAGCTTTAGTTTGCCAGGATGGGAATGGGCCTAAGAGCAGGTGACCAAGGTTACAGTCCAAAGGACCCTGTCCACTTCCTTAGGTTCAACAAGCTCAAACTTGTCCCAGGTAACAGGGCAAAAATTTACCCTGGGCATCTCCCTAAGATCTGAAATATGGCTGGCATCCAACTAAGAATGAATTCAAGTGATTTTGTCCAACAGATGCTGAGCAAATACGATTGAAGAAAATATAGATCAGATGTTTAGCTGGTCTAAATGATTTACCTGCCATGATTTGCAATGCTAGGGAAATATTACTTTTCTGGCTGCTTAGAGCCAGCAGGATGTTGAATGAATCAGAGAAAACTGAGGTAATAATGCTCTAATTTCTTTTATTTTCTGAAAAGTTTATTTATTTTTCCTTGTACAAGTCTCAGAAGCTCCTTAAACCTCAATGAAGCTGTTCTAATTATCTAAAGGTCTATGCTGGGAGAATTCTCAATATTAATAAGCAGGAGGAGGAGGAAGATGGTGGTGAAGATGATTTGTGATGATTATACCCAGATCATTCTTTGTATAAACATGCATTGAACTGGGCATAGCAGTGAGAGGCAGTTTCTGGTTTGCTAATTCTTCACTGATGATTGGCTACATTAATTTTTGTCATACCAAAGAGAATGGTCAGTTGAATTCAAATGGGCTTATCCAATGCACTGATAGAGCTTCATAGAGAGGATAATTTTCAAAGCTTATTTTCTACACCATTGAATGCCGTGTTATTGCAAATGAATGCATTCCCTGGTTGGCGTGATGGAGCATACAGCTGTAAATGCTTTATGCTTCATTTGGATAAAGAGCCAAAGATATGCCATTACATAATATAAAGAGGATCTAAGAGCGCACTTTATTAAAAAACGCTGGACCCCTGTTAATAAAAATTCCACATGTCTGGTGAGAAAGAATCTTGAGAAGATTAAAAGCAGATTCATGTAAACTTGACCACAGGTTATTTCCACTTTTCAACAATAAGGACTCTGCATATCTAATGCTCATCTGGCACTCCATTTTAGCATGCAGGTAAAGATGGTGATTCTAACATGGCACCCAACCTAAATATGTCTCTTTGAAAAGAAGAGTTTTTGCTCTCGAATGCTACCTTGATATAATCTGTCTTGATCCCTTTATTTTCTGCTTAATACTTTGCCTCCTTCGTATCTCCAGAGCCACAAGGCTAACCTACCATTGGTTATTTTTGTGAGCTGCTCTTCCTTCACCCCTTTTACAGGACTGCAGTAGATTTGCCATTAAAAAAAAAGTGTTGTGGGGAGTTCAGTTAGTCCCAAATTGAAAGCTATGAAAATGTGTCCCACTATATAATGTGGGGAGAGGATACTCTTGTTCTCCCTCTGTACTTTGTCCCTCGAGTGCAAAGAGAAAAGAGAAAAAAGAAAAAAGGGCATAGAAACACAGAACATGGACTAATGAAAAGACAGAAAAGGAAATATGTATGTTTGAAAGGGGAAGTATTTTCCTCCTAGTCAAGGTGAATACAATTAAAAATCACAACATATTTTGGAATGAATCTCAAGTGAGAGAATTGTAGGGATTGGTATGGGACTGATGCTGTACTGAAAAGGCATTTCAGACTGAATGGAGGAATTACTCCCCTATTGCATATAGATTAGAGGAAAGGATTTCCCTTTGCTTTTGTTATTTTTCGGTATAGCAAGATTTTATTTTATCTTTTTCCTCTAGAGCAATTCAGTGATGAGAACCCTCTATTCACTTGCCTAGGAAACAATGAATGAATGGCAGGATATGGCTTGGGGATTGAGTGAAGCCTGGGGATGAAAGAAGCAGCAATTAGAAAAATCAGTACAGTGGCTGAAAGTTTGCCAGGGCTTGCACTGGAGGATTCTGGGACAATATCTACATGTTACCAGGGAGAAATTAATGCAGCCTAAACTTTCATATCTCTGAGTGAAAATGGTCATCATCAAGGTACAATAACTAAGGGAAGAGAATGGATGATATAACATGACTGCAGAGTCAGTATCATGCAGCTTATGAGGTTGCTACCTTTTGGACTCAGAAGTATAACTATAAAATGGGTATAAACTCTCCAAAAAAGGGGAAATTAAACACCACATTTAGTGAATGTTAATAAAATTAGACTGGACTAAGGGAGTCTATTTATGCATATTTATTTACAGTGCTTTAAGCAGCATATAAAAAATGCAAGTTACAATTGACAGGCTATTAAAAATCATGAAATGTAAAACCACTGCCTATAATTTGGTCTGTTTTTTTTAAAAATAGCAGCATAGCTCAATCTCTTCAGTTCAATCTTTGCAGCGGTCCATTGACAACCTGCAGATAATCAGATTTACTACAAAATGCTTATGTTTGGGAAGCCTGGCTGAAAAGGTGGTTAAATATTGCTTTTTTGTAATTGAAAAATCTTCAGGCAAGGATATAAATTATATCAATTTATCTGGAAGTATTTCTTACATGAATAGGATTATGCTGCAATAATAGAAAAAGAGATTAAAGTGAAGGGGATATAGGATGCTTAAAAACAGTGTATAAAGAAGGCATTCTGATAAAGTCTTCCTTGGCAACATAATCTCAACAAAGGAATGACTAAGGGAACATGTTCCATAGGGTGATGGCCAAAACTAAGGGCATAACTGAATATCTCCAAAACGTTGGCTAGAAAATGCTTAGTACAATAACTGTTTTTAGAGACACATCAACCCAATGCAAGCTTCATCTCATTCCACATACTTGACCCTGCTAACATCTTATGAACTAATGTGAAAATGGTTTTTTTCCATTGTCTCCCAACTCAAGCACTGCTATCTGTTCAATGTGCAGCTCTTTGATGATGACTGCAGAAAGGGTTGGGGCCTGATCAGCTTCTATGGGTTGCTTCAGTTTCTGTAGATACCTCTCCCATCACTAGTAACTTTCCTCCATGGACAGCAAGAGTGATCAAATGTCTTGGGAGAAGCATAACCAGAATTGGCTACTGCTATAGATTTGGATTTGTGATCTAAAACAAGGAGAGAAGAAGTGGTGTGCCGCATTTTTTTCCCAAGGGAGTTTGTATGTTTCTGTGTTCAGGCAATGTAATGCATGTTTACTTCCAAATGAGTCTTTATTCTCCATCTGGCTTAAAAAACTTGTTTAGAGTTGTAGCTTTTAAAAATATTGGAAGAATAGTGTTACATTTTATGCAGCCAGCCTCTCTCTTTCCCTCTCTTGATACACAAACACACACGGACATGCCCCCCCCCACCTCTATCCCCCCTCCCCAAACCCCAAAGCAAAAAGGATAATAATTTTGGTGGGACCGTAATTAAACAAATAATGTGGAGTTTGATGATCTCTTAACCTTCCTTTTCCAATTAATGCTAATGCTAACATTAATACATGCTGTTGTAAAAACCCCTCTGAGTTATGAGCTGTAGATATAAAATTTGAGGCTTTTTTCAAATATTTGCCCATCTAAATCCCTTAAAACCACCACCACCATCTGTAAATATTTCTCTCTTCTCTCTTTGAAAGATAAGGTTTTCTTTTCTTAAAAAAAACCTGATAGACAGCCCATGTGGTAGAACAGTGTTGGCTGAAGCTGGAGAACTGTTTCTGTTGGCTGTTCCCGTGGGAGATGGGAATCGGAGAATATGAAGTCATATTCACAGATCGTCCATGTGGTGTCACTAAGAGAGTGTCAGCAGCTGGCATGGGGAATCTAAATGAGAAGAGTAGAAGTATTTTTGCTATCAGATCCATGCTGTGTGAGATTCTATTAGTCCTAGTTGCCATATATGCAACCTGTCTATCCTATTCACTGTGGGGTTGGGTGGTGTGGTGATGGAGTTGTTCAGGTGCTCCAAGTGTGCAGTGCAGTGTACAGTATAGGAACAGGAGAGAGAATAGAGCAGTCTACAGATCTAAAATTACATTTGTTCTAACCTGCTCCACTACTAGACTTATTTTTCCTACCTGGCAGGTAGGAAAGAGAATAACGGTGGGCAAGGAAATGACTCCAATAGTTTGTCAGGTACAAGGAACCAAGCACAATATGAGGAGTTACTTCAGAGTAGTTCCTTTATTGTTGCTATAGATAGGAATCTTGCCAGATTAAAGCATAAATTTGCCTAACTATTAGATATACTCTGTGAAAGAGAGTCCTGGCTCTCTTCCTGTGTACCAAAGATTCCCCACAGATTCCTCTTTGCCTCTTGGGAAAGGGCCCCTTCTTCTGATACTTTATTCTACTAGTCTTTAGTCTCTCTATCATTAACTCACCCCCAGAAAACTGCATAGTAGGGACTGGCTGTGGACACAGCAAATTATGCTGGCTGGTTCCCATTTGTGCCACCTCATGAACTGTTAGAACATGTTAAACCAGTTGCCTGGATGCATGATTAAATATGCAAGCTTCTAACTTGTGTAGATTTTACTTCCTTGGCCCTCTTAAATAAATATACACTTGTTAAATAACTCCCCACCACCATCACACCCACCCACTGAAGGATGAAAACAATTTAAGAGAAAAGTTTTCAGATATCCCAGACTCAGATTGATCAGTTTTCATATATTTTAGATATGTTGCTGCATTGACTGATTTACAATTATAATACCATTTAATTTGAAACTTCAAGCAACATGATCATCACGATTAATTTCCGGTTAATCTGTTATGCATTTATTTACAGAACATTTATGGGGAATTTTGATGAATGACTGTATATTCCATTAATGTTTGGGTTAAAGCAATACTTAGGGAACAGTGCTAAGTAAGTCTAGATGATTTTAACTATGGTTATATAGATCATATATCAAAATATAGGATTGATAATCCAGTCAAAGCAAAACATTGATTTCAGTTTGAAAGAATAAATACATATTTAACTTCAGCACACATTGCTATACTCAATTTGCTTTAAAGGGACATTAAAAATTGTTGCTAAGATCTGCTCTACATTTGCCAGTTTTTAAAATCCCCCTTTGCATCCTTAGAATTTACATCTTTCTCTCTTTCTGCTGCTTTGCCATTTTAATCTTCTTCTTCTTGTTGTGCCATATCCGTTATCGAACGTTGACGGTCATGTTTGACGATCCTGTTTTTATCAGCAGCTACCTAGTCCTTTTATTTGATTTTGCATACTCCACAGGCTACTTCCATAGATCACTAACACCAGTATTGCTATTCCTTTGTAACACTTTCTGGTCTGGGATATTTTGGCAATTGGGGTGAAATTGATAAAAGTTCTGCTACTTTCCCCTTCTAGCCCAAATGAGAAACCAATAAGCCCATCTCCAACTACAGCTCAACTGGCAGGTCAGTAGAACAAAGGGCCCAGAAAAAAGCAAGAGGAAGCCTTCGCAATGCACTGAGCAAACTCTCTTCTGGTTTACTCAACAATCCTCTTCTCCCCCCATCAACCTGTCAGCTGAGGTATATTTGCATTCAAAATTCAAAAAGGTCCCGAATGACAGGTTATTGGTTCAGAGCACCTCAACACCAATGCTCTGTCACCCAGTCAACTTGAAAGCTGGGATGAAACATGAAGCTGGGAGATTCATTAATGAGAACTATGAATTTGTTCCAGAATAAAGCTGTAAGGTCAGAACAACTCCAAAACTGGGATTACAGAGGCAGGGTTTGGGGATATTAAGATACTTTTCTGCAGATTTAAGTGAGAAAGAGTTGATAGATCATTGTCTTGTTCTTATACTCTGTTAGAAAATATGCTTTTATTTTTACAATTAAAGCTAGATGGTATATTGTTTGAACTCCTCTGGAATAAAAAAGACAATCATATTGCAAGTTAAAAACATCACATATATTTCATGTTAGAGCAATCTATGCTACTATGTTAAGCATATTTAGCTTTGCTACAAAAATACTATTGAAAGTAAAGAAGAATAGATTTGGTGATTTATATTGAAGGTCCAATTCTTCCCAGATTCTAACTCTCTGTATATCACCAAGTAGATTATTATCAGAATGAAATAGATGAGTCATTTTTTAATACTAGTATATGGTACCCAGTTGGTGTTTTTGAATCATTCAATTAATAATTTATCTTTCTTTCCTTCCCCAGTATATACTATATTAATTTAAGATTACACCCCATTGTTCCAAGATCAGATCCTTGATTTTGAACATGATAGAACATCTCTTGACATCTCTGTCAAAATAAAATTATTTGGCAATCCCATCTTCCAATATCAAAATGGTCACCATTTTATGCAAGAATTAGAAAAACGTATTAAGCAGTAGCACTGCCAAGATGCATCATGAGTCTATAAATTAAATGTGAGCCAACAATATGATGCCAATATAAAGGCCAAGTATTATTTTGAGATAGATCAGCAGCAGCTTTGTGTTTTCATAGTGATATTCAGTTGTAGATTATGATTTAGCCTAGTGACATGAAGTAAACCAATAAAACTAAATCAGTGAAAGAAACAAAACAAATAATTTATTGCTAAAAATAGATGTTGCTTTTCCTTTCCTTAAAATACTTGAAGTTTCTCCCAATCATGAATCATCAAAATAGCCAAAATATTTGGATTAAAACCTGATCTCTAGTGATCACTCAATTGCAATATTTATTCCCAATTTCAATGCATTTCTAGGCAAGACTGAAAAAGACTTGTTCATGGAGTTGTTAGGTCAATCAGAGGAGATAATATATACTGCTGATGACAATAATGAATTATAAGGTGGCTTCATGTACTCCAGTGTGGAAACGCATTTAGATTAATTGTGGCTTGCCAGAAATCACACTGATCCTTCCACTCCAGAATTTCAGATTCTTTTTATACTGATCTAATGACCAAAACATAGATGTACAATCTGACCTGTAATTCTCACAATTGTGTAGGGTAAATCAAACAATAGCTGATAATTCTGATGTCAAATTCTGCTTCTCTGGAAACCAGCAGATTCAAATCTTGCATGCTTTGCTCATAAGCTTCTAACATTTAATTGCCCATTGTGGAAATTAAATGTTAGTGCAGATGGACCTTTCCTGAGTTAGCATGGATATTAATATATCCTTAATTGCAGAAATTCAGAGCCAAGGAGATATGGCTTGCTTTGTACTTGGGCTGAAGTGACAGAGAGAAAAAAATTGACAGCAAGATAATTTAAATGAAGAAATGTTTCTTTGAATGGTAACTTTTTTTAATTGGCAGGTTATATTTCTATTTATAATTTGTTAGATTTGAAGAAGCCTAATTTCAAGCTGCTCAAATAAAAAAAATTCCCTTGAAATCGGTCTTATAATGTGATTTCAGGGAGGGGAATTGAAAAGCATCAATATTAAACCTAAGCCAATTCAAGATCTTATTTTCAATATGAAGAAAGACTTTGGATCTGGATTTATTGCACATGTAAGCAGACAAAAACTGCAATTTTAACCTGTTCTAAATCCAGCTATCATTTTAAAATTATATAATATTTAAATAATCTGAAGGCAATTTGTTTAAGAAACAAAATTCACTAAGTTTCTTTATACAGTGACAGATGCAAGAATTTTGGACAAGAAGCCATAGCAAAAGGTTAATATCCTTTGGGAGTCTTGTGACAGATTGCCAAACAAGAGAATGCTGAAAGAAGACACGCTGCTCTGCTGCCACTGGTGAGGACTAGAATGTGCAGCTGCAGCTATTAAAAAACTCTCATAGAGTGTATAGTTCTTAACATAGAATGGCAGCAATGAAGAAACCTTGCAATATTAGCAGCAAGGTCCATGTTGGAGTTGGATGGTGCATATGAATGTCTGGAAACAATGAATTTCAAAAGTGCTATAAAATAAAACATTGAAAACATGGAACAACAGATGTCATGATTATTTTCTTCCCTAACCTTATATCTGCCCAGCCATGATTGATCAAAAAAGCTAAAAGCTAAGCCTGATTTCTAGTTGGCTGTGAGACCACCAAAGAATATCAGGGCTAGACTGGAAAGTTAAAAAAAAAAAATCTGGAACAAGGCAATGGTAAATGACTCTTGTATCATTTCCAAGAAAATTCAGTCCAAAGAAGAATTTATCTTATGATTTTTCAATCAGTATAACAACATAGAATCCATCATTAATGCAGAAAGTTAAATATTGTCATATTTTGAAGCAAGAAATTTGAGCTATCAATGAAATAAGATATTCTTAATTTAGATGAGGTAAGAAAAGACCAACCAAAGTAGCATTATATTAATCAAGTCTGGATTTTTTTCTTCAAAAAAGAGCCATCTGAGGTTTTGTGATCTACATGTAATTAAGATACATTAATATGCACAATTAATTTGCAACATGATAAGAAAGTAGAAACTCACTTCCAAATGGTACCAAAATTTAATTGAGAATCTAACTTAAGGATGTTAAAAGTCATCTAAGAAGAAATTAAGCCAGACAGTTAAAATTAAAACAGTTAAGTGACAAGACATAGAACTTATAATAACTTCAGTTCATTAATGTTAAACTGAAAATTAATTCTATTTAATTACAATCCCACACCAATCAGAAAAGAGAATTAGAACAAATACAGTGATTAAGATAAAATAAAATTACCTGAACATCCTGAAAGAGATATTCATGTTAAGGAGGCACCAAGTAGATTCTGAAAACTGTGACTATCAATAGGAATTTTGCCACTTTCTAGAGGGTTCTCAGAATTGATCACAGAAAAGAGTGGTAATCTCATCATCACAGAAATATTAAATAGACTGAACAATGCCTATGAGTTTCAGTCACCATTGGTATAAGACAAGCATGCTAATAGCATATGTGATGCACATTCAGTCTTTGTGTTGGAGCACAGGCAGGGGGCAGCTTTTGTATGGGAGATTACAGCATCTGCTGATTGTCATCCTAATGAGAAGTGCCCCAATTCATGCCGCACTACAGGGAGAAGCATGTAGGTTATTAAAAAAATATCAAAAGACAGTTGGTGTGTGTGTGTATGTGTAGATATGTAGGTGTGTTATGTGTAAGCAAATTACTCTATAGAAACACTGGTTCTGTCCATTTGACTATCTCTATTTCAAATCCTCTTCAATTCAGTTCTAAATGAATAGGAGATAAGTTCAACTGAAAAACAACCCCAAATTTAAGAAATACTATTTTAGTAACAGAGAAAAAAACATGGACAATTGAGAAAACTCAAGAAACAAAGTTTCTATAAATAAGGAAAATGGGTTGGTTGGTGATAAAATACAGGAATGTCTAGCACATTAGAAGTAGGCAAAAAAAGGAAAGTTGCTTAACGAGAAGAACCATCACTAACAGAAGGGAAAGCCATTTCAGTGGAATGCAAAGGAGCGAAGGAAGAGGAATTTGAACTAAAAAAAAAAAAATACATTTCAAGAATTGCTCAAGCATAACTCACTTCAAGAATTCAGATAAAAAATAAAGAGAAGGAGGAAGAGCCAAGTACTTATTGGATTCAATAACTGAACAGATGTGATAGAATGTGCACCTGTATTCATCAGAGGGGGAGGATATCGCCAACTCAGAACTCTCCCAAAAAGATTCATATCAACATACCGCATAGTCCCAAGCTGGATGGGGGAGTTGGGGAAAGGTTCAAGGTAACCACACACTATAATTTTTCAGGATATATCTAGTAGCTTAGAAAGTTACAACTTTAGTTTGGCAAGATTCTGTCTATTAGGTGCAAGCAAATAAAGGATTGGAGTCTTTTGGATTAGAACTGACAACACAGTAGTTCAAAAGAATGATCCAAGTCCTTCTGGTGGATTTCTCCATATCTGAGATGAAGTGGATTGGGCTGCTGTGGTTCAATTTGGGATCCCCACAAGCTCTGTCATTGGTTTCTGGGCTGTAAAATGTGGTGTCATAAGCAAAAGTATTAAGCAGAAAAAAATCATTATGAAAAACAAATGTAGCCTCTGCTGTAACACAGAAAATGATCCTGGATTTGAAATGGTTCTTGTTATGTCCTGAGCCTGTGGAAGCAGGCTCGGGGCATTGCAACGGTCCTGGGCAGGTGCAAGCTGCCCGGGACCAGACTGGCTGTCGCCAGCACATGCGCGCATGCGCGGGTGCTGGAGCGCCAAATGTTGCAGATTGGCCCGGGAATGGCCTATAAAAGAGGCCGGGAGATTTGGGCGTTGTCGGCGTCTTGTAACCAGTATGCTGAACAGAAATAAAGAAGTTCCTGAGAACTACAACTGCTTCTCGTGTCATTGCCATTTCGCGAAGGACACAACAGTTCTGGATTCTGATTTCCTCAGAGACTTCTCAAGTAGAGCCTCTTTCTGCTTGTATAGTATGTATTTTTGAACTTCTGGAGGAGGAATGGTGGACTGAAGACATCTTTGCTGACCACAGCAAACAACAAAGAGCCAGCAAGTAGACTGGCTCTTCAGAACCTTTCTGGACAAGGAAAATATAAGAAATCATCCACTTTTTTATTGTCCTTGATTTCTGTTGCAAGTCTTTGTTCATTCTGAGCTTTTGCTGACTTCATCTTTGCATGTTCTGGCTGTCTCCTGATAATCAGCCTTAGTTATGTGTCCCTCTTTCCATTTTTTTGTACTTGTTCTTTTTGTCTTTCAGTTTGTCAGAGAGAGCTTTGTGCAGACATGCTGGTTTCTTTTTGAATTTTTTGTTTCTCTTTTTCAGTGGTATTGCGCTAGATTGGGCCCCTCTGATCATACTCTTCAGTGTTTCCCACATTTCTTGATTGTTTTCCCCTTTAGATTTTCATCCATGGAATCTTTCCTAGGTTCTCTCTGAGTTTGTTAAAATCAGCTTTTTTGAAGTTTAAGAATCTGGTTGGATTATTTTCTATTGTTTTTATTTGCATTATATTGAATTCCAGCATGACGTGGTCAATTTCACCCAAAGTTCTGGCAACTTCAACTCCCTCTATCAATTCTTCTCGATTAGTAAGGATTAGATCCAGTATATCTTTACTTCTAGTTCCCTACTCTACCTTTTGGATGATAAAGTTGTTGGCTAGGTTGGTTAAGAAATCTGTTTGATCTCCCACTCGCTGCAGAGTTTGTCTCCCAGTTGATATCTGGATAGTTGAAGTCTTCCATTACTAGTGTGATATGCTTCCTACACACGTTTGTTAACTGATTGGCAAAGAGTTCATCTATTTCTTCTGATTGGGTGGCCTGTAATATACATCTATGGCAATGTCATTTTTTTTCTTTTATATTGACCCATATACAATCTGGAGGGATTTTATCTTTGATCACGTGCATTTTTGTAGATATGTAGTGTTCTCTTACATATAGTGCAACTCCCCCTCCTCTTTTTGTAGATCTATTTCTTTTGAACAATTTGTATCCATCCATCAGTACATTCCAGTCATGGGTTTTGTCCCACCAGGTTTCTGTAATGCCAATTATGTCATACCTGCCCTCATGTACTATTGCTTCTAGTTCACCCTGTTCGTTCCCCAAGCTTTGAGCATTTGTATATAAGCATTTAAGACCTTTATGCCTGTCCGTGGGTATGTTTCCTGCATTTCCTGATTGTTGCTGGAGTTTTTCTTTTTTTCTCATCACTCCAAACCTCATTGTTTGATTTGTTTTCTTGGGATTTATGTCTGGTTCTGTGTTCTAGAGATTCTAAAGATTGGTCACCCTTCCCCCTCAATTTTAGTTTAAAGCCCTCCTGATGGGAGGGCCAGTCTTTTTCCAAGTACATTTTTCCAAGTACATTTTTCCCTGTTTTCGTGAGGTGCAGCCCATCCCTTGCCAAAAGTCCTTTGTGTAGGAAATGCAGTCCATGATCCAGGAAACCAAAGTTTTCTTGGTTTATTTCTAAAATTCTTTTTTCCCTCAATGGGAGTTGGCCTTTCATTGGGAGTATTGATGAGAACACTACTTGTGCTCCAAGTGCCTTAACTTTATTGCCTAGTTGCTTATAATCTCTCAATATTTAATCAAAATTAAAACAAGATACATTGTTAATTCTGGCAATACTTTATGGGATTTCTGCTGTCACCAGGACTGAAAAGATGTTTTATAGATTTGTGTATAAATAAGATATGAGATATAGGATGAAGAGATAATTGTAACCTTTTTAAATGTGATAAAGGTTGGAAGATATTTCTTTATATAGTTTTTCCCCCTTTATTTTAATGTTACTTTTATTTTTATTGTTATTTTCTTTTTCCTTGTACTTTTACTCCTTTCTCATCTCTTTAAGCTTAGTTTTTATTAGATTTTATAATTATAAACAAAATTCTTAATAAAAATGAGAAAAAGATATATATTCTTATCATACCTGCTATCAAACTATCCATAGGTTCTATCTCTAATATGTGAACATTTTACACCATTATTTTTATCATTAGAAACAGTACAGAGACCCACGAATTGTACACCAGATGTACAATAAAAAACCAGGCTATTGAACAAACAGTCCAGTACGTAAAGCAATTCTTCTGCCTAATTTCCAGTTTAATTATCTTTGCCAACACCTCACATAAAACTCTGCATTCACTAATCAGGTGCTTCATCTGTTTTTCTCCTATTTCTCTGTTCCTAGAATCTTCCTGGGCTAGACCTGCAAACTACTTTTCAAGCCCATCATTGTTCTGGTCTTCTTCACACATGAAGAGATAATTGTAACCTTATGTAAGGTGTAACCCTCTTCCTTGGTTCATAAACAGAACTTCTACTAGTAGAGATGGGTATTCCCCACCTTGCTAGTTCCAAATGCTTTTCTTTCCTTCTTTCCCTTTTTCCTCCTCCTTCCCTGTTTTCTTTTCTTTTTTATTTTGGGTGCTTCCATGCCTAAAGCAGCTTCCTTTCTTTCCATTTGATTCCCAAACTTTTAGATGGCTTTCATGGTCAGGGATAGTTAAGTGATAAGACAGGACCAGCAAGTCTCACTGGAAAATCATCCTATCACTCCCCCCAAATTCCCATTACTCTATTTCCCTAGCATTTCTACTTCTTTGAAACGTTTGATCCCTAATCCTGTAATTTAGCTATGTTGCGCAACACATTTTATTTTTCTGCTATGTACCCTATTTTTCTATAACCTAGGTTGATAACCTTACCCTTAAATCAGATTGCCTCATAAACAACCTTTCCTTCTGCACAAATTTCCACATTAGCTAGGCTACTATTAATGCACATCCCAATACATCGTGTTTCAAACTGACACCATTCCCAAATGAAGATTGTAAAGGATATAGTTCAAACACTTATTGCCCATCATTTTATAACTAGGTTTTTTTAGCTACATTTTTCTGATTATAGAGATTATATTAATATCTTTAGATTTGCTCCAGATATGGTCATTGCTTGACTGGGCTAATTCCAGATAAAAGTAATTTCATTTCTAGAGTTCCAGATCAAATCATCAAAATGGAGTGGGTCTTCTTTGCACTTGCTTAACAAGCCTACTTTAATAGAGATCAGACATTCAAAGAAACTTACATTTTCCAAACTAAAATCATATCTGTTTATGATAATGCTGAAAAGAGAGGTTGGCTAATAACCTAACCAAAGATTCCTGTCTATAGAAATATATGTGGCTGAAATGACAAGATGAATAGACAAGACAAACAATATACTGTTTGTTTTGTGCAGGATTTCTAAAAGCAGAATTGTAGCCCGATATGAAAATTGGGAAAAATTGAATACATGCAAAATTGACATGGAGTGGAAGAATTGATTTCTTCATTCTTTCTAGTAGTAGTAGTAGTAGTAGTAGTAGTAGTAATAATAATAATAATAATAATAATAATAACAGCACAATGGAAGACACAGTTGCAGATCAATGGTGAGAGACTGGGACAGGTTAATATCAAGAGAGGAATATTTCAAGGAGATTCATTGTCACCATTACTATTTGTTATTGCACTGTTTCCTCTGTCAACAATACTGAATAACTCAGGACATGGCTATCACACATCAAAAACATCTACCAGACTATCCCATCTCCTTTACATGGATGATCTGAAGCTGTATGGAAAAACATCATTTGAAATAGAATTGCTGCCCAACACTGTCCGTATATATAGCCAAGATATTGTTATGGAGTTTGGCTTGGACAAATGTGCCACACTTACTATCAAAAAAGGAAAAGTAGTGAAAACTGAAGGAATCAAGATGCCCCATGAAAATAACATTAAGAGTCTGGATGAGGAAGATTACTACAAATACTTGGGTATCCTTCAAGCTGACAACAACAAGCACACTGAAGTCAAGAAAAAGATTAGAGGTGAATACATCAAGAGAGTGAAGAAGATCTTAAAGTCCAAACTCAATGGAGGAAATACCATAAAGGCAATCAACACCTGGGCAATTCCAGTCATTAGGTACACAGCTGGAATAGTGGACTGGACTCAAGCAGAACTAAAAGCAATGGATAGGCAGACCAGAAAAATAATGACAATGAATCATGCCCTTCATCCACGCAGTGACATTGATAGACTTTATCTACCAAGGCAAATAGGTGGGCGTGGAATGCTACAAGTACATCAGATGGTTGAAGAAGAAAAAATGGCTTTGGAAGAATATCTGAAGAACAATGATGAAGATGCACTGAAATTAGTATATCAGGAAGGCTTACTGACTACTGGAGAGACCAAACTGGCCTACAAGAAAGACCAAATGAAGAACAGAATAGAGGCATGGGAAGACAAAGCACTACATGGCCAATACATGAAAAAAATAGCTGGGAAAGCAGATAATAATAAAACCTGGCAATGGCTAAGAGCAGGAAAATTGAAGAAAGAGACCGAGGGACTAATTCTGGCTGCACAAGACCAAGCCTTAAGGACAAATGCATATAAAGTCAAAATTGAGAAGACAGCAACAGACAGTAAGTGCCGCCTATGCAAAGAAGCTGAAGAAACAGTGGACCACTTGGTAAGCTGTTGCAAGAAGATTGCACAGACTGATTACAAGCAGCGGCATGACAAAGTAGCAACAATGGTGCATTGGAAGATCTGCAAAAAATATCATTTGCCTGTAAGCAAAAACTGGTGGGATCATAAAATAGAGAAAGTCATAGAAAATGATAAAATTAAACTGCTCTGGGACTTCAGAATTCAAACAGACAAGCACCTGCAACATAACACCCCAGACTTAACAATTGTCGATAAGAAAGACAAAAAAGTCTGGATAGTGGACGTGGCAGTGCCTGGAGATAGCAGAATAGAAGAGAAAGAACTGGAGAAGATAACAAAATACAAAGACCTACAAATAGAAATAGAAAGACTGTGGCAAAAACAAGCAAGGGTAGTACCAATAGTCATAGGCTCCTTGGGCGCAATCCCAAAACAACTGGAGCACCACTTGAACACCATTGGCATTGACAAATTTGCTATTAGTCAATTGCAAAAGGCGGCCTTATTAGGAACTGCTTCCATCCTGCGACGATATCTGTAATACCATCAAACATCCACATCTGCCTATCCCAGGTCCTGGGTAAGGACTCGATAGGTAGACAAAATGCCAAATCCAGTCTGAATATCTGGCTGACTGTGCGATGATCGATAATAATAATAATAAAGGACTGACACAGAAACATCATAAGAATCTTCAATTAATAATGTGGAAGGAAACTAAGGGAGAAGTCACTCCGGGACATTTTGTCTTTTAGTCCTCTTCCAGTCACCCCAAACTACATTCTGTCTTGCTTGTATAACCATGTAGAGCTGCTGATAAAGCTATAGGCTGCAACTGATTTAATTGTTAGATTAATTACTAACATTTTAGGGATTAATTGACAAGTCCAATTTTAATTGGCTGTTCTGTGTATCCTTCAGGGTCTACTCTTTTATAACAACGGCAAATAAAAAACAAAAACAAAATACTAGTAGTAAAATAGTAAGACAGAGTCTTGTTTTCTAAACCCAGAGAATATGTTCTGTTAATATAAACTATAAACATATATATATATATATATATATATATATATATATATATATATATATATATATATATATATACACACACACACACACATACACATACATACATATAACCTTTTAAGATATGTTTAACACTTGTTTTTAGTTGTGCTTTTAACATTGTACTATTATAAACTGCCAAAGTCTTCTTAGAGTTGGGGATCCTTAATGAATCCAATTATATAAATGAAATAAAGAGTGGACATGGATGTTCTTTATTAAAGTGAAAATAATCATCTACTTTTTCCCATAAGACATTTGACATGCAGATTATTTTAAGATAATTAATTGTAGAGGCCATGGGCTGCTCTTTGATGAATATTTTTTAAGCAGAGGCTAGATAGCCATTTAATGGGAATGGTTCAGTTTGGATTTGTATATTAAGTAGGTTAATCCTAATGGCCTCTCTGTTCTTCTGCAGTTCTAACCAATCACTTTTATTAGTCCAATCATCAAAGTTCTTTAATTAACTGCTCCAATATTATCCCATGTCATTCACACACACACAAACACACACAGAGACATACACATTTGTGCCCTATGTGAATGTAAAATCCATTAGCCAAAGAGTGGCCATGATATTCAGCATAGGCCTATTATCCAAAAGAGCAACCCCATCTCAAGTTCCCCTTTTTAAATTTAATATGTCATCAGATGTACTGAGTTCCTCTGTTTGACCTTCCTTAATCAGCATAGTAAATCAAGACATAGCAAAACCATTATCAGCTTCCTTGCCTAAATATTTTGAAACAGTAAGAACACAACATGCAGCAGCCATGGGAAATGACAAGTCAAGTCTTGTTCTGTTCCTAAACTTATAAGGACCCTGACACAAAGCCTTGGATTCTATTTTGACAGCAATTGTCATTTTAAAATACTATCCTACATTTTAACATCTAGAGGAGAATTTTTTTTGCTGAACAGTTTGGAGCATTTCTTTTTTGCGAAATTTGGGGCAGGAGTTCTCATCTCCTGGCATTTGCCCAGTTGTTGGGGAACACAGAATTTCTTAAACTGGAATTTATTTTTAATCGCATCTCAACTGCTACCACTACTCATTTGTTACTGTTATAGAGTATAATAAACAGACAACAGATGCACTCCTTTTGTGTGTGTGGCTTTGGAAATGGTGTCAGTGTTGTAGGGAAAGTCTGTATCTTCCTTCTTCCTTTTCAAAACAAGCATTTGTTTCTATGCCAAATGACTGCAGGTCCCTTATTAAATTGCACTTAGAACAGCAGCTGTCAGGAAAAAGGGAGAGCTTTCCAGATAAGTTGGAGCCATTCATTATTAAATTATAGTCATTCACTCAAAAGTCTCATTTTCATTGAATTAAATGAAGAGTGCTTGAGACCAGCTGCTACTGCTGCTATGAAATTAAAGGATACCAGAACTGCAGACCTAATGTGCAATCCCCTGAGCAATGGGCCCATGCAAAACACTTTTCATTTCACATACATTTCCAGGGGCAGAAAAGAATTTCATTCAGTTCCTTAAAAAAAAAAAAAAAAAAAACTAAACTTTTGCCAGCTTCTTCAGGACAGAAAATACTAGACTTTTTTTTTTTTTAATCTGGATGTGGGAGAAAACATCCTGACTGATTCTTTCCTCAAGGTAAAAAAGGTTGGATGCTTAAATACAAAGTTCAACTTTCTTAAACTGTTTTGATTCCCTGTATTTTTCCTATAATTGGAATGCTAAATTAGAATTGCCATTTTTTTGTGGGGGGGACAGGATCTTTATCTTTAATGGCCATGTGACAAATAAATGCAATATTCTTATTGGCCACTGCAGGAACTAGTACAAAAGAAAGAGAGATATAGACTATGTTAACTAGTTATGGGTGGTTTTGTTTCCTGATCTAGAAATTATAAAATATAACCCTAATCAAGGGAGAAAAGAAATATTGCTATTCCACAAAGAAACTCTATCATTTCTAATGCAGCAGTTGCAATTGTCCTAGCATAACAACCGACTTTAAAATAATCCATAGTTAAATTAAAGTCTAATTAAATAATCTATAGAAGTAACCTAAGCATTCATCCATTAAAAAACAAAGAGTGCATTTGAGAATGCAAAGTATAACAGGTCCCTGAGTACTGCATCTCTGCCTCTGCAGTTAAGGTAAATATTTGAAATATTTTTCATGAATGCATACAAATTGGCAATTGGCATTTATCAGCAACCTATCTGATGATTTCCTGTTTCTCTTTCTTTAACTATAATCATATAGTTTATGACTATGATTACTTCAGTCAGTGTTAACTCATTTAACACATACGTAGTTCAGTTTCAGAAGGAGAGAGGAACAAAGCCAGAAAACCCTGTTTTTCAGCTACGGTACCCCCACATTGGAACAGTCTCCCTCTGGAGGCCAGGCTGTCCCCTGCCTTTCCCTCCCCACCTCACCTCATCTTACCCCACCCATCTGTGATAGACTCTTGGAAAGTTGCAAAGGCTGTACTCTTCCAGAGGGCCTTTGGACTTATGCACCATCTGGAATTGGATTTAATTAGCTTGTTATATACAGCTAATATATATTGTGTTATTGTTTGTTTCCTATTGTTCTTCTGATTTATGATCTTTCTAGCATACTGTTATTTTATTGTCTATATTTTATTGTGTCTAATTTCATTGCAAGATCTCATGAGTAAAAGAGATTAAATACATATAAATACATATATGTGTAATAATAGAGAAAAAGAAATAAAATTATAGTGAATCTGTTGAGTCCTTGGCGGAAAGCAGACACGAGAAGCAGTTGTAGTTCTCAGGTTTTCTTTTATTCTGTGTTCAGCTTATAGGTGAAGGCTTCAGCAACGCCCAAAAGCTCCCAGCCTCTTATATAGGCAATTCCCGGGTCAATGTCTTACTTTTCCCGTGCCAGCACCCACGCATGCGCACAGGCGCTGGCGACAGCCTGTCTGGTCCCGGGCAGCTTGCACCTGCCCGGGACTGCCTGCAAACGCCCCGAGCCCGTTTGCAAGGCTCGGGACATAACACCCCTTTCCCCCGGGCTAAGACTACTACCAACATACAATTATTTCTTGATGCAGTGTTCTACTCCCCAGTGCTCCTACTGTTTACTGGCTTTTGTTTAGCCAGCAATGTTATGTAATCCTCTAAGTACTTAGGAGATTTCCTTGCTCTCTATGACCTTCTCAGCTCTGGGTTTCTGACAGGTGTTCCCTGACTGAAGGGAGACGTGAGCCTGTTCTCCTTATCTTGCCTTGGTGCCTTCCAAGGACTGTGCCCCAATGCCTGGCCTGCTTGCTCACCCACCGGGCTCGTCAGGCCAAGGCTTCTGTCACTTTGTGACCTGGTTGACCTGCCTAGCTGTAGGCCCTCGGGCCCCTTGAAGTGATAGCCACTGCTGGGCGTCTCTGTAGAACCTCCTAGGTCCGTCCAAGACCTGTCAGGAGGCTGTCCATTCCCTAAACCCCGTTCTGTGTCCGGGCTCGTGTGGGTTTCTGTACCTTCCCAAAACTCAGTTACTCCCTGATTTGGGCTAGAGGTGTTGCGGTCGGGACTTGGTTCCTCGACCACCTCCCTGTATGTTTGACCCCCTGTAGGACTTGGGGTAAGGTCAGGCCAACTCTGGGGATTATGTGCCAGCTCTCTTGCGGGGTATGATTTATTGGGATGCTCCCGGGTATCCTCCCTGACTGGAGTACTGTGCTGTGCAGGTGAATAGTGATTGTACCCCCGGGGTGACTCCCTGGCTGCAGTAGGCGTGAATGCCTGGTAGTTGGATAGGCTCTTAGAATTCCTGTTTGGGGCACTCACGGAATCTTGGAATGGGCCATTTGTGGCTCCATCATTGGAGGTGGGCAGCAGCTCGTGCCCCTCCCTTTGCTCTAAAGGGTCCCCCTCCCCCCCTGGAAAAGACCCAGGAGTCTCATCTGGAAGATCCCACCTAGGGCGGAGTTGGTCGATGTGCTGACGCAGGACACGACCGTTGTCCAGGGCTACCTCGTAGGATAGAGGACCTGTGACCCTGGAAATAGAAGTGGGGACCCATGTATGACCAGGCCCGTAATTGCGAGTCCAAACCGGGGCACCCACAAGTAGTTGTCTAGGTGCCCTAGGATGTGAGGTAGATGAAGGCAGTCAGTCCGGATGCAACCGGTCAAGCTTCGTAGTAAGTTTGCGCTCCCAGCGAAGTTCAGCTGGGCTTCTCCCTGTAGAAGTGGATGGTGTGGTGCGGTAAGAAAGGAGAAAGTCAGCCAACCTGTGATGCCAGTCCCCATAGGTGAGTCTTTTCAAGGCGTCCTTTGTGATGCGGACCATGCGTTCAGCCATACCGTTGGTGGACGGGTGGAAGGGTGCAGACGTGGCATGACGAATCATGTTAGCCTGTAAGAAAGCTTGGAATTCGGAGGAAGTAAATTGAGGGCCGTTGTCAGACACGATGACATCTGGGAGCCCGTGTGCAGCAAAAATCCCCCTCAGTACCTGAATAGTCTTTGCAGTGGTGGTGGATGAGACAGGTACAACCTCAAGCCATTTTGAATGACTGTCAACGAGGACCAAGAAGAACTGGCCCTGAAAGGGCCCAGCGTAGTCAATGTGCACCCTAGACCATGGGGACTGTGTATCCTCCCATCTATGCACAGGAGCTTGGGGCATCTCTGGGCGAGAGCGCTGGCACAGGTGGCATGCATGCACCTTAGCCTCAATGTCCTTATCTAAACCAGGCCACCACAAGTGGCTGCGCGCAAGGGCCTTCATGCGAACAATGCCAGGATGACCCTCGTGGAGGGACTCTAAGATCCTAGTCCTCATTGAGGTGGGAATGACAACTCTGTTTCCCCAAAGCAGACAACCCTGAGAAGTAGACAACTCGTTCCTTTTGGACCAGAAACTCTGAAACTCAGGACTAGGGCAGTGCTCAGGCCATCCAGACAAAACCCAAGAAAGGACACGTGAAAGTGTGTGATCTGTGCCTGTTTCAGCGGCAACATCCCTGGCATTCAGAGGGGACTCGGGCAAGGCTTGGATGGAAAGAATGTTGACAGCTGGCGCAGGGTCAGCTTCTACTACTGGCAGGGGCAATCTACTGAGGCCATCAGCATGGCCCATTTCTTTCCCAGGCTTGTGGAGTAAGGAAAAATCATATGCAGACAGAAAAATAGACCACCTAAGCATTCTAGGGGAAATGATTTGGGGAGTTTGTTTACGTGTGGTAAACAGTCCCAGCAGAGGCTTATGGTCAGTGAAGACCGTGAAATGCCTGCCATACAAAAAATCATGGAATTTTTTAATTCCAGCAACAACAGCCAGAGCCTCCCTGTCTATCTGAGCGTAGTTGCGCTCAGCAGAAGACAGTGTTCTGGAGTAATATGCAACAGGAACCTGAGTTCCATCAGACCTGAGTTGGCTCAGGACGGCTCCTACCCCGTAAGGGGAAGCATCACAAGCGATGCACACAGGAAGGGACTCATTGAAGTGTGCAAGTACACTGTTAGAAGTGAGTAAGGCCTTGACCTCATTGAAACTAGCCTCATGTGTTTGTGACCACTGCCACACTGCTTGTTTGTCTAATAGCCTGTGAAGAGGCTCAGCTACACTAGCTTTATGTGGAAGAAAGGAATTGTAGAAATTCAGGAGGCCCAGAAAGGCCTGAAGTTCGGCCTTAGACTTTGGCCTAGGTGCTTCTAAAATGGCAGTTAGTTTGGATTCAGCAGGGTGAATCCCAGCAGCATCAATTTTGAACCCCAGAAATTCAGTAGAAGGCACCCAATTTTGCATTTGTCTTTTTTGAGCTTGAGGCCTGTTTTCCTGAACCTTAACAGAACAGCCCTTAGCCTTTCAGCTAGAATGTGTGTGGAGTCTCCTGCAATTAAGACATCATCAAAGTAGGGGCAAACCCCCGGTATGCCCCGTAGTGTGTTTTCCATTACGCTTTGGAAAATCCCAGGAGCGACATTCACTCCAAACTGTAGCCTTTTTACCTTAAAGGCTCCCCTGTGGGTCACAATAGTCTGAGCTATAGCAGCATCATCATCAACAGGCAGCTGTTGATACGCTTGAGCTAGGTCAAGCTTTGCAAAAACGCGCCCCCCCTTGAGGGAGGCCAGAATATGACTGACCACAGGAACAGGATAGGCATGTTGCTGCAATGCCTTATTAAGAGTGCATTTGTAGTCAGCACAAATGCGAATGTCCCCATTTGCCTTTAGAGGCGTGACAATGGGGGTCTCCCAAGGGCTGGAATCAACAGGTTCTAGAATTCCCTGTTGGATCAGTTTGTCTAACTCAGTGTCAATTTTACTCTTTAAAGCAAAAGGGACCCTTCTTGCTTTAATTCTAATGGGAGTGACAGTGGGGTCTAGTTTTAAGGACACAGGGGGTCCCTTGAATGTGCCCAGCTGGGGGCTGAAGACATCTGCAAATTCTTTGCAGACTTCCTGTAGGTCAAGTGTTTGTAAGCTGTTGAGCCCCGTGACATGTATCCCCAAGGCTTCAAACCAATCGAGTCCTATGAGATTCGTTCATTCACCCCCTACTACTAATAGGTCTAGTGGACCTTCAAAATTCTTATACTGTACATTAAGGGTGGCCTCCCCCTTAACACACACTCTCGAATTTTGAAAGTCTGTTAACACAATGTCAGAAGGCCTTAATTTAGCCTGAGTTCCACTGCCGGAACAAATCTTCCTAAATGTATGTAAGGATATGATTGAAAGGGCAGACCCCGTGTCTAGTTCCATAGTTAATGGAACCCCTTGTAGCTTCACCTTGAGTGACAGCTTTTTCTTGATGGGCTTGTGTGTGCCTGTCCTGAAGATGCTTCTTCGCGAAGCGCAAAAACCTACCCTATTCTGGCTGGGGACCCTGGTACCTTTCAGGCGCAGTTCTTCCTGAGGTTGTACCTTTCGTCGGCCCAGACACACAGCTGCAATATGTCCTTGTTTTCCGCACGCCCGGCAGATAGCGGAGCGGAACTTGCAGTCGGTTCTCCTGTGGCGACCTCCACAGCCGATGCACTTGAGGGGAGCTGAAGAGCTTCCTTTCTGATTCCCTTCCTTCGCGGGGTGGAGGCGGTCGACTTCCTCGTCCGGATCCTCCTCGGAGTTCCCTTGGACGTCCTCTTGGTGCACGGATGCAACATCTGGACTGTTCCTGATCGGCCGCATGTTCTTGACGGCGCCGCCTGCTGCTTCTTCTGCGGTGACCTCTCTTAAGGCATCTTGGAAGGACAAGTCTTCTTTGGCGAAAAGCCTCTGTTGTAAATCTCGATGCCTTAAGCCGCACACGAATCGGTCCCTCAGTCGTTCTTCGAGGTCCTTGAACTCGCAGTGCTTGGCGGCCTTCCTCAATGCGGCGATGTACTCTTTGGCCGACTCTCCGGATCGTTGATCCCTCTGCTCGAAGGTGTGGCGCCATGCGATGACGGACATCTTGGGCTGGAAGTGCTCCTTCAATAGCTTCTTTAGATCTGCGTAGCTGACAGACTCTAATGAAACAGGTGCTGCAAGGTTCTCTGCGATTTCGAAGGCGTCTTGGCCGCAGACACAAAGCAGGGTGGCAGCCTTCAAGCTATCTTCCCTCACTTGGTTCACCTTGAGGTAATTTTCCACCCTGGCTACGTAGGAGTCCCACCGCTCTGGATGTGAGACGTCGAACTCCGAAAGCCTTCCAACCTTTGCCATCTTCAGGAGACGGGTCTATCAGCCAGCCTACCCCCGAATGCGCACTGGATTGGCGGGTAGCTGCCGAGTCAACTCCATTCCGCCGCTCAGGACTCACTTGGGTAAGCTTACACCTCTTCCTTTCCAGACGATGTAAGGCATCCCACCTTCGTCGCCAGTGTTGAGTCCTTGGCGGAAAGCAGACACGAGAAGCAGTTGTAGTTCTCAGGTTTTCTTTTATTCTGTGTTCAGCTTACAGGTGAAGGCTTCAGCAATGCCCAAAAGCTCCCAGCCTCTTATATAGGCAATTCCCGGGTGAATGTGTTACTTTTCCCATGCCAGCACCCGCGCATGCGCACAGGCGCTGGCGACAGCCTGTCTGGTCCCGGGCAGCTTGCAACTGCCCGGGACTGCCTGCAAACGCCCCGAGCCCGTTTGCAAGGCTCGGGACATAACAGAATCTATTTTCAACATTCAGCTTATAGAAAGAGGGGGTGACTTTCCAAATGTTATTTTTTAGTTCCTACATTAAGTATGAACTAGCTAAATATAAGGCTACTTTAATCATCTATATTTTGTTAATTCAAGTACTGATTAATTTTGTTAATTCAAGCACTGACCAGGTTGTTTCTTTAAAGAAGTAGGTTTAAAATAAAGGTGTGTCACATTAAGGTAGAGCATGTGCAGAAAGCTTATCCCTCATCATATATGCCCTTTCACATTTAAGAGTAAACAGCCACTTCTTAAAATGAACTCATGATTGTATAATAAGAGCTGTGGTGGTGCAGTGATTAGAATGCAGTATTGCAGGCTAATTCTGCTAACTGCCATGGGTTCAGTCCTCACCAGCTCAAGGTTGACTCAGCCTTCCATCCTTCCAAGGTTGGTAAAATGAGGATCCAGACTGTTGTGGGCAATATGCTGACTCTGTAAACCGCTTAAAGGGTTGTAAAGCACTGTGAAGCGGTATATGTCTAAGTGCTATTGCTATTGCTATCTGCAGTATTTTAGTAACAATAGTAGTATTTTTTCCTCTTTGGTTATATTTTAAATTGTATTATACCTGTATTTGAACAGACCTAGAAAAATGCCCAGCCTAGGAGAGTCCAGCTCATAAAATGAAGAGTATTAATAAAGTAACCTTTTTTATATGTAGGATTGGCCAGTGCCCTGATCTAAAAGCAAGTGGTATCACAAGCTACAAAAGGAGGCATAACAATTCTCTCTATGAACCAAAGCCTGTGGCTACTGTGTCTCATCAAGAATGTTTCACTCATGACCTCAACAGATGAGTTTTTTATGGTCTCATGCAGGAAGAGTGATCATGCCTGTATTCTCTACAGGCTGAAATAATTGGAAGTACCATTATTTTTTCACAGAATTTGTCCACAGAGCAAACCCTAATGCTATCTTGCAATAGGATCCAAAACAGCCACTACACTTTCTGACATCCACACTTTAAAAATGGCTCTGATCAATATATATTTCTATGTCATACTTAAACTGTTTTTTGTTTTCATTATTAAGTCGAATAGAAGCAATCGTCCCAGCTTTTAAAGTAAAAAAGAAGGGGGGAAAGCATGTAAGAAAAAGAGCAGTGCCAGGGATATTGGATAAAGACAAGCAAAAATAAGTAAATAAGATATTCATCAGTTCTCAGATTATGAGGTCAAAAACAACCTTAAGCATATTGCAAGCAAATCCAAATATTCCAACCTTGATTCCTCCCAGTTTTAATCAAGTAACAGACGCTCTATAGTCTTTTAAAACAGTAGGTGATGTTATAATGCAGCATAGGAATTGTTTGGCACCAAGGAGAGCAGCAGGAACAAGTAATGTCCAGTAATTATTGCAGCATATTACAACAAAAGGATGCTGTAAATATAGCCTGTAAAACTTGCAGAAGACAATAATATCTTCTCCCCTCAGCAGACATATTAGGTTAATTTTCCTATCTCTGCAAGCATTAACACCATCCATTAAGGCATCAGATATTGATATATTGCCAACCTAAGGCTAGGAACATGCACACATTTCTTTTGTTCTATAGAAATCTCTGCCTTCCTACATAATGTCATT
Organism: Crotalus tigris; assembly: GCF_016545835.1. Lineage (NCBI taxonomy): Eukaryota > Metazoa > Chordata > Lepidosauria > Squamata > Viperidae > Crotalus > Crotalus tigris. The sequence continues at coordinate 111,365 of NW_024098394.1, read as the reverse complement.
GCATATCTGGGGCACTTATCTGCAAAACTGGTTATGATGTTTTGCAATGCAATTCCAAATAATAGTTGTGCATCACAGGAGCATTATTATCTGTAAGAAACTAAATTGCACATAATGTTCCTGTTCCAAAAACAATTAATTTAATTGCAGATTGCCTTGTGAATCCAGTCACTGTGGGGGTGCTATTTGTTTTGTTATTTTAGTGATCTGACAACTATATTTTCAAACCTACTGTGTTTAGAACATTTACTTGCTGCAGTGACTTCAATTCTTGCATTAGAAGTAATAAACCAAAATAGAGAATCTGCAACTCTCTAAATGCTTAAATACAAGTTAATATGGCCAAAAGTGAGGGAATTTAGGAATTATAATTCAGCCAGAGCTGAAACATAACCATATTTCTGTTTATTATACAAAGACATGATATTAATATTGTCCAGAATCATGAGATGTCAGCTCCAGATTATGTCACTGAAATTTATTTTGGAGTAAAATAATTGTGAATTTATTGACTGACCAACTCAAAGTGACTCTGGGTGGTGAACATTTACAAATACATCCACTATGGTTTAAAAATGATAGAAGACAATCAATCAGGGACTAAAATAATACACATTGAAGTAAACATTCTTAAAGGCGCATGCTATTGTGGAAAACAAAAATATTGGCTATTGTTCGTCTATGCAAGGTTTAGGCCCAGGTAAACTAAATTAAGGCCTTATGGAAAAAGTATTGAACCAAAGTCTGTGGCTATGCAGTCCAGGGGAACTATTTGTAATTTAAACTGCAATTGTACTTTACTTAATATGATTTTGCTAAGCTTGTTTGTTTCAAATATATTTAGAACATAAGGACTGGAACTGTGAGAAATGGGGAACTGAAAATAGCTGATGGGTGCGGGTTCTGATGTACTTGGGTATATGAGGAAAGTTATGGTCAGCAGAAAGTCTCTGGAAAGTGCAAGGTTGCTGACCATCTGTTTATGGTTTTAGAATAGGAAAGGGTATAAAAAAATTGGGACTGGACCTGATTGATTTGCCACTGGCCAATAGCTGTCCTTACTGGAACTGCTATGCCATTAGACCTCATTGCAATGGGTTGCTAATGTGAGTGATGTTATGATGTTTGCTTATGTTCCAAATTATTTTTAAAATAAACCTCTGAATCTTAAAGTAAGATTTATTGCTTTTTGTGGCTGTCTCTTGTTTCTTTCATTGGATTTTTTCCACAACAATCCTAACTAAATGCCCAAAGAAATGGCCATTCCTTTAAAGTTTGTTGGAAAGGTGGCAACATTAGAGGTGAAAGTATGTGCCAGATGAAAGATTCACTCTCACAATCCACAAGCCCATGAGTGAGAAGTGGCTATCTGTCATATACACACTCACATTACTCCATCTCCCCCCCCGCAAAGATTTGGTCATTTAAAAATGCGTGAAGAGGTTCAGGAAAATAAATTTCTCTCTCCACAAAATTATTTGATAAAAGCTTTGAAACCTCTAAGAGGATGGAATATTCAAGAAAATTTGATGAAGAGATTATTTGCTTCCTATGTCTATAAAAATAGGTAAAATGTATAGGCAGGAATTTGCACTAGATGTCTGTTTTCTGTGTTTAGCAAGTATCATATTCTTTATGTCTCTGTATAATTTATGAAACTGAATGTTTAAATTTTAGCCTTCATCCATATTTCAGGCTATGTGCATGACGATGCAGTTTTCTTTTAGAATCATTTTGAAACCTATTGTCAGAACCCTATCTTTCTATGGGCATGGGATTTCTTATTCCTTTTGGGTTCTGCCATTCTCATGGGGAGAAGCTTGGGGTGCTGATGAGTATTTCCTTTGCTCTGTCTCTTGCTCTATCCTCTTTGATGTTTCTCTAACGGGGTGAGACTGGAATGTGCCTCTGGCCATCTGCCTTATCTCCGGGTGCGGAAAGAATGGTGCAGACACCTAACAGCCTTGGAAGCGGCACCTTATTGCTCTGTTCCCATGATGATTTCACACCTGCAGATTGGCCTGTTTGAATCATCTGGATGGACAGTTGGGGTGGGGTTACTATGGACACTTTGGACTACTTGATTTGCGCGGGAAACTCTCAGATCCTGCCTTCTATTCTTGCTGTCAACATCTCCCAATAAAAGTTCCTTTTGAAATAATACCATTTCAAGAGTTCTGCGTACTTGGGAAGACTGACTGAGGCGAGTCCTTACACCTATTCTCTATTCTCTTCCAGAGACTTTGAGCTATAACCATTTGTATGGGAGCACCACCACTATGTGATCTGTCTGGAGCATTTTATTATCTTTTGGCTTTTTCTTGTTTAGCTAAAATGCAAGCTTCTGTATCACCATGATCTGGAGCAGCTCATCTTATTATCTTCTTCACCAAATGTTTGTATCTTCATATTGAAAGTTAAAAAGGGAATTACATTTTAGTTTTTATTTTCAAATAAAGTTTGATGCTGTTTATCACCTGTGAAATTGGTTTAGCCAAAAGGAAAGGCTGGATCCTTTAACCACCACATCACTGTGCTATGTGACTTCCCACCCAGACATTAACAGTACTGCAATCATAGCTGAAAACTAATATTAATCAAATGCAAGAGGAACTCCTGAATCAGTGTCCAAAATTTCCATATATCAAGCCCCTGAACTGCAACTGGAAGCTTCTCAGTGTACTATACGCAACCACTAGACCAATCCATTCAGACCACTAATTTTAAATGTGTAAAAACTTCTGAGAAAAGTGTAAGAAAGCTTAATTATGTTCTAATTAAGTCATTTACAAGCAATTAGAACTAGGATGTTCTTATCTCCTTGATTACTTTTTTGTTCTAACTCTTAACTTGCTTCTTAATTCTTAGACTTTAATCCTTGATTCTTTTTTCTTCACTGTTATTGCCCTTTGGCCTGTTCCTTATTTATTTTTCAATCCTTATTTGTTATTAGCTGTCAAATTTTGGCTGCTTCAACATCTCCTGTTTTTGCTTGTGTAGTGTTACCCCCTCAGAGGCCGCCAAAGCCCAGCCCCTCCCAGCCCCGCTCCACTCCATTGCACTCTGCAGCTGTGCTCTCAAGGTGTTAGTGAAGTGTCTTTTCCAGGAGAAACTCACGCAAAGTGAGGAGGTGGCAGAGTCTTGTTGTCAAAGGGGGAGGACTTTCAGGAACAAAGATGACCAGCCCCTAGCCCCGACAGTCAATGCATGATGGTGTTTAACAGCCTCAGGCAGTCATAGCAACAATAGTCAATGATTTCACAGCGACTGTTTGGAAACAAGTGGGATGGGGAAAGCCCCGGCTCCAGGCAATGATAGGAACACGAACAAAGGTAGTCGGCCCTCCCCACAACGTCTATAACTTGCATAAGTAACAATAATCAAAGTTTGGATGGCCACTAGTCTCCAAATCAGTAACAACCAGCCTCTTATTCTCTTCTGTCGTCGCTCGCAGTCTCAAGTCTTTTTGGTGTCAAAACCCCTCCCCCCTTTCCTTTATTGTTAAAATCTGAATTTAGCAACCCCAGCAACATTCTCTCTCCTCACTCTCTCTCTTGCCTCCACTCAGGATATCCCTCCTGTGAAAGAAAGCAGTAAAATTCCACTTTCTCACTCTCTCACTCTCTCTCCTTTCCTCTCCTTCACAAAAGGGATCAGCTAAAACCTCAAATCCCTCTTCAACTTCACCTGGTCTCTCTCTGACAACAGCCACAGCAACCACACCCACCCCATTTCTTTCCTCTTTTTTCTTTTCTTCCGCCCGATCCACGCCCGCCGTGCCCAAAACCGGCAGCAGCTGTCCGAGCTTCCCTCTCCCCAGGCAGGCTCCTGCAAAGCCTTTCAGCCAGCCCCGCTACACTTACCATGAACTGCTGCTGGTACATAAATAAATTAATCCTGTTTGTTTGCTTAAATATGGTTATTTTCTCTATCCTGATTGTTTTATATCTTATGGGAAGAAGATTCCCTCTATAGTCCTTGCAACTTTATATTTTTCAGTCCTTATTTTCATATCTCTTTCCTGCAATTTCCTGCAGATGTTTATCTCACTCATTTCAACCCCTCTTCTCCAAATACAGTATGTACCCAGGCAATTCTGCTCCCACCTAATCCTAACCCTTTTACCATCTAGTTTCCCTATTTACAACCACAGATGCCATAAATGCTGTACTCCTCATGAAGGCAGAAAAAACAGCCAGGCAGATGTGTTGTTCATTGCTCCCCAGCCAGGCATAACTAAACATTTACATTTATTACCAATTAGAGGGGAAGCCAACTGCAGTTTTATGGACTATATGTATCTGGGTGCAGTTCTATTTCTATTCTCATTGGTACTTTCTAAATACTTGTTCGTGGGGGCCCAATTCCCAATAGTTTCCAAATAAACCTCTCTTTAGTTTCTTAATTCCATTAGAACCCCATAGTGCTAACCTCAAGTGGAAATTGTGTTGTATGGGATTAAGAAAATACAATTTCATTTCTGTGCAATAAGGACAAGCATGGTATAACACAGTACATCCACTATATTATTTCAGTTCTCTGAGAGAAGAGAAGTTCAGGCTGATAAGTTGATCCTTATTGGCAGTCTTTCACATTTGCATTTGTTTTCAGATATAAAGCAGAGGTACAACTGAACTTAAATTTTGCAGCAGACCATTACTCCATTATTCCCACATTAGATTTTAAGGCAGATAGCCAGTCTTTACATGGGCTTTACAGTACCTTTGTCACAATGACTGCCATATTCTCTCACACATCAATCTGAATTAGCCTATTCTCAGGTGAGCTGGAGAAAAGTTTGTGCATTTCTCTGAGCATTTTTTACAGTCCAGAACATTTCCCAAATGGGGCTATTATAGAAAATATTTAATTAGATCCCATGAAAACAGACACTGATTTATCTAATAGAAAGAAGCCAGCAGGTTTAAGTCAGCTTTAAACAAACTTTCCAAGCCACTCACCTTCTTCTTCTCTTCATTTTTTTCAGTTCACTATTCATTTTTCAAAATCCCTACTCTTACGTACAACTATACAATAAAAAAAAATTGTACAGTCCATTCTGATAAAATCCATTCTGATATTTGCTATCTTTCCTAGAGTGAGAACTTTTTCACTTCCATTTTGATGCAGTATTTTTCCTTTGGGGCTATCCCTCGCTATCCACTTGTACTGTCTTTTCTTAATTTTTGTGAATTCCTGATCAGGTTCTCTGTTAGTCAAGAAACCTGGTAATGAACAGGATGACGTACATTTATATCACTAGACCTAATTAATAGAATCAAAATCAAAATGGAGACAATTACATCACTGAGGCCAAATGTAAGCAAGTAGAGCTAATTTCTTTCTTTCAAAGGATTACCAAGAATTTGGGATGGAAGCTTCCAACCTACTTCAGCCTTACACATTTATGTTTATTATATATCCAATATTTCTAATAAGGAGGACACTTCCAACCTACCCCAACGATTGGGAGAACAGTCAGGTCATTATGATCTTTCAGAATGCCAGCAGGGTGGGAGCCAAATGAATCTTTAGGAAGATCTTATTCTAGAGGTCAGTCACCTCAACAGAGAAGGCACGCTTCCTGGGTCCTAATACATTACACCATTTTGTTGATCGGGATTCTGATAACTCTGATGCTGATTTTTATGTTGACAGAAATAAAATTCAGGCCTTAGCAGGTCTTTAGCGTTGTGGGTACCTCTGATAAGAAGTTACAGGATTGACAATATTTAATATTTATTTGCTACGTATATATAGGGATGTGGGTCTATACATATGTTGTTCATAGTATGTTTAGGTGTGTGTCATGTACGTGTTTCACTTTGAGAGCAGGCAACTAAATTTCATTTTTGATGTGTGCCATTGTGCTCACAGTATAAAAATGACAATAAAGGTTATCTTATCTTATAACCAAGATGCGTGAACAAATATTTTTGTAACTTCTGTACCTTATCTTGTGGAAGCGATATTTCTGTTATGTAACTGAGAAACCTATATATGCTTGCTTGAAATTACAGTCAGGGTTCTTCCAGCCTTATGGGAGGACACATCTTTGTCCAGCACTGAATAAATGTGTTATCTAGAGAGAGAATCTGAACTCCATCTCTTTGTTCACATTAAGTCATGCCGGGTTCCCTGTTTAACAGTTTAATCGAAGGGGCTCAAAATACACCAACTCCATAAATTGTTAGCAGATGGACAGAAACTGCAGAAGACCATTCTCTATTACTATGACTTCTATGCCACTTCCAAGTAAACCATTTATAGCAGGAGTCCACACCTCCCAAACCGGGGCCTGGTACCATAGGGGAGCAGAACATAGAAGCAATGGGTGAGCATGCAAGAGTGGGGAGTGCATTTGAGCAAGCAGTGTGTGCATGCATGAAACCATCCAGTCCATAGAGCTGGAAAGGTTGGGGACTGCTGGCTTACGGGATCAATATGCAAGGTACATCAGCCCATGAAACCATAATGAAACAGCAGATATCATCATATCTCAAACCTTCTTTTTAAATACTAGTTAACATTCATATATGATGCATATATTTCCTTCAGTGTTCAAAGGCTCTATAAAAACAGATCTTAACAAAAGTGACAGACTTAGCAGCACAAGACATTGAGAGATCAGTAACAGCTAACCATGGCCAAGGTTGGTAAGCTGTCAGAGTTCGATGTGTCACACCCTGAGAGGTGGAGCTCGTACATTTCATGAGTCAAGAACTATCTAAGAGTGAACCAAGTTAGCGAAGACGGCTTAAAGGCTGCAATGCTACTTTGCATGTGTGGCCAAGTGACATTCAATATAGCTGAAAACTTAGTCACTCCAGCTACACTAGAGTCAGTCGCCTACCCCGAGCTCAAGAAAAAGCTCAAGGAGCATTTTGAGCCTAAGCTCTCCATCATTGCATGGAGACATGCATTCGAACAAAGAGAACAGCAACCAGGAGAGTCAGCTGCTGAATTTGTGGCCGTGCTTCGACAGGCATCCAGGCTCTGCAACTTCACAGACCTAGAAGAGAGGCTTAGAGACCATCTGGTATGCGGTTTATGGAACAGGGACTTTCAGCAGAAGCTGTTTGTGAAGGACACCTTGACATTCCAGGATGCTCTGAAAGAGGTAATGGCAGAAGAAGCTGCTGGGGGAGCCATCAAAGCCTTACAGCCCTACAAGAATATTCCCAGCCCAGCAACCATCCACCATGAGGACACAGAAAGAGCCGACGACCCAGACAGGAACAATGAAGCCGACCGGCTGCAGAAGCTATCAGAAAGAGGGTGGTGGTCGCTGGATAAGGCAGCACCCTTCCCTAGCTGTGTGGGCTGTGGGGGCAGACATCGGCGCTCGGAGTGTAGATTCTGTACGGCAGTGTGCCGAGTATGTGGCAAACAAGGCCACATTGCCAGCAGCTGTAAAGGTCGCCAGAGGGACTCTCTACAAGAAGAATTTCACAGGAAAAGTACAGGGGTTCTGGGGCAAAACAGAGTTGGATTTTGCTCCAGCAGAAGGAGCATTTTTAGAACAGGAGCTCATCACTCCCTTAAAGAAAAGCTTAGGCTTAAAGTCAAGCTTCAAGGAATTCCATGTTCCATGGAATTGGACACCAGATCAGCCCTGCCATAGTTTCTTAAAGAACTTTTAACTACATCTGCAGTTGCAGTGGCAAAAGAGTCAAACTCAATCTATCAAATCTAGTGTTGACGGATTTTCAAAATTCCCATGTAGCAGTTAAAGGGGAGGCTATGTTAACAGTACAGTTCAAAGAGTTTGAGGCTTCCCTCATGGTAGTCGAAGGCCACCACACAAGCCTCATTGGTTTAGACTGGTTTGATGCCCTGAGCATCCATGTGACTGGCATAAATAAAACTCAAGCAGCGGACCTGACGACTGTTTGCCAGGAATATGCTGATGTCTTCAGCCCTACCTTAGGCAAGTACCAGGGAGCTCAAATTGCCCTTCACCTGGATCCAACCATAACCCCAATCAGGATAAAGCCTCACAGAGTGCCTTTTGCCCTCAAACCAAAAATCGATGCAGAGCTGGACAAGCTGGTGCAACAAGACGTGCTGCAGCCAATAGATAGCAGTTTGTGGAAAACTCCCATAGTCACACCACTTAAATCCAATGGTGAGGTGCGCATATGCATGGATTATAAATGCACTATAAATAAAGCACTTCAACAGCATGCATATCTGGGACCTGTAGTCAGCCAAATTTTGGCGTCATTGCAGGGAGGTTGCGTATTTGCCAAATTGGATTTGGCACAGGCATACCAGCAACTGCCCGTGGATGATACCACAGCACAAGCTCAAACTATAGTAATCCATAGGGGAGTATTCAGTTTGGGATCAGTGTGGCCCCAGGGTCAGTGTGGCCCCAGTTTTTTTCCAGAGTGTGGTGGAGCATATGTTCAAAAATATCCCAGGTGTGTGCCCTTATTTTGATGACAACCTCATAGCTGGGGAGTCAATAGAAATATTGGCAGAACGGCTCAAAGCCGTCCTTCAGCGTTTCCGCGAAGCAGGGCTGAAGCTTAAGAGGGACAAATGCCAAATAGGTGTGGACTCAACAGAGTTCCTTGGTTTTCGCATAGATGCTGAAGGCATTCACCCCGCTGAATCTAAGTTCCAAGCTATTCAGCAGGCTCCCAGACCAAAGTCAAAGGGGGAGCTATGGACATTTTTGGGATTACTTAATTTCTACCATGCATTCCTGCCTCATAAGGCAGCATTACACAGGCTCTTGGACAAGAACAGTCAGGTCATTATGATTTCCTTTATGGTCGCCCATTCACAGTCTTCACCGACCATAAGCCACTACTTGGTCTGTTCACAACAGACAAACAAACTCCTCAGATCCTATCTCCATGGATGCTGAGATGGTCCACCTTTCTTGCCACTTATAGTTACAGTCTAATTCACAAACTGGGCAGGAAAATGGGCCATGCTGATGTGCTCAGCAGACTGTCCCTGTCAAACTCAGAGCCAGACACCACACCTGCTGCACGCATCCTGGCAATCCAGGACTTGCCAGAGTCTCCCCTTCATGCTGGGGATGTGGCTGCTGAGACAGCCTCTGACAAAATGCTCAGTCGCATTTTGAACTGGGTGCTCAGGGGGTGGCCAGAAGCTAATCTGGGGGCAGACTGTCACAGCTTCAGTAGAAGGAAAGATGAGCTGTCAGTCACAAAGACTGCATTCTTTGGGGAAGTCGGGTCATAGTTCCAAACTCTTTGAGGACTAGGGTCTTAGAATCTCTGCATGATGGACATCCTGTGATAGTCAGGATGAAGGCACTCGCGAGAAGCTACCTGTGGTGGCAAGGGTTGGATAAGGATATTGAGGTCCAAGTACAAAGTTGCCATGTTTGCCAGTAATTCAGACCCAAAATGCCTCAAGCCCCAGTACATGGTGGGAAACCATGCAAACCATATGGACCAGAATCCACATAGATTTTGCGGGACCATTCCAGGGACAACTGTTCCTCATTGTTGTGGAAAGTCACTCTAAGTGGTTAGAGGTGGCACCTGTTCCTCCTATGACTACTGCCAGGACCATCCAGGAACTGTGCAGAATCTTTTACACACACGGGTTACCCGACATAATTGTTTCTGACAACAGGGCTCAATTTACCGCTGTGGAATTTCAGTCCTTTTTGAGGGCTAACATGATCAAGCATGCCACTTCAGCCCCCTTTCACCCAGCTTCGAATGGCCAAGCAGAACTCATGGTTCTGGTCATGGTCATGGTCATCCAAAGAGTTGAAAAGAATCATGACCGGCGATTGGCAGCATCGGCCATTTGCCAACGCATGACACCCTGCACTTTTATGGGCAGAAGCCCAGCAGAACTCAGATGAGGATGGCGTTTAACCACCAAATTGGATCGTCTGCATCCAGACCGCATTGTCTCGGACACAGCACAGCCAAAGCCTCCTTGGAACTTGCAAGTAGGCAACCGGGTTTGGGCATGAAAATACGGTCAGGGGGCACTGTGGGTGGTAGCTGTAGTTTGTAAGGTGTCAGGACCACTCTCTTACGAAGTGGTCCTGGAAAATGGTCAAGTGCTATGTTGGCACACCGACCAATTGCGCCGGAGGCTAGAAAACCAGTCGCTGGCTCACAACATGGGTAAGAGTCAAAACCAGGAACAGCACAACAGCAGCCTTGCATTGGAGTCTCAAAGTGCTGGCGAGACTCCCAGTGGCATGGATGGTATAATAGCAGGAAGTGAGTCACCCCTGAGTGCAGAGACTGCACCCACTGAGCGAAACTGGCAGACGACCCCAACTTCCAGCTCAGCAGAAACTGTTCCACCAATGAACATTGATGCAGGTCTACTCGGCCAGACCAGCCAAAAAGACATGGGTCTACCCATAGCAAATGGGTCCCAGAGTCCTGGTCCACCCAGCAGGCAAGGGAGCCAGTAGACTGTGAACCTCTGGCAGTTCCGAGATGTTCAGAACGGTCGCAGAAGCCACCAAAGTATTTGCAGGACTATGTTCAATACTTGAAATTGTGAACTATCTAGGGGAAAGAGGTGTTATGTATTGATGTAAATTACTTGGAATCGGTTATAAATGAGTAACTGCTGTGTCCATTTAAACTCCAGACTGCCTAGCTGCAAAATTGTAAGTTTGTGTTTTGGGCGGGAATAACTGCTTTAATTCCATTGGCCGCCACCTATCAGCAGTCCATATAAATAGACGTTAAGCAGCTGTTAGAGCTGCTTCTGTGTTAACCAATAAACATGTTGTTATTTTCACCTTCGCCTCGCCAATGCCTCAAAGATCCCAGTACATAATACTATATATAGAAGCCCTTTGGGAAAAGTGCTGAATAAAAACAATAAAGCCATAATCAGCCAAAATTATGTCTATTTAAGTACATCTGTCCTAGTTAAATGGAAGAAGGTTATGGAAATATTAGCTGCAAACTTCACTGAAAAGGCTTAGTCACTGCTCAGTTTTTAGAGTGCTCCTTCATACAGATGACCAATGATAGAGTCCCCACTCTTAATTAGAGTTCAATTGCCCTTCTTGATTGGAAGCACATATTTACATACATACATTACATTGCAACAGCCATCTTCCCATCTTGAAACAAGAAAACACTGAGGTTAAAGAAGCTGAAAAAAGAGACTGACTGTAAAAAAAAAAAGCAGTAGTAAAAAACATTTAAAAAATAGAATTCATGTTTTCAGGAAAAGTTCCGGTAATTTAATAGGAACACTTAACTCTCCCAGTAAAATTAAGAACATCTAAAGTATGTTTAACTTTATCTTGATCATGTTTAAATACCATGATGATAAAACAGACTGAAAGTCAGAGCATATAAAGAAACTGTTACTTGGATTTTAAGATCATCTTCAGAGTTCCTTCTCAAAAAGGTCCCTCCACTGTCTTTTTGGTGTTGATTTCCAATTTAAAATCCTTTTTCCAGAAAGACACAATTAACTTGCATATTTATTTATTGAGTTATTCACTGATTTATACACAATATAAGATCAGTCAGATGTTTAATTTTTCCAGATATTTCAACACCAAACTTTTAATATTTTATAGCATCTTCATTCTATTGTAGTAAGTTGTTTCATACGGTCAGTTTACTTTTGATTATCTACTATTTAAGTTTTATATTTTATGTTCTGTTTTGCTGCTTTTCTATTCTGATCGCTATATTGTGTTTTTTTTTCTAGTATAAGCTACCAAACCAACATTTTCTTATGAGCTAACCCCATCTGTTTGTGAAAAATAAATAGAATATGAGTTGTAGCAGAATTTTAACTTAAATGTTAAACCTAATATTGGAAAGAAGTGAACTGTAATTTTAAATTCCAAGGTGTTAAAAACTTACAGTTTAGTAGGTCTATATTATGATTTACATTTTATGGTAAATTTGACCTAAAAATTGAAAACTAAATCTGAAAAGGAATAATAAAATAAATTCATAATATATTTATGCAAAAATTTACTTTGGTATATATTCAGAAGAATATTAATAATAGTAATAGTACATTAGTAGAAGAAATACTTTAGGTTTTTTTTAACCATGTTACATGTTATGAGAATTTAAACTGGCCTTCTAAAACTGACATTCTGTAGATGGGTTGGGATTTCAATTCCCATTCTTGGAGACTATAATCCCATCAAATCTGAAAGATGCTGATTGGAGAAAGCTGACTTGATAATTCATATATAGATTTGCCTTTAGAATGATAATTGGGATTGGTAATATCTGCGGTTAACTTTAACTCAATTTTAATAACTTTTTATGGTGTCATCTGGAGGTATTTCAAATGTTATAATTACTTTGGTTTGGAGAATTAAGTTGGCCAGCTTTAACATTCAGCTGTGTAACAAATTATAGGTTTTTCACAGATTACAATGTAAAGTCAACTCATATTCAGAGCATGTATCCAGGAGACAAGACATATAAAGTCAGCTGTTTGCACTAACTGTCATGGTTCCAATAGATGAAACCGGTAAAAGAACTTCAAGGCAAGAATTCTTCCTTAAAGAACATTTTATTAGGAAACAAAGTATTGGCACTTACATAGTTGAACCCAAAACTGAGAGTCCCCTGTCAGAGATTATCCGTTTTGTGTGCTGTGCAGCCTGTAGATGTGCTTAAGGAACATTTTGGCTAGTTTCTGGGCTGACAGGAGTCCCTTGCAGGCCATGAAATGAGCCTACTTTGAAAAAAGATCAATCACACTCCATATTATTGTATTTCCTCTGCTTTCAGGTAATTCAACTATAAAATCCATAGTGATCTCTTCCCATGGCTGGGAAGGGTCCGCAACTGGCTGTAATAGTCCAGGGGGCTTCCCCGGAATTCTTTTCATGGTAGCCCACACTGCCCAGCTCTTGACATAGTTTTCTGCATCCTTCTTCAAACACAGCCACCAAAACTGCCGGCAAATTAAATGTAGCATTTTCAAATAGCCAAAGTGTCTAGCTTGTTTTACATCATGGTTGCATTGAAGTGCATGGAGGCAGAGGGTTTCAGGCAAATATAATTTTCCCCCATTGTAAGTTAGTCCATCTCTACAGGTTAGGGTGATTTGATTGTCTTTAAACCATTGATCATGGGGGAGTTCATGCTTCAGCTTTCTCGTCATGGGGTCATCTCGGTTCGGATCTGTCATAGATGGGGTTTTCTTTGATGTTAATTGAGAAACAATCTGTGCCATGGGCATGATTGAATCATTGACGTTTTCTCACCAGCTTTTATACTTAGGCAATCTGGACAGAGCATCAGCCAAAAAGTCCCTTCCCCCGTATGTACTTTAGGGTGAAATTAAATCGGTTGAAGTATTGCTCCCATCGTACTTGTTCGGGGGAAAGTTTGTGAGGAGTTTTCAGTGCCACTAGGTTTTTGTGATCAGTCCATACTTGGAAAGGCACCTTGCTCCCTTCCAGGTAGTGCCGGCAGGTTAATAAAGGCCAACAAATTTCAAAAGCTTCTTTCTCCCAAACTGCCCACCTCGCAATCGGTGAATTTTTTTGAAGTGTAGGTGCAGGGTTGTAAACCCCCTTATTATTCTTTTGCAAAAGTACTGCTCCGACTGCTACATCACTAGCACCGGCTTGAATCACAAATGGTTCTCCCAGGCAGGGATGCTTTAAGCTTGGCTTGACCACAAAAAGTCTTTTTAAATTCTCAAAAGCGGTTTGACAGCTCATAGTCCATGTTAGCGGTTGGCCTGGTCATGGTTTTCCCCCATCTTTACCCATTTTCAATAAGTCGGTTAGAGGTAAGGCAATTTCAGCAAATGAGGGAATGAATTGACGATAGAAATTTGCAAATCCCAGAAAGCTTTGAAGTTGCTTTCAAGTCATTGGGGATTGCCATTCAATTACGGCTTTCACTTTGCCAGGATCCATCTCTAGGCCCTCACTGGAAATCCAGTAGCCCAAATAATCTAATCGTGTTTGGTGGAATTCACACTTTGATAATTTAACATATAGTTAAATTATCTAGTAATTTCTTTAGCACCTCATGCACTAAATTCACATGGTCAGTCATATTCTCGCTATAGATTAGGATGTCATCAAGATATACCAAAACCCCTTTGTAAAGATGGTCATGCAGCACCTGGTTAATCAGCTGCATGAAAACAGCTGGAGCTCCTTGTAGTCCAAATGGCATAATTTTGAATTGATAGCTGCCCATCAGACAGTTAAAAGCAGTTTTCCATTCATCTCCTTTTTTTATTCTTACTTGGTAGTATGCTTCTCTTAGATCTAACTTGGTGAAGATACAGCCGTGTGCTAGATAGGTTAGTAGGTCCTTCAGGGGGGCAGGGGTACTTATTCTCCACACTCACAGCATTTAACCCCTTATAATCCATGCAGAGCCTCAGCGACCCATCTTTTTTTCCTTGAATAACACTGGAGCTCCCACTTGGGATTTAGCTGGCTCAATAAAGCCTCTGGCTAGGTTTTTATCCACATACTGCTGTAGCTCCTCCATCTCGGGGGGGAACATAGCATACATTTTTGGTTTACGCAGCTTGGCTCCTGGTAATATTTCAATGGCAGAATCATTTGGCCGGTGCAGTGGTAGGATTTCACATTCCTTCTCACCAAATGCTTCTGCTAAATCTCGATATTCCCAGGGGATGAGTGGCTCCCCTGGCAGGGGAATGGTGGCTACTTTTACTGTTTCTGCCAGTGGACTAGGAAACAAAGTATCGGCACTTAGATAGTTGAACCCAAAACTGAGATTCCCTTCCCCTAGATATAAAGTAATGTTGCAATTCCCACCTACAAACGCTGTCATAAATCACATTCCCCAATTAACACAAGCCACAGGCTTTTCTCTCTGGCTCCTCAGCCTGCCAAAACCTTATCAGACCATGTCCTTGAGTTCCCACACTTCTATATTATTATGGCTAGCTAAACCCTCAAGCATTTACCTCATTCCCCCTTCTACATCTGAACTCTAAAAGAATAGAAAAGGTACATTAGAAGCAAAAGTAAATATGGCTGCTGATTCTCAGTTGTCAGAGCGATGACATCCATTCTCACAGCATTGACATCAACTTTTAAATTTTAAACCTCTATTCTGAAAGTAAGAATTGCGTGGATATTTGGAGATAATCTAATTTAACTCAGGAGCAGGAATTCACTACTAAACGAAGGCTGGATGGCCATCTCCAACAAAGAAAAGTTCCTCACTTCCCAAGCAACTTGATTCCATTGTTGAGCAGTTTTTTTTTTCCAGCAGATCATTTTTTGATGTCCAGCCAAAATTTATTTCCTTGTAATTTACCCCTCTTTCTTGTCCCTATTTTTTGGAACAATTCTTCTCTATCTTCTACAGCTCTTCAAATACCAGAGGAACAGCATTATGTTTCCCCACAATCTTGTGTAGTCCAGGCTAAACATACACAGTGCCTCCCTTCCACATGTACATGCACAACCAACCCCCCCGCCTTCCACAAAACCTGACAAGATGTTTTATTCCACAAGAGTGATTGCTCCCACCCGCTTTATTTTCCATGTTGCAGGCAGTATTTTTGTGTATGCATATTACTTAATCATCAAGATGGCATGTTGTGTATATCTACTTAGGAGTCAACCACATGGAGCTATGTGGGAATTAACACAAAAATTTAGAATTGCACTGCTTGGCCATGGGAAGTGCCTAAAATCTCTTTGAAATGGGACTTCTTGTGGAGTAAACATACATGAAAATTGTACTTGCAAAAGCAGGTAGATGGATGATGGGTGCTTGAATGACTTCAGACAGGCATTAACACTAGGAAAACTATGGCATGAATACCATCCTTTGGTGTCTGCATATTATCTTTATTTTTTTATTTTGATAAGGCCTAATAAATGTTTATGCCACATGAACATTTTTCCAGATATGGTTGACTGGCTGTAAATCAATACAACTGCAGATTGGTATGGGAAAAGGCAAAAGCAGAAAAAGCAAAACAAATTCTACTGTTGCTGCTGCTTATGGTTGTGAGAAATTAAAATTAAATTTAATTGTTTTCACATTGTAAACAATATCTCTTCATGTAGAATGTATGATTTCTGGATAGAACTTTTAAAAGAAAAGCCTAAAACTGCTAGTCAAGCACTGACATATGCTGTTTCTAAAGACACACCTTAGTGAGAGAAATTTCTCTTTACATGCGACAACAATTACTACAAAAGCAAAGAAAAAGGCTATTTCTGAAGAGGATATCTACTAACAAGTAACATCACTTGCTCCAGATTGAACTTGTTATCCAAGGCAAAGCAATCATATCTAAGCAGTGAACATTAATTTGCTTGATTAAAGTGTTAGCCTTCCAAGTAATTGTGATATTCAGGGTTGTTGTTTTTTTATAGATTGGAAATATTTCCAAATTACAATAACCTATTTAGTTTACTTTCATTGCTAATTTTCTATTATTACTGCTTTCCGGGGATGTTGGGAGTTTTTTTAACTAACAGGTTTTGCAGCCTCTGAAAACCTCTGTTATAATATATCCAATGGCATGAAAATCCAACTCTCATTTTACCATCTTCTGTATTAGAGTCTCATGAGAAGCTTTGTTAAATGCTTTGATGAAGTGAAAAGTATACTATGTCCACATTCCCTTAGTCAAATAAACTAGTCGCTATCAAAAATGTAGATCAGGTGCCTTGATGATGTGCCTTGATATAGCCAGGCTGGATCCTGCCTAAAAGTGCATTATTTTTTAAATGTTCACAAACCAATTGCTTAATACTTTGTTTCAAAGATTTCCTGGTATTAGTGTCAGGTTGGCCTGTTTGTATCTACACAAGTTCTTCCTTCTCCTGCTTTAAGCCGAGGTGGCGCAGCAGTTAGAGTGCAGTACTGCAGGCCACTTTAGCTGACTGTGTTCAGCAAGTCAGCAGTTCAAATCTCACCGGCTCAAGGTTGACTCAGCCTTCCATCCTTCCGAGGTAGGTAAAATGAGGACCCAGATTGTTGGGGGCAATGTAAATATATATATACATTGCTTACAGGTGTACACCGCTTAGAGAGTGCTTGCACTTAAAGCGGTATATAAGTCTCATAAATAAATAATAATAATAAAGATAAGAAGGACATTTTGCTTTTTTCAATCCTCTGACATGCTAATTTTATTTATTTATTTATTTATGAGACTTATATACCGCTTTAAGTGCAAGCGCTCTCTAAGCGGTGTACACCTGTAAGCAATGTATATATATATTTACATTGCCCCCAACAATCTGGGTCCTCATTTTACCTACCCCGGAAGGATGGAAGGCTGAGTCAACCTTGAGCCGGTGAGATTTGAACCGCTGACCTGCTGAACACAGTCAGCTAAAGTGGCCTGCAGTACAAAAATTACAGAAGGAATTTTATGTGCATCTCACATCGCAATAATCAAGCAAAAGGGAAGGGGCTTCTGTCACTTTGCTTCCCTTTCTAGTAACTCAGTAACTCAGTTACTAAAGTTATTGCAAAACTCTTAGATGTAGTTACTCTTGTGCCAGAGCCTTAAACTCATTCATGATAGTCAGCTGCTCCCTAACCATCTCATTGGGTTGCCAACCCTTCATTTTGTCAATTGTTTTGTGAACAATTGAACACAGTTCCTTTTTTGGGAGAAGAATCAAACAAAGAAAGAATTGAAGAGGTTTGCCCTCCTCCAATCACCTGTTGCTGTCCAACTATCTTCTAAAAGTGAGCTCACCCCTTCCTTTTTGTTCCTTTTATTATTGGCATTTTATTGTTTTTAGCTTCTTTGCAAAATTAGGCTCCTTTTGCACTTCTATATATCTAACTTTTTTTTCCTGAAGATATTAGCTACTTACGGTACACCTCCTTAAATATTTAATCCCATCTTAAATTTCATACAAATACACACAAAGATGGAAAGAAAGATGCACATATGTGTGTTTATGGTAGAGCTTTTAATTCTTAGCACAGTTAATTGCTCCCTGTGCAGCCATAATATTTTGGGTGGGTGGGGGTTGGGGAATGATGTGCAATTATACTCTCAGTAGCTGATGTTTGACAAGTTTCCAATCTTACTGATCTCCCTTTCACCAGATTTCTGTGTACCGATTCTTCACACTACTCCCAAATCTAAGATGCTCAGCATGAAACAAAACCATGCATTTCTAAGTAATGTATTTTAATAAAAAAATGTGCATACCCAATTCATATATACATACATACATACATACATACATACATACATACATACATACATATATAGGGTATACACATAATGTGAAATAAATAAAGGTGATCACCAGGATAAAATCATAAACAAAAATGTTTAATCTACAAAACCAAGCTTTCGTTGGTCACACTACCGACATCGTCAGGGTATAAAATGCTGGATCCGGAAGTCCATTTTTATGTGGCTGGCTGCCTCTGTAATCTGACCCTAGATCGGGTCATTGGTCCGCTCATTAGCATCAGCTGTGTAGTTCTTAAAAGGGCCATGTCTAAAGTTGTCCTCCCCTCTTCAATTGCTGTTGTTTTCTTTGTGCATGTGCGGGTGTCTGGAGATCCGCTGTTCATCCGCTCCCAGTCGTCTGTCCCCACCCCCTCATTTGTCTTAGCTTGCTTCTGTATTGCTGTGCTGTGCGTGCTTCAAGCTCCGTTCTTCTATTTGCCAGCCCCGCCACCTTTCTTGCCTGTGTGTAAACTCCTGGGGGTTGGTCATCTCGTTGTTCCTGTTTCTTATCCCTCCCTTCTCTCTCTCGCTAACGGGTGAGCTCCTGTGTGTGCTAATGAGTTGCTAATTGGGCATGTCTTTGGAATTGCTCCACTACTTGTTACCCTCATTTCCCCCTCGGTACATATATGGGAGAGCAGGAGATAACCGTCCTGTTTGCACTCGCTATTACTCACCTGTTCTTCTGTTGATTGGGGCCGTGCTTCTATTGCCAAGTCATTCGCGGGGCACGCCTCCGGTGCAGTTCCCCTATTCTTAAGTTCTATTGCCCTTCCCCTGCATCTATAATCATATGGGGGAGTGTCCAGATGCTTTTGCCCCACATTTGCTACCTTCCTCGTTAGCGAGTGCACTTGTCTGTCTGGCCAACGGGGTATATCGGAGCTTTTCCCTTCTCCCCTGTATGTATGCCCCTCGGGGGAAGCCATTCAGTGGTATCTGCTCATTAATCTCCTTCCCTCATCCTGACTGGATTGAGTTGTTTGTGCTTTGAACACCTGTGGGATATATTTCCCTCATGCTTTTTCTCATCCTCCTTGTTCCTCCACCGATCTGGATATCAGCCCCTGGAGGTGGGTTGTCTGCTAGCATCACTCGGGCGTATTTTCTTTAGCGTATCATCATCCACTCTTCCAAGGTGCTTCAAGTTGTTAAGAAGCTTATTAATACGATTCTTAAGTGCTACAGTGGGGTTTTTGGTGGTGGTTTTATAAGCCATGGCATCGTTAAGTAGTATCCGGGCTTTGCTTATATATTCCATTCTGTCCATAATGACAGTTGCCCTATCCTTGTCTGTTGGGAGGACAATGATGGTATCATTTTTCTCAGATGTTCTAAAGCCTCCTTCTCCTTCCTAGATAGTATCTGGCAGCGTTGATGGCCCATCAATAGGCCTGTAACACACTGCCTGACCAAATTCTTGGTTTCGTCTCCGGCCTCAATGCATTGCAGTGTAGGTTCTAGGGCTGCTACAAAATCCATCGCCCGAGCATCTGCCAAGTTATGGCCAGCATCTCGCTCCAATACAGTGGTATGTTCGCAAGTTAAAGTTATGGAGGAGAGGTTATGGACTAACCTGTTGGTGTTTCTCTGGTTGTCTAGCATCTTGTGTTGAAGCACCACGGACTCTTGCTGACTCGCCCTTATGGTGGCCTGGTGAATTTGCAGCACTAGCACCTGGAAATGTTGGCATGTTAGCATCCTATTGCAGTATTCATGGCAATCTTGGATTACGATCTCCAGGGTTCCTATGTGTCTATGCTGGTTGTTAATTAGAGCACGCATGGTGCAGTGCTGGAATTGACGGACAACTAGCTGGCATTCTATGGAATCAATCAGCGGCTTTCTTCTCAGTGACTTGGAGAGGGGAGGACAACTTTAGAAATGGCCCCTTTAAGAACTACACAGCCGACGCTAATGAGCGGACCAATGACCCGATCTAAGGTCAGAGCACAGAGGCAGCCAGCCACATAAAAACGGACTCCCGGATCCAGCATTTTATACCCTGACGATGTTGGTAGTGCGACCGACGAAAGCTTGGTTTTATAGATTAAACATTTTTGCTTATGATTTCATCCTGGTGATCACCTTTATTTATTTCACATATATGTATATGTATATGCATATTATTCTTTCATACAGCTTTATGTATGTCCTAAGAGAATACATAGTTTATGTCATTTACATTTTTCCTGTAATTTCCCCCCCTTTTCTCCTTTCAAAGAAAAGCTAGGTAAACACACATCAATTAAGCTGCAATGGTCTCATTATAACTGCATTCTCTCAAAGTGTCCCTTTAACCCTCCAGCAATCCACCTACAATTACATCATAGAGAGATGGTTGCCTTCTTATAGTAGCATTCCTGGTTGCTACAGCAACAATTCTTTTTTCTTCTTTGGGGGAGCAGTTTTATTGTAATGCCAAATTTAATGAAGTTTTGAAACCGCAGATCATACTCAAAGAAATGTAGAATTAGCAAACAAGAATCATGGATGCAATCTTCCCTTTTTCCTAATTGACTCCTTCTGTGGAGAAGAGAGTGAGCATCTGACTCTGGGAGGACAAAGAGATTAGATGGGCTTAAGAATCTAGGAGCTGCTATGGCTAATTTAGGGAACCTTTCCACTTTTCTATCATTACATAGATGTAATAGTGGATAAGCCTTAAAGCAACTTCCTATAGCATCTGCACAGACCTTTTATTACTATCTTTAAGTTTAGAAATGATTCCAAATTAGCCATAAAATAGGAAAGATTATAAGATATGTTCCTATTCCAGTTATATTCTGATTTCTGTCTTGCCTCCTTGTTTATCTTTGGTCTTGACTCTGGTTTGTGGCCCCAGTTCACCTTAATTTAGACTTTCAGTTTGGCTTTCCACAAACCTAATTGAATAAAGCAGCTAGAGAAAAGAGATTGGATTCAAATCATGTAGGAAAAGAAGGACAAGAAACAGGAGGAAATAATTGATACCTAAAAGATATGACATCTTATCAAGTGGTCGTACATGATTACCTTGTCTGCACTTGAAAGCTAAGCAAGATCCAGGTTGACAATTACTGGGATGGGAGACTTCTAGGAATTCTAGGGCTGTAGGTCAGAATGGACAGATACATCAATTGATAAGCAGATACTAAAAAACAGAACTAAGGAATTGACAAGAAAACTACAAATAAGCTTTTCTCAAAGAAAATTTTACATAGAGAGAATGTAATTAAGGATGTGATGGACTTCCCACCTTCCTCAAACCTATTCATTTTCTGAGTATGATTTTCAAACTAGTGAGAGCTGTCACAAGGAAAAATAGAGAGTGAACACTGGTCTTTTAACTTTAACAAATTAACAGAGCATGCTAATTATGGTCTTTTCCTCTTTATCTGCTGTTAGGATTATGTGCATCTTTTAGCTGACCTCTCATTTTGATAGTGCCGTATAACCTCATGGCTCAATCTGAATCACAGCTACCCATTTCCAGTCCCTTGGAAATTATTCATAAAGCCCTTATTTACATGACAAAGTAGAATATATTCCTCACTTTGAAATATTAGAACCAATGTAATTAAGCTTCTGCTGAATATTACTCAGCTTTATTTCTAGAAACTAGTCATTTTAGTGGGATAGATATAATTTCCGCAAATATAGTTATAAGGTTTGCCTTAGATTTTCTATCCTGCTCAGTTGCCTTGTTTGTCTCCAACTACTGCTTTCTCCTTTATTTGGTCACAAAGGGGCTATAAAATTGGTCACCTATCATGCATTGAGGAAAACATCTTCATAAGTGTGTGATTATGGCACCACTGCAATGCAATGGAGTGCAATTAAGTGAAAGCAAAAGTGCAACATAAATGAGCAAACAACCTCCCAAGTAATGTTGAAAAACTAAATTTGAACAACTTTTGACAGTGCTGAAAAGTAACCTGCCAAACTGTATTTCCTGTCATGAATGAAATGAAACCAATAACAGAAAGCTAGATTTGTTGTGTGCAGGATCAGGAGTCACAATCTGCTTAGACTGATGCTGATCCAGGGAATTCTGCAGCACAGGAAAACACAAAGAAGTTGATGAGGGAGATCCTGATCAAAAATATTTTGATAAACCAAATAAACCTCTCATGTGTGGCTGTAGGGAATGGTAGGGAAACCTTTAAGTATTTAGCAAAGAGAATATTAAAAGGCTATTCTCTAAATCCCATAATCATTAAGCAGAATGGGACTTGTAGAAATGTGAACAGAATCTAACTGGTATAATTTCCAGAGCAGTTGCTGAGATTCACCATCCAGCACTGTTGGTTGTCCCTCTGACTCAAGAGGAGCAGCTGTTTTCCCAAAGGAAACAGGCCAGATCATCAGCTGGTGTTCATCAAGACAGTTCAGCTGAAAGAAAAACATGGCAAGTCTGCTCAGCAGACTGTTTGGCTGAGTACCAGCTAAGCAGTTAAGTTTCTCTGCTTGGCCAACAATTTATGGAATCTCCTTCAGTTCTCTGGGCTCAGACATTTCAATGGGCTATAATTTTTGACTGCTCAGTTAGAAATAACAACCTGAAAACTAACTTGGAAAACACTATACATCCATGCACAGAGGGGAAGAGAAAACACAATTGTCATATAGCACATTGGTGAAAAGGGCAATAAAAGAGCAAGAAGGAAAGAGAAAACTGATTGTCTCAAACAATACTGTTAGATCTGAAGAAACAACAGAGACTAATGAGGCTGCATAGAGTCATTTGCAATTCCTTACTGTGGCAAAAGTTATGATGTGCACTAGTGATGTACAACTCCCTTGTACATCTTCTGTTCCATAAGATGGTTTAATTATCCTTGTAGAAAGACTTTCATACGGACTAAGGGACACAGGCTCCTCAAATCTATGATGAAGACCACTAGATGGTTTCCTAAAATGCTTTATAACAAAACAAATTCCCTTTCAACCAAGCCAATTTATATTTATATAAAGCTTTTTCCCCTCAGAAATACAGGAAACCCTCCTCAATATATCAAACATGAACCAAAAGCTTAAACATATCAAATTGCCTCTGATTGTTTCTACCTGTCTCATTAGATCTGTCAGGAAGAGCCTGCTTCAGTCTTAAAGAGGGTCATTTGCCTTCTCCCTTGTAGGACCTGCCCATTGGAAGCCACCTTGGCCTTGGCCCTCCATAAAAATCTTATGGCCGGGTTGCTCTCCAAGCATGAGGGCAGGGATGTGGGGGAACCTCCTTTGTGTATGAATCTATTGTTGTTTATTGAAAATTTTTATTTTTTAAAACATACAATCATTTATAAAAATACAATAAAATTTTAAAATAGAGAACCCCCCCTTACCCTCCCTCCCACCCCCACCCCCCTTCCCTTCACTTCCCAGAGCAGAATACAGGGTTAAAAAAAAAAGAAAAAGAAAAAGAAAATTATAATAATTGAGAAAAAAGAAAAAAAAAGAGAGAAAGAAAAAAAAATATCATAATTAACCTTTAACTCCATAACTTATAAAACAATTCTCTATAATATTTGATATTCATTCATAAAATAAATAAAACTTTTTAATTCCATATTTTTTCTGAATACAATCTATCCACCTTCCCCATACAGTAATATATCTTTCTTGTGTATGATCCTTTAAATAAGCAGAAATTTTTGCCATTTCTGCAAAACTAGATACTTTAAATATCCATTCTTCTAAAGTAGGCAAAGAATCTTTCTTCCAATATAGACCTACTAGTAACCTTGCTGCAGTTAATAAATTCAACATCAAAGTAGTTTCTTTTTCATTTAAGTCAACAAAAATACCAAGTAAAAATAGTTGAGGAGTAAACTTTATCTTCTTTCTAAAAATCTTTTGAATGTTCCACCAAATCATAATCCAAAAAGCCTTTACTTTTTTACAATTCCACCAAATATGAAAGTATGTCGCATCATTATTGCCACATCTCCAACATTTGGGCTGTATGTTGGAATACATACAAGATAATTTTTTAGGATCTAAATGCCATCTATAAAACATTTTATAAAAATTTTCTCTCAAATTTTGAGCTTGTGTAAATTTAACATTTCTTATCCAAATTATCTCCCATAAATCCAATGAGATCGGCTCCTGTATATTCTGAGCCCATTTAATCATACAATCTTTAACCAATTCTGTTTCCGAATCTAACTCTAATAAAACATTATATATTCTTTTTATATGAGCCGGACCTTGGTTTTTAATCTGAATAACCAATTGTCTATCTTCTAGTGTTATTCCCTCTTTCTTGTCTACAGTCCATCTATCCATTATTTGTAAATATTGAAACCATGACTGTAGAATATTTTGCTGCCTTAATACATCTAGGGATTTCAAATGCCAATTCGAACCAGAACAAATTAACAATTCTTTATATGAAATTTTATCAAAATTTGTCCCCTTAGAGGTTCCCTCAATTGCATGTCTGGGAATCCCCCAGATAGGTATTTTATAATTTAATCTATAATAATACTTCTTCCAAACACGAAGTAAGGCATTCCTCAAAATATGTGATTTAAAAGTCCGATCAACTTTCTTATTAAAAATTAAATATGCATGCCAACCATATATTAAATCCCAACCTTCCAAAAAAAGAATATCCATATTTGTTAAATTAAGCCAATCACTTAACCAAGTTAGGGCGGCTGCATCATAATATAATTTCAAATTGGGTGCCTTAAGTCCCCCTCTTTCTCGAGCATCCTGTAATATCTTAAATTTAACCCTTGGTTTCTTCCCGGCCCATATAAAATTATTGATACCCTTTTGCCATTCCTCCAAATTTGCCTCTTTTTTAAGAATAGGTATCATCTGAAACAAAAAAAGAAACTTTGGTAGAACATTCATTTTTACAGCTGAAATTCTCCCCAACAATGACAATTGCAATTTTTTCCAATCTATTAAATCCTTTTGGACTTTTGCCCATAGTGGTTCATAATTGTTCTTGTACAATTTTCCATTTGAAGCAGTTAGATATACTCCCAAGTATTTAACCTTTTTTACCATCTGAAAACCTGTGGCTTTAATCAAACTTTCCCTTTCTTTAACTGACATATTCTTAGATAATATCTTAGTCTTATAATTATTAACTTTAAAACCAGAAACATTCCCATACTGTGTTATAAGTTCTAATAAACCATCAATCGCCTGATTCGGCTGTTCCAAAATTAAAACCAAATCATCCGCAAATGCCCGCAATTTATACTCATTCTTCCTTATCTTTACACCCTTAATTAACTTTGATTCCCGAATCTGAATCAATAAAATTTCCAATGTTAAAACAAATAACAATGGGGATAATGGACATCCTTGTCTTGTCCCTTTTTGAATATTAAAATTCTCAGTCAATCCCCCATTTACAACAATTTGTGCAGATTGCTGCTGATATATAGCTTTAAGTGCATGTAAAAAATTATCCCCAAAATTCATTTTCTCTACCAAAGAAAATAAAAATTGCCAGTCCAATTGATCAAAAGCTTTTTCAGCGTCCAAAAAGATAAAAGCCACAGGAATCTGATTATTCTTATCCAAGTACTCAATTAAGTTAATAATTTGTCTAACATTATGTTTCATATATCTCCCTGTTATAAATCCTGCTTGATCACTATGAATCAAGTCTTTCATAACCTGCATTAATCTATTTGCCAAAATTTTTGTAAAGATCTTATAATCAACATTCAATAATGAAATTGGCCTATAATTCTTAGGCTCTGTAAGATCCTGATCTTCCTTCGGAATCAGTGATATAAAAGCTCTTTTCCAAGAAGGAGGAACTTGCATACCCAACAAAATACTATTAAAGAGTTCCTTTAGTGGCTCTATCATTTCTTCAGATAAAATCTTATAATACCTAGAAGTCAGTCCATCTGTTCCAGGAGACTTTCCAACCTTTAACTGCTTAATAGCTAAGCCAATTTCCTCCACAGTAATTAAACTATTCATCCCATTTTGTTGTTCCTCTGAAAGTCTAGGAAAATGTACTGATTGTAAATATTTATCTATATCCAAACCCCTTATATTATCACTTGAATATAATTTTGTGTAAAAGTCCAAAAAGCTTTTTTTAATCAAATCTTGCTGAAAAACCTCAGTACCTTTATATTTTACTTTCTCTATAATTCTAGCTTTCTGTTTCTTTCGTAACTGATAAGCCAACCACCTCCCAGGCTTATTCGCATTGCAAAAAGTATTATGTCTCATATACGACAGATTGGTAGCCACCTGATCTGCCATCAACATGTTAAATTGTTCCTTAAGCATCTTTATAGATACCTTTAAATTATTATCAGTAGGGTTAAGAACCAACTCTTGTTCTTTTGATTTGATCTCTTCTTCTATTTCTCTACGTCTTTGTGACCCTTTTTCCCTAAAAACTTTATTCAATTGAATCAAAATTCCCCTCATATATGCTTTACTAGCGTCCCACACCATAGACATCGATGTTCCCTTATTCATATTTATAGTAAAAAAGTCCTTTAAATGTTCTTTACACTTTTGTACGAACTCCTCCCGATTAAATAAGTTCTCATTCAATCTCCAGGATCTTCTATTCCCGTCTTCCGAATATAACTCCATCCACACCGGACTATGATCTGACAGTGTTCTAGGAAAAATTTTCACCTTCCTCACTCTAGGGAGGAAGTCACTAGTAATAAAAAAAAAATCAATCCTTGAAAATGACTGGTGTCTATCAGAATAAAAGGTAAAGTCTCTATCACTTGTATTCCTTTCTCGCCAAATATCAATAAGCTCCAATTCTTCCTTCAAATCAAAGAAAGTCATAGGTAATTTAGTTTGAATAAAAGTTTTAGAGGAACTTCTTTTGTCTATAGTTGGGTCTAAAACCCCATTCCAGTCACCCATCAAAATTACCGATTTATAATCCAACTGAGATATCTTGCCATGCAGCAACTTATAAAATTGTTTCTGTTGTTGATTGGGAGCATATAGTCCAACAATAAGAACCTTTCGGCCTTGTAATAATAATTCCACAAAAAGATATCTTCCTTCAGAATCAGCCTCAATTAGTTTAGCTGAAAAAGTTTTCTTCACATAAATTACCACTCCCCCTTTTTTCCCAGGGGCTGGAGCAATAAAATGTGTGCCCAGACGGGAATTCATCAAGAATTTAGAATCCTTTAAAGTTATATGAGTCTCCTGCAAACATATCAAATCATTATTATGTTGTTTCAAATAATGGCAAATCTTTCTTCGTTTCTGGGGCACGTTTAAGCCATTAACATTCCAGGTCAGGAACCTGACCATCTCCACCGGCCTGGAGCCTCTGGAGCATGGCCTGCAGATCTGCTGTCGAAGATCTTTTTGGTCTTGCCCCTCCCACAGGCTCTGTAACAACCAAACTTTCACCACTCTTCTGCAACTGCTCTTTTTCTTTACGTTTATGGGCAGCTCGTGTCATCCTTTGCTCTTTTATGTCAGAATTCGGTGCAGCTTGTTCCATAACCATCATTGATGAGGCTCCTGCCATAAGAGACTCTTCCGTCATCCTTATTTGTGGAGGTGGTGACAATCTTGCTTTTAAGATAGACTGATAAAAATCTCTTGCTTTGGAAACAGTAGTTAATCTGTGACGTATCCCTTCATAATTTACTATTATTCCTCTTGGAATCTCCCATCTGAACTGAATTTGACGATGTTTCAACTCATCAGACAAGAAAGTAAAATCTTTTCTGGCTCTTAAAATTTTTGGAGGTATCTCTTTTAAAATTATCACGTCTTGATCAGCAATTTGAAACTTTTGTTTGTAAAAAGCCTGTATAATTTCATTACGGATAGATCTTCTAGAAAAATAAATAACCACATCTCTTGGTAGATTTCTCTGTCTAGCAACCCGTGAATTAACTCTAAAAATTTTTTCTATCTCATTCTCAATTATTTCAGGCCGCCAACCAATATTAGGAGCAATATCTTTCACAATAAGCATCTTTAAGTCTTCCTGAGGGTTCTCCCTCAGGCCTCTGATACGCAATGCGTGTTCCATCTCCCTATATTGTGAAATGATTTGTTCATCCTGTGTAATTTCTATCTTGTTCTCTACCTCCTGCATTCTAAATTCCATCCTTGATGCATTTTCAGTAATCTTTTCCATCTGGTCATCAATCCTTTCTATGTGCAGGGCTAGGCCCTGAAAGGCTAGAAGGATATGGTCTCTTACTTGTTTGTTCTTTTTCTCCAATAATTCTTCTGTATTAGCCCTCTCTGCAATTATAAGATCTTTTACCTCCTCCTTAATATCCAAGGCATGCTGTTTTAAAGCATCTTGTAAATCATTAAGAGAAATTGCAGGAGGAGGAGGAGAAGGTGGAGGTGATTTTGGTTTCTGAGATGCAGGCTGAGGCATTGGAGAAGAAATAGGAACCTTAGGGGCGGGAGGCAGACGTTTTGAAGCCATTTTCTTAAGTTCCAAGAAGAAAGATTCTTATTGAAAAAAAAAAAAAGGGCACAGTTCTTTTAAGTGTTCTTAAAAAAAAGAGAAAAAAAATAGAGAAAAAAAGAGGAAAGAATAAAAGCCAAATTCTTACTTCTGTATTTAAAGAGTTAATCTGTATCCAGGTTTTACTCTGTAATGCAAATCAGGCAAGAAAGACGATCGCCATTTTAGTTTTCACTTTCCCTTTCTTCTAAAGGGAAAGTGAACAAAAGAAAAGGAAGAGGAAACTTGCTGAAGTTAAAGGCACCATCAAACTTAAGCACAGTCTCTCCTGGTCTGCTCCGTCTGCTTTCAAATACTCACAAGCAGCTGGAAAAAAAAGCAGATGTGGAAGCGGCAACTTGCTTCATCCCAAAAACTTCGGAATGAAGTCTCCCTGGAACGCGGAGTTGCTCAGGCTCCGAGGGAGCTCTACCCTCCGATCCCCAAAATAACAGGAATCCAGGGGAGCTCTTACCTCTACCTGAGAGCTCTCCTCCTCCCTTTTTCCCAGGGAGGAGATTCAAGCCGCGGGACAGCTGATTGTCAAAGTCCCGCAGCTTTTACACGCACCAGGAATGGGCGGCTCTGTAAAACGCCGCCATTCTTCATCGCTGGAACCACCGGAAGTCTGTATGAATCTATTGTTGATGGGTCTAACCTCATTTGCTATGTTTTGCTTTTCTGTTTCCATGAGTTATTATTATTTTTGTTATTATGTTGATGTTGTTAGCAGGTGTGTGTGTGAGTGAGAGAGATGGATGTGAAGCACATTTAAAAGGAGTGGGACTTTGATTCCCCAATTGTGCCAGCAGGGTTGATGCTATTGAATTCTCCTCCCCACATGGGCAGCACCATTATTCTAATCCTCATATTTCTGAATCCATATTCATAGATACTTATTGGTGCATGCAAATCCATGATTATGACTGTTGCAAAGATTGGGTATAAATCTTATACTAGAAATAAACAACTTTCTGTAATCAGGTACATTGCATTTTTTTTTTTAATCTCCTGAAGATACAGCAAGCACAATAGCAACACAGGGCAGGACTGAAACTTTTGGGTGTTTTGTGAAGTTGAAAAGGTTTTATAATGAGTTATACCTAGACAAATGTAGGCTGTTAAGACAAGAGGCTTAATAAGCTTATATTTATCCCTTATTTTATGTTTTTAACTCAGAAAAAAAATCTACAACCAGAAAATCAGTGGTTCGTGTAGAATTTCAGTTACCTGTCTCTGGGGACATTCAGGGTGTGAGAGAGAGGGAGGAAAAAGCCTAGAAGACATGCAGTCCATGGGCTGTTGGAAGATTCATTCTGCCTTACACAAATACTTGAAAATGTATTCTTATACAGTACAGATTGAAAGTATATCTTACTAATAGGTGTTCCTTCTTTTATGTGGTTATTGCTTTAAAGCTTAACATTTTAATAACCCATAGAGGCACATCCTGAATGTAAAATAATTTGAATCTTTCATTTGATCTCTAATTTGTGGGTGTGGTTATTTCTGTATCCTGAAACATGGACAGAGCACAGAGAAAAAAAATAAGCTCCAATTTTGAATTGCAATATTTCCATGGAAACTTGACTCTTCTCCTCGTACTCCATCTTAAATCAAAATGAGTAAGTGTCTCATATCTAACTCCAATAATACCTGAGGGCCAAAAAGAATCCCTAGACAGCAACTTGGTATTTCTAGTCAAGAAACTTTCTGAGAAGACCCTGCCTTAGATTCTGCTCTGTTTAGTCAAACTTTGACCCTAGTTCAGATGATTGGGCCTGAATACTCTCTCTCTCTCTCTCTCTCCCTCTCCCTCTCTCTCTCTTTCTCTCTCTCTGAAAAGAGGGGGGAGGAAGCAAAGGAAGACAAGAATTAACAGAAATAACATAACAGGGCTTGCCAGGGACATACATCTGTGCCATTCGTGTTTGGGGAAATTGCCAATTGTTAATTCATAAGGCTGGCTGCCCTGAGGCTAAGAAAACAGTTTCAAAAATTGACTTACCATTCAAGCAACACAATAGGTTGAGATGATGGGTTAATGTAATCTTTCTCTTCACTCATTTCATTTCTGCTGTACTCATCATTTTGGTATTGGGTACAGTAAGCTAAATTCACACACAGCTGCATGCTAAGCATATCTGAGTACTCATTCCTAAGGTACACAGATAGATCTAATACCCATTGTGTTCAAGCATGCATACATCCTCACATGCACACTTCCTGTCAGAATCCAATTATATTTCATCTTTAAATTATCAAATATAGAAACTCCCAATTCTGCCTTCTCTGGATTCTGCCATAAGAGGGAGAGAAGGGGGAGAACAAAGGGGCTTTATGGCCCTCACTTCCTTCTTTACACTTCAAAGACCTGAATGCTGAATGTGTGTTTATTGTAACCTCGAAGCGTTAACATACCAAAGGAGGGTAGTTGCCTTTCATGTAGTTATCTGAAGTCCCCATGCAGACGGAAGAAAGAAGAAAGGGGGTGGAATTGTGATACTTGAAACTATCACTGGAAGGGGGGTTGATTGGGTGGGACTACTGGGGAACCCCTTAAAACCTTGAATGGAAGAGCTTGAACCCCAAGTCCTGTCTAGCATGCCTGCAACCATTTTCTCTTAATAAAGGATTCCTGTTGGAAGAATTATTCCAAGAGTTCTGTCTTCTTAAGATGCAAAGTGGGGTGGGTCCTTACACTTCCTCACATACACAAGTGTGTATATTTGTTTTTATTAGTTATCTTAATTATTGGTTATTGATTAGTGTTATAATCGGAGTGATATATATCAATTGCAATTCTGAGATATAAATCTTCTAAATAAAACAACAACAATAATAATTTGTTTATCTGTTTGTTATGTAAAATACATATCTGTGGATGCACACAGACCTGCTTTAAGGTGTCATTTCTTCATGACAATGTAATCAAGCTGTACATTTAAGACAGTCGGTTCCAGGTTTCTGCCAAAGACCTCTTTCTATGTTGAATGTCTACAATATCAATATAAGCAGCATGTGTCTGACAACTGCCAAATCCTCTTTTCCACCCAACTTTTACAATATGGATTGCTCTTTTCAGACATTTCCTTCAAATCCTACCAGTATCTGTATGCATTCACTGATCTGTGTCCTCCTTCCCTTCCAATCATATTAAAAATACTACAATTGGATAATAGATTTTGTAGATATTCAAAGCTCTGAACAGAATTTCTGGAGTCCCTGGCATGGAATTGAATTCTGTTTTATTTGATATAAAATGACAGTATCTTTAATATCTGTAATAGTTATTTCTCTTCTTTTCCCAGTGAAGTTTGAACGTTTAAGTATCACTGTTTTCTTGCCAGACACCATATTGCATAGAACATGGACAAAAGTGACCAAGGTGCTGTAATGGCCTGTATTCTGCCCTGCTTGTCCTGGATGTACATCCTTACCTTTCTGGCAAGGAGATGACCTAGTCCTCAACAGAGATGTGACTGCCTTACCACAAGTTTAGAGTTCCTTGTCATTGGCAAAGAGAAGGCTGGGTTGTTGCATAAGGAAAAGGCAGCAGCATCAGGAGCAAACAATGTTTGGAAATGGTGAGCCATGAAAGTTGGAAAGCAACCAAAGATGAAAAGGAACAGCAATAAGGTGTCTGGCCTTGGAGGAGGGCAGGGGAGATGTTGATCTCCAGGCCAATACCTAAGGTCAATGGCAGTAATGGCAATGACAAGGTTTAGGAGCTCCAACAATCTGCAATACCCGAATGGTAAGCACCAAGGCAAAAAATCCTTACATCTCCGAACTAGAAAAGGCAGTGGATAACTTGAAACAGCTCAAAGGCAATTCTATCAGGAAATCAAGCAGGTGGTTGGTCTGGGACTGCTCTCTCTCTCTCTCTCTCTCTCTCTCTCTCTCTCTCTCTCTCTCTGTGTGTGTGTGTGTGTGTGTGTGTGCGTGTTTGTGTGTGTGTGTCCTTCTTGCATATTCATGCTCGGGAAGTAGCCCAGGCTTACTTAATTGATAATTTCCAATTGGTGGTTCCACGAATTCATTGGCAGGATGAAATGAAGGGTGAAGAACAAACCTCTAGGAAAAAAGTAAAAAAAAAAAAAAACACATTTAGAGGTTAGGTTGGGAAATAAATGTTAGATAGAAATAAAGATTAGAGGAGCAGAGAAAAGTAATGTAGATTACTATACAAGTAAGATAGCCCAAGAGTATAGAAATAAGATGCATAGATATTGAACAATAGAAATGAGAATATATGCCACAATATGGGGAATAGTTGCAATTCCTAAAGTGTGTCCCAGGGTACCCTAGGGTATCACATGAATAAACAGGGTTTCCACAGGTTTTCAAAACTACTGATTCAAAGTAGTTCACAATTTGGGGATAGCAGCCATGAAAAATTTACCAAAACTCTACAGGTATTGTGAACTCAGAAAGAATTATGA
This sequence comes from Crotalus tigris, assembly GCF_016545835.1. Lineage (NCBI taxonomy): Eukaryota > Metazoa > Chordata > Lepidosauria > Squamata > Viperidae > Crotalus > Crotalus tigris. The sequence goes on along the minus strand of NW_024098394.1, from coordinate 78,302 downwards.
GGTAAGAACCTTGATGCTTCAAAATAGATTTCAGTGTAGTTTATAGCTTACAAAATAAGGATACTATAGACAATAAAAATCACTTCCTTATTTGTTAAAGTCAGTATTTAATGTGTACATGAGTTACTTTTGTACTTTTCCCAAAGGGAGGATAGCCTGTGGGTCATCTAAGTCCATTCTGTCTCTGAACCTACAATGTCACAATGATCTGTACCAATGGAGCTGCAAAGTCTGCATGGAAATCATGCCCTACCACTATCAAATTAAAGGGACTATACATAAAATTATGGACATATTTTGAGATTTCATATTTCTTATGTAAGAAGGTAAGGCAGGGGAAGTTGACAGGATGTTCAAGTCATGAAATAGCTTTCAAAAATTTAAGATTGAGAAAAGGAAGAATAATGGAATCAAGTGGATTATACTATCTTAACTAGTACAATCAAATGAGTGATACCCCATTTTGAGAAGTTTTTTTTTTAGATTTGTTTCCAACTTTACTTGAAATATATCTCTCATGCCAAGTATATTTATCTCTCAGCCCATTTGATGGCAAAAGCTGGAGCTCAAACTTCTGCCTAAAATTTTGTTAATATCTTGTTGATTTTAATAAAAATATTGCATAAATATAATACCTATCCATCTTACCAGAGATCACCAACCACCCAAATACCCTATATAAATGATGCAATTATCTAGATAAAATTAGTTCCCTTGTGGCTATCCTTTTCCATTTTCTTTATTAAAACAAAACAGGATGAATGGTTCATTTATTGCCAAGATAGGTTAACTGTTAACAAATAAAATGGCACAGTTTTAGAAACTTTAACGGTTGTATACTAGCGGAAGAAAAGGAATGGATGAAAATGCTGCAATGCTTAATCGGATTCTTATAATCTTCTGTATGCAGTATTGGAGTGTGATCATTGGGATCATCCAATCTCTTTTCTTAGCATCTTAATCTTTGGGGAAGTAATTAAACTTCAGCTTACTCATGAAGACAGAAATGGCCATTTGGGCAGAATGGCTATTTGTAAATAGCTGGCTAGACTGTGCCTTTTCTACTTCCTCTTGTGTGTTTATTTGTCTTCATTAGAGATATTACTGACCAGTCAGGGAACCAATTCATTATAGTCTTTATTCAGCCAGAGGGAAAAGCAAATTAATGGCTCCCTTGTGTGCTTCATAGGAATGGTGAAAAATCTGAGCTTGGTGAGAATTTGAAAATGGAAAATAGATCTTTATGCAGCAATCAGCCAATTTCTATGGAGATCCAAATCCCTGCCAAAAGGCAGAAGGCTAATAATCATACATCTTGACTCCAACCCAGCCCCTTTCTGTGAGGAAAGTGATTAAATGTAAAGCCTCAGATATGAACAACAACTTTCTTAGTGTTATTTCTGCCATATATTTATTTCCTATATTTTGGTCTTCGCCCAAGAATCAGAAAGCAGCATACTTCACTGGCTTCCCCTTCTGCCACTTAATTTTTACATCACAATCATTCTGTAATGTAGGTTAGGCTGCAAGATAGTAACCATCCCTTAGATACCCATTGAGCTTGAGATAACCAAAACAGAGGTCTGAACTTGTTTTGCTAGTGCTTGTCTATGATTCTAACACAAGGCAATGCTACAATTTCAAAGGGGAATGCAAGCATCTCTCAAGAGTTCAATATTATCCTGAAGCTGATCTTGCCAATCGAAACCATTCAGCAAGTTATGCATGGCCTACATGACTTGCTTCCAGCAGCCCCCAGGAAAGAGTTGGATAGATAAATTTGACCTGGCATTTGACTTCTATTGCAACTATACTTTTTTTTCCTTCTAACTTTCCAAATCTATCACAATAAAAGGCTCAAGTACTTAGTGTTATGGGGGGTAGATACTCTCCATTTTCCTAGTCATTCTCTGTTCTCAAAGAGTGGCAGAAGCATCAGTTCAAGCTCAAGAACCAAACCTATTCTGTCCTCCCCTCCACCTCTTTCTTCCTAAATGGAAAAACAGAGAGGAAGGAAAAGGAGAGGAATGTATGGCTGATGGCTCTAGTGACAAAGCAAATAACCCCACTGCGTGAACACTGGATGCTGGATGATCTAAATGAAACAGGAAGGTGTTATGGATCTGTCTTTTCCTGATAATGTCATTTTGTAAATTCCCTTTTTTTTTTTTTTTTTTTTGCATTTTAAGAAGAAAAGCTTCTTTTTATTTTCCTGTTTTACTCCTGGCCATCTTCATCCTGTACCCCTGAACCTCACTCCCTGTTTTTCCATTGTTATTCCAATGCATCTTCAGCATTATTAGATCTTTCCCTTACCACTGAAGAGATTAAGTAAGTTAATTCAAGACTGACCTTTACCTGATCACAAGTGTACAATTCTTCATCCTTCTTAAGACTTTTGTTAAGAGCCTATATTTCAGTAATCAGTCTGAATCACTGGTTTGACTGTTAAAATCTCCTTAGAATGTTCCTTCTGTTATCATTTCTATGTTTCACTCTTTCTATTTGTTATGTCCTGGGCCGGCAGGCACAGGCTGCAGCGATTAGCCCAGGCAGACCATGTGGATGCCCGGGACAAGAAAGGCTGCTCCCAGCCTTGCGTGCAACGCACGGCAGGAAAAGATCCTTTGCAATGATTGGCCAGCAAGGTATTGTGCAGGGGGGCTATAAAAGGGGGCAGCACCATTTTAAAATCTGTTCTGCTGGTGTTTGCAATAAAGGAGAACTGTTGGAACTCATTGCTTCATCTCAATGCCTCTTTTCCTGAAACAGAACATTGGTGACGAAGGTGGGATGCCTGCAAGGCAAACAGATTAAGAAGCCAAGCTGACTCACCAAAGGGGGGCTTGCAGCTCAGAGAAGTGTGGCTCCTGGAGGGGGGCTTGCAGCTCAGAGAAGTGTGGCTCATGGAGATTGACTAAGCCTGCCAGCACTGAGACGCTGGAGGTGAGCTCAGAAAAGGGGGCCCCTTCTCAATCCTTGCAGCAGGAGGCGTGGACGAAGTTCCTGGGCTGAAACGATGGCAAAGATAGGCCAGCTTTCAGAGTTTGACACAGCTCACCCAGAATGCTGGAGCTTGTACGTGGCCCGGGTGGAGAACTACCTCCAGGTGAATCAAATTCATGAAGATGATCTCAAAGCTGCCATACTGCTGTGTGTGTGGGGGCAAGAAACCTTCGAGATTGCAGAGAATCTGGTCGCCCCAGCACCACTGGAATCAATCACCTATACAGAATTGAAGAGGATGCTTCGAGAGCATTTTGAACCCAAGCTCTCAGTGATTGCCTGGCGACATGCATTCCAGCAGAGGGACCAGAGGCCTGGTGAGTCTGCAGCAGAGTTTGTTGCGGCCTTGCAACAAGCAGCTAGGCCCTGCGAATTCAAAGACTTGGAGGAGAGACTGGGTGATCGCCTGGTCTGTGGCCTGCAAAGCCGGGAGTTGCAGCAGAAGCTCTTCGCAAAGGAAGGCCTCATGGTCCAAGGGAAGTTTTAGCCGAAGAAGCAGCAGGCAGAGCTGTGAAGGCCTTGCGGCTCGCCAAGCCCCCTCAAGTTCCAGCCACCGTCCATCAAGAGGTTACTCACGAAAAATCCGAACAGGATCCAGAATTGGAAGTGGACTGGCTGAATCAGACTCCAGGGAGAAGGCCTCATGGAGGGAAGGCCCAGCCAGCATCATCCCCTCGGTGCATTGGGTGTGGAGGCCGCTATCGCCGTGCAGACTGCCATTTCCACTCTGCCATTTGCAGGGCCTGTGTGAGGCAAGGCCACATTGCCTCCATCTGTTTGGGTCACCAGAAAGAATGTTACCCAGAAGAATTGCCTCAGAAAGGTACCAGGGTCCCCAGCTAAAACAGGATGGGCTTCTGCGTGTTACATAGGAGCATTTTTAGAACATGGGTCCACAGGCCACTTAGGAAGAAGCTTCACATCGATGTGAAGTTGCAAGGGTCCCCTTGTCGATGGAGCTGGACACTCGGTCTGCTCTATCGATCATCTCCCTAGATATCTTTAACAAGGTCTACAGCAGAAGCAGCCTACGGGTGAAACTCAGGCTGTCAAACCTCATCCTCACAGATTTCCAAAATTCCAGAATCAACGTGAGGGGGGAGGCCACACTCAAGGTGCAGCGTAGGAATTTTGAGGGGCTACTGGATGTAGCTGTGGTTGGGGGAGACCGTACGAGTCTCATTGGATTTGACTGGTTTGAGGCCCTGGGAATTCAGGTGACTGGAATACACAGCGTGCAAACAACACGCCTGGCTGGGGTCTGCAAGGAGTTTGCAGATGTGTTTAGTCCAGAACTTGGGTCCTACAAAGGCCCTCCTATTTCTCTGAGGCTAGACCCAGCCATAGCTCCCATTAGAATCAAGCCACGCAGGGTGCCCTTTGCCTTAAAAGGTTAAATAGATGCAGAGCTGGATAAATTGATTCAGCAGGGTATCTTAGAGCCTGTGGACAGTAGTCCATGGGAAATGCCCATAATTATGAAGGCCAATGGTGAAATCCAAATCTGTGTGGGCTACAAGTGCACGCTTAACAAAGCGCTGCAGCAGCATTCGTACCCAGTACCAGTGGTCAGTCACATTCTAGCCTCCCTCAAGGGGGGTCAGATCTTTGCTAAGCTTGACCTGGCTCAGGCCTATCAACAATTGCCAGTTGATGAGGAAACGGCTGAGGCCCAAACTATAGTGACTCACAGGGGGGCATTCAAGGTAAAAAGATTTGGAGTAAACATGGCCCCCGGCATCTTCCATAGTGTAATGGAGTAAATGCTCCGAAATATCCCTGGTGTTTGCCCGTCCTTTGACAATGTCCTCATCGCTGGGGACTCAGCTGACAATTTAGCCAAAAGGCTGAGAGCCGTTTTGCTACATTTCCGCCAAGCGGGGCTGAAGCTTAAGCAAGACAAGTGCAAGTTCGTGGTTATCTCCACGGAGTTTCTAGGATTCCACATTGATGCTCAGGGCACCCACCCTGCTCAATCCAAACTGCAAGCAATTCAGCAGGCCCAAGCCCAAATCCAAGGCCAAACTTCAGGCCTTTCTAGGACTGCTAAATTTTTACCACTCATTCCTTCCTCACAAGGCTGCAGTGGCTGAGCCATTACACTGGCTCTTGGACAAAAAGGCCCCTTGGCAGTGGACACAAGCACATGAAAAGAGCTTCAAAGAGGTCAAGGCCTTGCTGTCTTCAAATGCGGTCCTCGCGCATTTCAATGAGAACTTGCCAGTGTGCATCGCCTGTGATGCGTCCCCTTATGGGATTGGGGCTGTGTTAAGTCACTTGAAGGCTGATGGAACGCAAGTCCCAATAGCATACTACTCTAGAACCCTATCATCAGCTGAATGCAATTATGCACAGATAGATAGGGAAGCCTTAGCCCTAGTGGCTGGGATAAAGAAGTTCCATGACTTCGTATATGGCTGCCACTTCACAGTCTTTACAGACCGTAAGCCACTGCTGGGGCTGTTCACAACGAACAAACAAACCCCACACATAATATCCCCACGAATGCTGAGGTGGTCTATCTTCCTGTCTGCATATGACCATACACTGGTTCACAAGCCAGGCAAAGAAATGGGTCATACAGATGGTCTCAGCAGGTTGCCATTACAGCAGATAGAGGCAGATCCAGCACCTGCCAACCGCATTCTGTCCATTCAGGACTTTCCTGAATCTCCCTTCAGTGCTAGGGACGTGGCTGCAGAAACAGCCACCGATCACACACTAACACGCATGCTGACCTGGGCATTATCTGGATGGCCTGACACATGTCCAGGCTCAGAATTCCAGAGCTTCTGGCAGAGGAAGCACGAGATTTCCACCTTCAAGGAGTGTGTCCTATGGGGTAGCTGGGTAGTAATCCCAACCTCATTGAGGACTAGAGTCCTGCAGTCTCTGCATGAGGGACATCCGGGAATAGTCCAGATGAAGGCGTTAGCATGCAGCCATCTTTGGTGGCCTGGGCTTGACAAAGACATCGAGGCCCAGGTCCACGGGTACACTGTTTGTCAACAGTCAAGGCTGGAGATGCCCCAGGCCCCAGTTCATAGGTGGGAGGAGACTCATACCCCTTGGTCGAGTATCATCTGTGCTGGGCCCTTTCAGGGGCAATTCTTCTTAATTCTCGTGGACAGGCATTCCAAGTGGCTACAGGTCATGCCTGTCTCCTCCACTACCACTGCTAGGACCATCCAGGTGCTGAGAGGGATCTTCGCCACACATGGACTTCCAGATGTCCTTGTCTCCGACAACAGGCCCAATTCATGTCATTTGAGTTCAAGGCATTCCTCCAGGCCAACATGATCTAGCATGCCACATCTGCACCGTTCCATCCAGCTTCCAACGGACAGGCTGAACGAATGGTGCACACAACCAAGGATGCCTTAAAGAGGATCACTCACGGGACCTGGCATCACAGGCTAGCGGACTTTCTTCTGTGCCACCGTACCACACCTTACACAGCTACTGGAAAGAACCCAGCTGAACTCCGCTGGGGTCGCCGCCTCATCACGAAACTGGACAGATTGCACCCAGACCGGGTGGCTTCACAGGTGTCACAGCCGCAGGCACCTAGGAGACTACAAGTGGGCGATCCGGTCTGGGCAAGGAACTATGGACCAGGACATCTTTGGGTCACAGCAGTGGTATGCAAGGTCTCTGGGCCACTGTCACACAAAGTGGCCTTGGATGATGGTCATGTGATCCAATGTCACATTGACCAACTGCGCTGGAGGCTTCCCAGCAACTCTTCCACTCTTGGCTCGGCCACAATTATGATTGGGGACCATGGTCTCTCCAACATCCCCAGGCTTCAGCTATTGCTCCAAACAGGGAGTCCGCAGAATGGGGGTTCGCCATGGAGGCAGCTCAGCCTCTGGCACTCAGGCCACTCCAGCTGCTGGCCTAGGACTCAAGGGACAGTGCTCCCAAGATGAGTCCATTGTGGACTTGGGGAATTCCACCCCACCACTGGACTTGGGGAATTCCACCCCCCCCAAGGAACCCTGGGTTGGATTTAGCAGATCCAGCAAGTCAGTAGCTGGGTGGGTCCCCTGGGTCTTTGGGGCAACAAAATCCTGGTCTGCCTAGCCTGGCAGGTGAGCTGGCAGGCCAGGCACACACACCGGCCATAAGAAGATGAGGGTGGGTCAGAGGTCCTCCCAAATACTTACAAGACTATGTACGGTCCTTGTCAGTTCATGGGCAGGCCTAGTAGTCTGGGTTAAGTAATGCAGCTCAAGAGGAGTGAGAGCATGGCGGTAGCAAGACTCTAGTGTTGTGTATATATAGATGCAACGTAAGCAATGCAATGGAGTGTTGGAGTATTTAATAAGTGTGCCTTATTATTTTAGCCAAGGGAGGAGGGGTGTTATGTCCTAGGCCAGCAGGCACAGACTGCAGCAATTGGCCCGGGCAGACCATGTGGATGCTCAGGACAAGAAAGGCTGTTCCCAGCCTTGCGTGCACACACACGGTGGGAAAAGATCCTTTGCAATGATTGGCCAGCAAGGTATTCTGCAGGGGGGCTATAAAAGGGGGCCACACCATTTTAGAATCTGTTCTGTTGGTATTTGCAATAAAGGAGAACTGTTGGAACTCATTGCTTCGTCTCAATGCCTCTTTTCCTAAAAAGAACACTATTGATTTAAAGTTTATCTGTGCAAGAGAAATGTATAAAACCCTATCAAAATCCTCTAACAGAGAAAGGTGTAGGAAACTAAAGAGAAAGATGCCTCTGCTATATTTCTTCCAGTTTTACAATTTAAAATAAAATATTACTATTTTTTGCCTGCCACTAATTTCTTTCACAGAATCTTTTCAGAAATGGAGTAGAGTGGGATCTGTTATCATGAAGTCTGTTTCAATGAGAGAATTAATTTGTCATGATTTTTTGCCTGAATTTTATTGGCATGTCTTGCTTCCATGGAGTAGCATCTTCACACAGTGTTTTACTTTGTGTTTCAAAGAAATAGTCTGTTTCTGAGCAGCTAGAGAAGACACATCTTAGAAAGCAAAGGCAGGTAGGGACCACCACACAGCAGTTACTGAAGAGAGGGACAAGAGACAATGAGCCTAAAATCAGCTTGTGACTGCGGGGTACTGAATTAGATCACACGGTCAAAGCAAACTAAAGCAAAATCAAAATCAGTTTCCAAAGGTAGCTGTGGAATGGAAACAGTTGCTTTCTGCCCCATGAACAAGCCATTACTCCAAAGCTCCAGCTTTTTAAAAGTTAAATCTCTAGCATTTGCAGTGCAAAACACTGTATGAAACAAAAGGGCACCTCATTCATTGATTAAGGAATTAGCTAGCTCCTGTCCTGCAGAGCATATACATATAGATATACTCCACAAGCAATTCCATCAACAAGCACATTGACTTACAACCAGCCTACAAACCCCTCAGAATCCAAATCAACCACACAACCAACCAGAGACAGCACCAACCCTCAACCAATCCACGCAAGCCCCTTCCCCCCACCAGTAGTTCACCTCCCAATGACCGTGACCTGATGTAACCTCCCTATCACAAGACTGGTGACTCACACCTGACCCATCACAAGATCCATCACAGACCCTCACTTGACACACCCATACCTGAAGCCCTTATAAACAGAAAAACACTGATATCCCCTAAACTCTGCTGAAGATGTTACCTAGCCTGGTAATGAAACATCCCAAAACCAACTACAAGCTTGGAAAATGAACCTCCACCTTCATCCTACACCCGAGCTATAGATACTTGCCACTATTGCAAATACACACACACACATACATATATACACATACATGCATGCATACATACACATGCACACATGCATACAATATATACAAAGCAATAAATGTATATGTGCAGTATAACAATACTCCATGAAATCTGCATTTTTTTTTCTCTCCCTCTCCCGGAAAATATCCTGTGGACATAAGTGTTACATTTCCTCTGCCCTTCTATCAGGTGGGTGTAAGGCATCTTACACAGCCAGCATTTGCACAGTGCTGGCTCAGCTGCTCCCACATCTGTGTCCACAGTTGCCTAGCAGCTTCCACTGGGAAATATGTTGGGCAGCCCTTTCTCACCAGCAAATCTTTCTGATTGTCAAATGTTCTCTTCTTACCCAGCATATTACCACCTTGCCCATGGCAGCATTTTGGAGAACAAATGTTGCGGGAAAACATCAAAGACAAAAAGAAGTATTTTTGTTATATCTCCATTTTATTTTCCAAAGTTAGAAATCAAAGCAGTTGCAAGCTTTATCATCTTCAGAAAGAATGATTAAAACCCAACAATTTTAAAGTGTCTACAGCAGACATTTCAAACTCGCGACGTCATAAGACGTCATGCAATGTATCGGAGCTTTTTCTCCATTGCTGGCAATGGGGTGGGCATGGTTCCTGGTGATACGTCTCGCCCACAGGCCAGCAATTTGACACCCCTGGTCTACAGCCTATAATGATAATTTGTATGGTCACAAAAGAGAAGCTGAAATATTGGAAATTGCTCTCTCTATGATGATGATTAGGAAGCTTTACAAATACTCTAGGGAGAAATAGGTTTTATCTCAACTTTTTAAAAGCCAATGCCCTTTGTGAACTCTACCACCTTCGTCCCTTAAAAATAGAATGTGTATCCTTTGTGAAGAAAAGAAGTAGTACTTAAGAACATTCCAATATTTTAGAAAAGAGAACCTCAAAATAAAGAAACATTTAACATCAGTTTTCATAGATGTTGGAAATTGTGATTGGAAACCACTGTGTGCATGAGTTTGTGTATGTATTTATTTAAAACATTTATATAGTTGCTAGTCTTAAATACATGCCTTTAGGTGAGAAATTATTAATACAAAAACAGTATTTAAAAAAACCTTATAACCAATTTATAATAATCTGATGCAAGAAAGAATAACTGAAATACTACCTAAAAATTCCATAAAAGCCAATATACATACAGTATATTGGCTTCTACTAACATCCTAGCCCTCATGCCTGGGAGAAAGCCAGTTTTAACAACTTTTCCAAAGATCAAGAAGGCATGGGCCATCTGAATCCCAGTATGAAGGTTGTTCCATAGGGCAGTCACTGTGACAAAGAAGGCACAACTTCTCGGTCCTACAAGATGACATTCTTTGACTGAAGGGACCTGAAGTATGTCCTCCCTGTTGAATTTGGTGGAATTCAGCCCTTTGGGATTGACCATCCCACAAGTAACTGGGTTCCTTGCCATGTAAGGTTTAAAGGCAATAACCATCTTCTTGAATACCTGCAATGTAGCTCATGCAGTAGTAGTGATGTAGAGCATCCAAAATTATATGCATTGCCACCTTCTGTAGAGTTGAAGCTTTTAACTGATTGTCAAGGGCAACTCCATTAGAGCACATTGCAGTAATCTGATTAGGAAATGACCAAGGTCCACCAGTCACTTGATCCAGGAACAGGTGCAACTGACACCCAAGGCAATTCCATGTAAAGGCCTCTTTGAGCAGGAATTTTATGAGTCCAGGAGGGCTCCTCAGATTGCTCACTAACTCTGTCTAGAGGAGTGCTACTACTTCAAGAATTAAAGATGAAAAGAAATAATCAGATTCATGGTCTTGTCAGTGTACTTTCTTTCTCTCTGTGTGTACATATAAATATATATATTATAAAAGCCCCTAATCTTTAATATAAAATACTACATTATTTAGCCATGAAATAGAATGTTGTGTGTGTAACTTGCTCCACCAATTTTGTTTTACATCGAGAACTTCGTAGATGTTTTGACAAACAGGTATTCCTGAATTTGCTTCAAATAGGGGGAAAATATTGAACAGTAAAGGTCAACTTTGCGAAGAATTACTAGGTGGGCTAGAAATGCATGCCATCCCTATTTGATAATTATTTCAATCATGCCTGAAAATATTAAACCTACCAACCAATCAAACTCTACTGAAATTCATTTGTCATGTTATGCTGTAATTAAGGATGGGCAGAACTTCTGGCTTCTGCTCCACTGAATGTGGGAGAAAAACAGAATTATTTCCATTGGATCTACCAAATTTCCACAATAAATCACAGAAGCCTAAATAGTATATATATATATAAATAATTTCACTCCAAGTCAGGTCTTTGAGGAAACAAATAAAACACATCCCCTTCATCGGGAAGGGAAGGATGTCTGTTCCTGAGAATTTGAAATTCTGTCCTCTCATCCTCAATCCAGTGTAGATGCATGTTTCTTATGTAACTCTGGCTGAAGTAAGGACTTCCAGTTTGGAGTGTGGGCATGAATTGAAGGAACTGGGACTGTGCCAGTCATGTTAACTTGAATCAACTATGCAGACATCTGGGCTCTATGCATATAGGGCTTTATGAGCCATAAGCAGTATCTTGAGTCACACCCAGAAGCAACCAGTGCAGATGCTCATATGGGCATACAATGGCTTGCTAGGTATGCCCATAACTGCCCAGTATGCCTATAACTGCCTATGCTGCTGAATTCTGAACCAATCAAGAATGGGTCTCCAAGGAAAGTTGTATGTAAAATTCATTACAAATAGTCAAGCTGTGGGATGATTAAGGCATGAGTGACTGTCTGAAGGGCCTCCTGAATGGAGAGAAGTGAGTAAGTGGCACATCAGATGAAGCTGTGCATGGGCCTTCCTTATCATCATCATCCTTATCATCATCACGTAAATGTATAAAAAAAATCTCAGATTGCACACCACACTTGAATGGGAAGTCCAATCTCACTCAAGGTCAAAGATAGAATATCCCCAAATTCAGGTCTTGGTAGGATTGAATCAGAGATGGGATCTTTCAGGCCACACAGCCTCCAGACACTTAGGGAGGACCCTGACAGCCACACTTGACTAGTCATGAGTCAGAAAATATAGGCAAGTATAATCAGTGTGCTAGTGATACCAAACTCCAAACTGATGAATGACCTTACCCAATGTTTGCATGTAGATACTGAATAGAAGGGGAGAGTCTGAAGGCTAGGAATGATTCCTCCCCCTGCAACCAATATGAAGTAGACTGAACATGAAGGGGAAAAAAAGAACCACTGTAAAATGATGTCTCCCCCCCCCCATTACTAACCCTTGAACCAACCCAGAAGTTTATCATAGTTTACCATGGTACTGAAAGCCACTAAGAGACCAAAGAACACAAGGGTCAGTGGTGGGATTCAAATATGTGAACAACCAGATCTCTGTGTGGATGCAGCTTCTGGAAGTCCATTCTGGGCCTGGGCAACAAAAAATTAGCTACCGGTTCTGCCAAAGTGGTGCAAACCAGCTGAATCCCACCACTGATAAGGGTGTATGCATCACTCCATCCTGGCTCCACCACAAGTCATCTACATACATGACCAAAAGCTGTCACTACTGACTCTAAGGTTGAAACCTGACTAAAGTCAATCTAATTCATTGGCTTCCTTCAGCTTCCTTTGCAGCTACAATCTTATCACCTTTTCAACAACCTTCCCTTCTCCCAAAGGGAAGATTGGAGACTGGGCAGTAGTTTTTTTTAAACTGTTGGATCAAGGACAGCCTCTTTGGGGGGGACATACCATTGCTCTTATAAGGTTGAACATACCTCCTTTCCACTTAAAGAGGCAGACACCACAGCCTAGACCCAATTGTAGTTCACCTCCTTGAACATTTTTATGATTAAGGAGAGACCTGGAGTTTAAACTAGTAATACAGAGGATCCTGTCCCCTTTCTCATGAGTCACTGGTTCAAACTCATCCCAGATGCCAGCAGAAGACAAACTCCAGGTACTTTGTCTAGACCTGATGAGTTGGAGTCCAAGGTATATCAGATCTGACCAATGTTATCTGCCAGATAGCCAGAATATTTCTCACAATACAACTCAAGTAGCATAATGAAGACTCAAGACAGAGTGGAGAAAGGAGGTGGGTTGGGAAATGCTTCTCCCCTTAAAACAGAGGCTATGTATGAAGTTGATTCAGGACTTGGCAGAAAACATTGAATTCTGAGTCTGTGCTAGAGTTGTTCCCCAGCCAGTCAGAATAGCTGTGGATCTGATAGAGATACCTGTGGGACCAAACTCTACTCTATCCCTGCATGCTTAACTAAACTGTCAGTTTTCAAAGTATTTGGTCTTCTATTCTGCACCATATTTCTAATGTCAGTAGTCTGGCAGTGCTTGGAAAAATGTATCACCAATCATATTTTAGAGTATATCTGCTGCCACTGGTTAGATTCTGGTGTTGATCTTTCTCATGACTGGAACTAAAGCCAACTCTAGAAAAGCAATAACTGGTTGGTATGTGACAGGAATAGAAATTTGTCCACCCTGGAACTCACTGTTCTTTCTCTGCTAAATGCCATTTCCCATTAATTGTGTTTTTGTGTACACTAGCCATTATTAATTTACTTTGGCAGCTTCTTTTACACTCAAAACAGGTGAATTCTCTGTTCCCTAAGGAGCCCATTATGTAATCTAGAGTGAGTTAAATTTTTCAGGCAGAAGAGTCAAAAGAGGAGAGGGGGGGAGAGACAAATCAGACAGAGAGTTCAAGAATAGAAATGGAATAGAATTGAGCTGGAAGGGACTTTGGAGGTCTTACACATTCTGCACATTTATAGCTGATTCATGACCACCAGCAGAAACCCTGACCACCTGTTTTTGGATCTTCTCCCCCCCCCCAAAAAAAAACACCTTTCCTTCGATTTAGTTAAAAGTGTTATGTCCCACTTTCTCAAAGTAACTAGAATACCAGCAATAAAAAACAAACATTATCATTGAAGTCATATTCACAGGAGGAAGAGGAGGAGGAGGAGGAGGAAGAGGAGGAGGAAGATGCTTTTGGCAATTGACACCAGCCTTTTTGGAGGTAAGTATATGCATATGCACCAGAAAGCACAGAGTAGCATTTTATACACATGTAATGTACTGAAGTAGTAGAAACCCCAGGCTTTCTTTTAAGTAATAGGGAATGCCAGGAAAAAAAATTAGTTTTACTCAGTCCTCCCTTTCTGTGTTAAGTAGCTATTTATTTTGTTTTTCAATATAGGAAACATTTTAACATGTGAATCATAGTTTGGAGTTTGAAATGGTAGAGCTGCTTATTTACCTAAAATTTCTATTCCTTTATTTTAGTTCATCCTGCTGAATGTGTAGGTTGGGAATGACAGAAAGTGAACAACACAATAATTATACTCAAAATATGAAGTGAGGTTGGATTAAAAATAACAATTTTTATCACTCACCCATAGAGTGATAAAAAGAGTGTAGGTAAAAAAAAAAACAAATCATTCCAGGTGAATGTGCTTACATGAATTTCCTGGTACTCTATATTCTGCTGGCAAAATATAAGAGGAATGGAAATATGTAATAGACTGTATGATATCATGCACATTATCCTTCAAGAATCAGCTAGCTCTCTGCCAGTTTACAAGTTATCCCCTTAGTAAATGAATGTATGGGCTGCTCCAAAATAAGAGAAAGGACTGTTGAAACAAGTTAAAGAAAGGTGAAATTTTGATAATTCAAAACAGTTTCTTCCATTGATAGGTGTATCAGTAACTGATTTTGAAGGCCAGTTCAAATAGTAGGTGCGTGACATACATATACATTATCACTATAAGCAAAGGAAATATATCAATTATATATATATACTGATTCAGGATTCAGACCATGATAAATCTCACTATGCAGCTTTTCACTCTGCTTCCTAGAAAAAAAAAATCAGACTAATTCTATCTGGCCATATGTTCTCAAGTTAAAAGTGAATCGATTTTTTTCTTTAATCATCAGTCTGAGAAAGAACATAATGACATCCCCACTCCTACTCCTATGGTAATTGGCTAAATGGAAACACATAACTTTGATTCTATTCTTTCCCATCCCACTAATCTTGTCAGAATTAAGGAGAAAATTATTTGCAGAAGACTATTAAGTGTTTGGCATTTCTACTGTGGTGAAAACTGTAAATGTTATCCTTAGGCTAAAATAGCACAAGGACTTAGTAGAATTCATGAGAGAAAAATTGTCACTTTCTCTAAATTATGATCATTTCCACACTAGTGATTTATTGCATCTTCTAGAGTCACCCAACCATTGTTCTGCCAAAATAACAGTAATGTGGACAGGCTCTATATCACTTCAATGATAGCTGGGCAATGCTATGAAGAGGTTGTAAGTCACTAGTGCAAAAATAACCTATGTCATCACTCAATCATCTATTGCCTACCCTCCACATGCTTTGAACCCAATTCAAAGGATTGATGCTGATCTTTACAACCTTGAACAACCTGGACCTGTAATATCTCAGTAAATGCCTGTATATAACTGGTGATTACAAGAGGATGATTTTCTCAGATGTGAAGTCCTGGTTGAAGAACATCCTTCCTAGGGAGATGCATCTAATGCCCACCCTGAGATTTTTTTTTAATGCCACATAGGTTATTCCATCTTTAAAAGGGATTTTATTAGTAGTATTAATTTTTAGTATTTGTTATTGTAATGGATAGAACTAATTGTATATTTTAATTTTCAAGAGAATTCCAGGCAATTAATGTGATCATTCTTGTCTCACTCTTCTTTCCTGAAGAATACTTTGCTTCCTGTATATATAATGCAGAAGTTGTATCCTAAAATTCTAGGTTTTTCTTCCCATGTACAAGTATTTTCTTGCTTCAAAGAACCATCCTTCTCAATGGCTTTTAAGGGAAATGGATTGTTCTCCATTTCTTTGTACTTAACAGTGATCCCAGCAAGCTTCCAATGCTGAAAGTTTTCTTTATTCAGAAGAAAGGACTCTTGCCTGAGCACGAATGATTACTTGAATCACCACTGAATACTATTTAGAGATGCCCTCTACCACCTTTTCCCCAAAATAATTTGGAATAATTTAATGATCTCCTAGGAGTTTTCAACTTGGGAGATTGATATAAGCCTTCCCAGGTAGATCAGACAGGAAACAACCAGATGAGCTACTTTATAGTGTTGTTGTTGTTAATTGCGAAGTCGTGTCCGACCCATCGCGACCCCATGGACAATGTTCCTCCAGGTCTTCCTGTCCTCTACCATCTTCTGGAGTCCATTCAAGTTCACACCTACTGCTTCAGTGACTCCATCCAGCCATCTCATTCTCTGTCGTCCCCTTCTTCTATTGCCCTCAATCTTTCCCAGCATTAGGCCCTTCTCCAGTGAGTCCTTCCTTCTCATTAGGTGGCCAAAGTATTTGAGTTTCAACTTCAGGATCTGGCCTTCTAAAGAGCAGTCGGGGTTGATCTCTTCTAGGACTGACCGGTTTGAATGCCTTGCAGTCCAAGGGACTCGCAGGAGTCTTCTCCAGCACCATAGTTCAAAGGCCTCAATTCTTTGGCGCTCAGCCTTTCTTATGGTCCAACTTTCACAGCCATACATTGCAACTGGGAAAACCATGGCCTGGACTATACGCACTTTTGTTGGCAGGGTGATGTCTCTGCTTTTTAGTATGCTGTCTAGATTTGCCATAGCTTTCCTCCCCAGGAGCAAGCGTCTTTTAATTTCTTGGCTGCAGTCCCCATCTGAGGTGATCTTGGAGCCCAGAAAAATAAAATCTGTCACTACCTCCATTTCTTCCCCATCTATTTGCCAGGAATTGAGAGGGCCGGATGCCATGATTTTGGTTTTCTTAATGTTGAGTTTCAAGCCAACTTTTGCACTCTCCTTCTTCACCCGCATCAAGAGGCTCTTTAGTTCCTCTTCACTTTCTGCCATTAGAGTGGTATCATCTGCATATCTGAGGTTGTTGATATTTCTCCCGGCAATCTTAATTCCAACTTTTGATTCATCTAGCCCTGCCTTTCTCATGATGTGCTCTGCATATAAGTTAAATAGGCAGGGCGACAGTATACAGCCTTGCCGGACTCCTTTTCCAATTTTGAACCAATCAGTGGTTCCGTGTTCAGTTCTCACTGTTGCTTCTTGACCCGCATATAGGTTTCTCAAGAGACAAATGAGATGGTCTGGTACTCCCATCTCTTTAAGAACTTGCCACAATTTGTTGTGATCCACACAATCAAAGGCTTTTGCATAGTCAATGAAGCAGAAGTAGATGTTTTTCTGGAACTTCCTAGCTTTCTCCATGATCCAGCGTATGTTGGCAATTTGATCTCTAGTTCCTCTGCCTCTTCGAAATCCTGCCTGTACTTCTGGTAGTTCTCGATCCACATACTGCTGGAATCTAGCTTGTAGGATTTTAAGCATAACTTTACTAGCATGTGAAATGAGTGCAATGGTGCGATAGTTTGAACATTCTTTGGCATTGCCTTTCTTTGGAATTGGAATGTAAACTGACCTTTTCCAATCCTGTGGCCACTGTTGAGTTTTCCAAATTTGCTGGCAAATTGAGTGTAGCACTTTTACTGCATCGTCTTTTAAGATTTTGAATAGCTCAGCTGGAATACTGTCACCTCCACTAGCTTTGTTGTTGCTCAGATTTTCTAAGGCCCATTTCACTTCACATTCTAGGATGTCTGGTTCGAGGTCAGTGACCATCTCATTGTGGTTATCTGGGATGTTAAGCTCATTCTTGTATAGTTCTTCTGTGTAGTTTTGCCATCTCTTCTTAATCTCTTCTGCCTCTGTTAGGTCTCTGCCATTTTGGTCCTTTATCATGCCCATCTTTGCATGAAACGTTCCCTTCATATCTCCAATTTTCTTGAAGAGATCTCTGGTCCTCCCTATTCTGTTGTTTTCTTCTATTTTTTTGCACTGTTCATTTAAGAAGGCATTCTTATCTCTTCTAGCTACTCTCTGGAATTCTGCATTCAATTGGGTGTATCTTTCTCTTTCTCCTTTGCCTTTCGCTTCCCTTCTTTCCTCAGCTATTTGCAAAGCTTCCTCAGACAGCCATTTTGCTTTCTTGCATTTCTTTTTCTTTGGGATGGTTTTAGTTGCTACCTCTTGTACAATGTTGCGAACTTCCATCCATAGTTCTTCAGGCACTCTGTCTATCAGATCTAATTCCTTAAATCTATTTGTCACCTCTACTGTATATTCATCAGGAATATGATTTAGTTCATACCTGAGTGGCCTAGTGCTTTTCCCTACTTTTTTCAATTTAAGCCTAAATTTTGCAACGAGAAGCTCATGATCTGAGCCACAGTCAGCTCCTGGTCTTGTTTTTACTGACTGTATAGAGCTTCTCCATCTTTGGCTGCAGAGCACATAGTCAATCTGATTTCTATGTTGACCGTCTGGTGATGTCCATGTGTAGAGCCGTCTCTTGGGTTGTTGGAAAAGAGTGTTTGTTATGACCATCGTATTCTCTTGACAAAATTCTATTAGTCTGTGCCCTGCTTCATTTTGTACTCCAAGGCCAAACTTGCCTGTTATTCCGGTTATCTTTTGGCTTCCTACCTTAGCATTCCAATCCCCCATGATGGTAAGGACATCATTTTTTGGTGTTAATTCTATAAGGTGCTGTAGGGCTTCATAGAACCGGTCAATTTCATCCTCTTCAGCACCGGTGGTTGGGGCATAGATTTGGACTATTGTGATATTGAATGGTTTGCCTTGGATTCGAATTGAGATCATTCTGTCATTTTGGGGATTGTATCCCAGTATTGGTTTTCCTATTCTTTTATTGACTATGAAGGCTACTCCATTTCTTCTGAGGGATTCTTGCCCACAGTAGTATACCTGATGGTTATCTGAGTTAAATTCACCCATTCCTGTCCATTTTAGTTCGCTGATTCCTAAGATGTCGATGTTCATTCTTGTCATCTCTTTTTTGACTACGTCTAGCTTGCCTTGATTCATGGATCTTACATTCCAGGTTCCTATGGAGAAAAAATCTTTGCAGCATCGGACTTTCCTTTCACCACCAGATATATCCACAGCTGAGCGTCCTTTCGGCTTTGGCCCAGTCGCTTCATTCTTTCTGGCGCTACTAGTACTAGCCCTCCGCTCTTCCCCAGTAGCATATTGGACACCTTCCGACCTGAGGGGCTCATCTTCCAGTGTCATATCTTTTTGCTTTTTAGTACTGTCCATGGGGTTTTCATGGCAAAGATACTGGAGTGGTTTGCCATTTCCTTCTCCAGTGGATCACATTTTGTCAGAACTCTCTGCTATAACCTGTCCGTCTTGGGTGGCCCTGCACGGCCCTGCACGGCATAGCTTATAGCTTCATTGAGTTATGCAAGCCCCTTCGCCACGACAAGGCAGTAATCCATAAAGGGGTGTAGGACTACATAAACAGAAGCTTGCAAGTTTGAAAGTACAAATCTCCCATGGTCTATTTTTATAGATTTGTAAGATAGAAAAAATCCTTTCTGAGTTTCTTAATCTGCATGTTATGCAGCTATGGGCTCTTCTCCCACCCCCATCTCCCATGTTTATTCCTACATCCCACATCCATTACATGCTGGGTCAGCTCACACTAAAGTAACCCCAGATTATCAGATGCTGTATACCAAATTGTAAAGGCCAAACTATAATTTAATTGCCTTTGTCATTCTTATGGATCATTTCAGAAGATACATAACTATGTTGGTTTGAGGGCTCATTCCTTTGGCAAGGAGCCCAGTGATAACACTCTTCTGCATATGCCAATAACGTTACTTTGTTGCATCTATCTCCAATCACTTTGGTTCCTAATTTCACTGGGTCTTTTTCCCACAACACTGTTATATCTCACAAAATCAAGAACAATTTATCCCCAAGGAAATGATACATTTCTAATTCACATTGTGTACTTCAAATTGGAAACATCTTCTTGACACTTTGTAGATTTCATTTTCTTTCATCCTTTTCTCACCTTCATCATAATCTTCCCCACTCACACTATCATCTGAGGACCTTGTGGGCATCAGACAATATGAACTTGGTTGTGTGTTTGTTGAGTGCTTGAACCTAAGGAGAGTGGAAGGACATGGCCATGGACCCATAGATTTTCCAGATATTAATGGAGTTACTTCTATCACTTTCTTAAGTATATTTGTACCAATGTTAGCTCTTCAAGTTAGTCCAGACCAGAAAGCAAGTTATGAATGCTAATACTTCTCCTATTATAAGCTTATAGTAATAGAATCTTGTAAAACTGAAAATGCCTTTCCCTTTCCTGCCTTTACATTCCAGAGTACCAGGAAGGCTCAATTCTGAGACATGTATTCAAAATATATATGGCCTCAGATTTCATTTATCAGATTGTTGTCTATGTTGCAGTTCTTCATCCTGGCTCCCAAGGTTATTCTCACAGTCCATTACATCAGACTCTTTACAGTATGTCAGAAAGTTCTCCAATGACACTGAAGACTTCTACCAGATTTTGAGGTTTTGAGCCATCTGTATGCCAGATCTCTGTAGAACCTCAAGGACAATCTGAGCACTCGTGGGCATGGGATGATATAGCCAGAAGGAGCATTCAAGAGGAAGTTATGTCAACCTTAAAAGAGAAAGAGCTCTTTTGGGCAAACATTCATTTTGGCTTCATTCTTTCACATTAGGCCAGTCAGCAATGTGCTCATCCTGTCAGCCATGTTTCTTGTCCTCAGCAGCAATTAAGACAAGATTCTGCAAGGAAGCAGTTGCTCATGCAGAGAACTGGGAAGCAAGAATCAGCTACAAGGTGGCGCCTAGTCTAGTCCATTAACTTGGTGGAAGCGAATTGGGAAGCTCTTGGCTTACAGCCCAGCTTGATTACTTTAAACTGACAACAGGCCTTTCCATGCAGAAGCTAATAGGTACTTATAGTAAAAATTGCAAGTAGTGAGGAAAATATTTGCCAAGTTTTGGATGGCTGATTACCTTCATATGGGTGACAGGGGCAGAAATCAAGCAGCAATTACAAGTGAAACAAAGTTTTGGAAAAATAACACATCATAAAAATAAAATTTAAAATGCAAATGATAATTTCCATCTTCCTGAAATGAATAAATTGTTTGTTTTGAATCTGGTATGAGTATTCCAGCCATGTGCCAGTTTTCAGATGTTCTGCATGCTTTCATGGAAGATGGAGCTGAAGATTTTCACCTCTTCTTTGATAGCAGAATTCTGCTTAGGTTTGGATATGAAGACCAGGATTCCTTAGTGCTTGGAGAAGAAAGGATAGCTGGAGATAGGGCTTCTTGAAATCTCTCAGAAGAAGGTGAATTTGAGTAGCATGAGACCTTCCCTCTGTTAAACATATTACATCATAATAAAAAATATGGCAAATTTTCTTGTGCTACCTTATCTCTGGACACAGAAAGAACATTACAGTCCATGAACGCTCTTTCAGAAGTAGCCACATTGCATTGCATTGCATTTCAAGTGACAGGAGCTATTCCAATCCTGGAAGCAATACTATACAGCTTCCAGTTTCTTGCATTCGTAGCAGCCAGCAGTTGCAGTGAAACTTCCCTCCTCACCTGTAGCTCTTCCATACAGCATCTTCTTCCTGAAGCTTCTCCTATTCATGCATTAAAAACTAATGTTTTTTTGTCCATCTGTCATAATTTGCCTATCATAGCAATCTGCTGCCACGGTCAGAACTAGATGAGGAAGGTTCTCATTGCTATCATGAATTAATTAATATATCAAACTTCTTAACTGCCATCTCTCTCATAGAGAATAACATCATGAACAACAAAGGTTTGTTATGCAGCAGAGACTGGATGGAATGATGACTGAATGGACACAAAATAAAGGTTCATTTTATTTTGACTCAAAAGAGAAACTAGCAATGATTTTTTGTTATGAAAGGAAAATGTTTATTTAGTCATTAAAGTGATAGAGGAGGGGAGAGAAGACATTCAATTATTATTGATCAGCTTAAAAGGTGAGAAGCAGCATAGATGGTTTGAAGCTAATATAGAAGCTAATATCATGGGCGAAAGGACAAGAACTTGTGTGTGTATCTGTGCTATCCCTACACTTGGGAAGTATTTTAAAGTCTATATAAATCTAGAAACAGTTTAGACAAAGTAAAGTTGAAAGTATTGGAAATCAGAAAAGCAATATCCTTTATATGCAATATATGTAATACATGTAACCAGTAGCATAGTCAATAAGAAAGAGGCTATTGATCAGCTGAAATATTCTGATAGCTTGGCAGTCATAATATCTATCTTCATCATCTCCACCACCTCCACAGGTGCTTCTTTCAAAAACAAGGGAGAAACTGCTTTTATACACATACACACACACACACACACACACACATAATGAAAAGAATAATTCCTATTTGGACAGCACGCATGCCACAGAAGCTGCAACATACTTAATCATTAGACATTCCTCAAGAGAGCAAGAAAGTTGGTATCCCAATTATGCTTGTTTAATATTGATAGCACTCTCTATAAAAGGCTGAGTTTCTCATTTTCACTCCAGAGCAGGTCTTATTTCCATCCTTCTTTTTTCACAAAAGAGCTTTTCAGAATTTAAAATTGGTTCCCTTTGAATTTTTGTGGATTTGTCAGAAAGCAGAGGATAGAGAAGGAAAAGAAAACCATAATAAATAAACACCCAAACTAAAAACCACAAAGCTAGAGAGGCCTCACATTGGGACTAACATACTGTAACTATTCTGTAGTTTTAATTTAATGTTACGTTTGATTTATTTATTCATTGTTAACTCTTTACAGAGTTTACGCTAAAACAAAGGGATGCCATAGGTGCTCATTATATTTTCATTAAAGCATTTAACATGAGGTTAATCATTAAATCCCCAATATAACCCAGGGATTTCATCTGCAGCTCACATAAAAATTGGGACTACAATTCCAATCAGGAGCACTCTGGGAAATTCTGAGAGTGGCAATTTCAGTGCATCTGTAGGATGCTGGGTTGGGAAAGGCTATCAATCATAAGGCATCAGAACCTAATTCCCTAATAACTAATAGCCAATGATGTTTTGCTGTATATTATTGTAAGTAGAAGGTTCCTATACTAAAAAACAAACAGTATTTTTCTCAGGAGCATACAACATTGAAACAAATGATAAAAATGAATGGGAATTTTTTAAAAATCGTAATAAGAAAACTAGAAAAAACATTTTAATGAAAAATGAAAAATTACATATGGAATGACAGTATGAGGTTCAACACTTTTCAGAAAGAGGAAATATTATAAAAAAGTTCAGCAATCCCAACATTTGGTAGTATAAAACAGCTTGGTTTGCTGCTATTTTTGATGATTTTTCGTGGATGAAACAAAAAATATTGAGGTTCAATGCACTGCAGTTTTCTGAGACGCTTATGTGGGAAAACCATTAATTGTTAATCAGTAATTTTTTTCTTCCATGTTTGCAATTGATTCAAATAATAATAAAATATTATGTATTCTTTTAATTATTTGAAATATATAATTTGATTCTTTATGCATCTTAGTTTGTATTTTAATCCCTGTGTAATTAAGACATATTTATAACCATAGGAGGGTTTATAGGTGAGGTGTCATGCAGGATTTTTTTCCCCCTTAAGAAATCTACTTTCAAAAAGAAATCTTGGTTGAAAGTCAGGGCAAAATCATACTGTACTCTATCATTAAAAACTATTGTTCTTCACATTAATGAATAATTTAGGCCTATCATTATGAGAACTGGGATTTCTTGGTGGGGAAAAGAACTTTGAATATACAGGAGTCATATTACTCGGTGCCTCTTTTCATTTCCCTCCAAGAAATTTCCTCAGTCTGGTAGATAGATTCATTACCATAGTTACTTCAGAATCTTTTGAAAACTGCCCAGTCATTTCTTGCATTTAGACTGAAGTAAGAAAGCATGTCAGTATATTTTGTTTCTTGTTGTATATAGTATTTACTTCCAGGAGTTCTATTTCTGTAACTTTGGTGCATCAACAGAAGGAAGAAACAGAGGGACAAAGTACTATCACAATTAGGGACAGTGGGAAAAACATCCAAACAATATTTGCCATTTTTGGTATAACGTGAACTAGCCCCACTTAGCAAATGAAATTTTCTGTAAAACATGCATAGATATATACATTTTTAATGTACTATTTCAACAAATTTTCCACTCATAAAAAATCTGGAAAGACTAGAATGACTTATTTAATTATTCAGTTTAGCTTGGAGAAAATAGATTTCAGGATTAGAAAGGCCAATGCTATGGTACATACAGCATGTAATAGGGTTGTTGTTGTTAGTTGCAAAGTCTGACCCATTGCGACCCCATGGACAATGTTCCTCCAAGCCTTCCTGTCCTCTACCATCTTCTGGAGTCCATTTAAGCTCATGTAATAGGGTTACAATATGTTTATGTGATTTCATGTAAGTGTTAAAAATTCATAAACTAATGAAAGTGTCAAATATTTACAGAGATTCTCAGTCATCCAGGTCATGGTTGTCCCAAAGATGCATTTTCAAAAGATAACTGGACTTCGTTGTTTGCTTGAAAAACTCACCCAAGAAGCTTCTTCATTTCATGAACTGAAGAGGGTTCTTGGATGAGAAGTGAAACATCTTCAAGCAAACAAAGAAAATCCAGTTGTCTTTTGAAAAAATGCCTTTGGGATAATGGAGGTGTCAATGGATTGCCAAAAATGATGCAAGGCAGTGGCAAAAAATAAATCAGATACTATTATTTGCATTCAAATTTTTGCCAGAAAAATGAACAGCAGAGGATAGAGCCCTGAATTCACACACTTCTTACTTTTATTCAAGAATTCACAAAGTTTATAACCTCTCCAAGGAAAACACTGTTGTGATCATAAGATATACGTTGTTGCCTTCATCCTTGGAGACAGCAATAATCAGGAATGTTTTGGATGGAACAGACTAGAGCAAATTGGAAATTTATTAGGAAACACAAATATACACATTTTTCAGAGATAACATTATAACCTTATGAGTTCCTTACAATGGAAATACAGGAGAGAAGTGAGATTTCTATACTGTAATGCTTGAAACGTTGTAATACCCTACTAGAGATTTGGATATCTGGATCTTAGGATGACAAGAAAGCAGAGAATTCATACCTAACTCAAACGTTGATCTTTTCAAATACATTCTAATTTACATTTGTAATCATTGTAATTTTACACTAAAGGTTCATTCACATTCAGAGGCCCAACTTACTTTGACTGATGATGCTAGTCCATATAACAATGGCATAAACATATGACAACCTTTCTTTTTTTATCATGTCCTCCTAAATTTATCATCAAGCCAGCCAGAGTTGCTTTGGATAGTGAGAGATGAATGGCATATACATTTAATAAATAAATAAAATCAGATATTCAATCCATATCTGTGGTCACTAAAAATTTTCCTTAGCAATTCTGATTTAAGGTTGTCTTTTCTTGTTTAAGCACACAATCTGGCATTATTTCTGGTCCCCTTGGGGATATAATCAGCCTAATATTCAGTAATCACTTAACACTTATGAGGAGAACAAGCTTTCTCCTTCAAGCCCCAGGTTATTTTAAAGGTCCCTTCTTTTTTGGTAGCAGGACAATCCAGTTCCTCTAAACCAGTTTCTATATCTGCCAAGTCTCTAAGAAAAATTTTGGCTCAGAGAACTAATCAGCCTGAAGAACAGTGAAAGGTCTGCATAGTGAAGCAAGGAAAAAACAGGTAACTTTTCCCTGTTGATTCACAATGCAGCTCTCCCCATGCCTGTCACTTATAATTTGTCTGTATTTGATCGATCTAGCAATTTTTTAGCAGTATTCCAGAATAGTACTAATACCCTGTCGAAAAGAAGCCCATCCAACAATTGATGTCAATTGATAGTCAAATTCCCTATGAACACCCTCTGCCAACCACATGGTCCAAACATGAGCATGTTTTGACAAGATACCCAAACTATCTGTCTAACAAGCTATCACAACCTGCCTCCTGGCTACAGATTCATTTTATTTTAAGGAAACTGTTTTTTAGATGTTTTCTGGCTCTGATGATGTTTACTGGGAGAAATTTTTGTTCTTTAAAAAAAGCTGGAAGATCTCACCTTAATTGGAATTGTACATCATAAATGTGGACAACTCCATTTGACAGCAGTGTCCCTATGACAAGGGCCTTCCATGGGAACAGTAAATTGTATGTGAGCCCAGTTTTCTACAGCCTTGGTACTTGGTAGTTAACATTTTCGCTTGCAATATGGGAAAATCCTAAGATATCTGGGTTGCTAACCCAGAATAATATTTGAGGACCTATAACAGACATGTTTAGGTATGTTCCAAAGCTGGTTGAAATAGTTCAGATAGTGGCCAACTGTTAAACAAAGTTTTACAAAGATGTGAGTTTTACTCATATCCTCAGTTTAAAATCTGCTTCTTCCCACCCTCTCAAAAAGAGGGTAGCAACTCATGGGAATTCTAGTTCCTTAGACTTGGTGCATTCATGGTGGTGCAGTGTCCCTAATGCAAGCTCTATACCCTTTTCTCTGTTGTTGATGACACACATACAAAACAGATGGGGCTTTGCATTGAAAAGCCTTGCCCATTATATATCTGCCCCCCCTCTGTCACACACATATTAACTGCTGCTTACCAGTTTATTGAAATACACTGTCCGACTGTGGAACTCTATTTGGTTAAAATGACACCGTACATCTGCTTGGAACCTCAAGAACTGCAAGGCACAAACAACATTTCAAGGTAAAGGGGAAAAAACCTCTTAAGAAAAGATCCAAAAAAGTTCACTGAGATCTGAGTATGTTCAAAATTGGACAGAGGATGCTGGCTGACTTAAGGACCAGGAAAGAGAGACAAAAATCCAAGATTAAAGAGGAATGGAAAGGAGCACCCAAAAGAAGAGATGTCAGACTGAAATAATCAACCCCACAAAGTTTTCTTCCTTTCACAATATTTTTTATACACATTTTTTTAAATTTTTACATCAAAGTGCTCAGGAAAACACCGTGGTAAAAGGGTAATCAATCATAGCAAAACAAGTCATATATATATATAACTAAAATTAATACCTTAAAAATTCCCCCCTCTATTTCCCTCACATGATATAACAAATTTAGTTTAATCTATTTCTTCTTAAAATTCAAACAATCCACAGAATCACATATATTCCATCTCTTAATTTAATACATCATTAATTAATACTCTTTCTTCTCTTATCATAGATCTCTCTAATTCTTCTGCTATTACAAAATAGTTTTCTATATAAACAGAGTAAAAAAACAAAAAAGAATCATTTCAACCTGTTAAGTAAAATTTAAATCTCAACCAAATTAACTATTGTATCTAAGACAAACATATTATTACACCAATTATTATCTTACTCCTTTCATTTACTCAATTAGATTGTCAAATCAGTCCAAATCTCTAAAGCCTTTTTGATCCAATAATTAAAATTTTAAATCACATTTTTAAACCTAACTCTAGCTTTTTTTCTATACCAAGCTGGTTTCCGTAATGTCACATCTATGTCATCAAATCTCAGTATTTGAGTACTAATGTTTATCAACAAATTGATCTGATCAAAATTCTCTTCCCCTTCTTCCAATATCATATAAGCAATATAGTCCATTTTATTCCATCTTATAATTTCAGCTTGATTATCCAAGTTGTCATAACTTTCAATCGATCATGTCTGGCTGTCAATTCCTGTTGATTTTAGCAATAAGAGTACTTCACTAATAATCATTTTTTGATCTTCAAAGTTCTCCACAGTTTGTACATAGACTTGTGAAGTATCCTCCTGTGTAGTAGTTAGTTGGTTTATAAAGTAGTCATTTAAAGTCTCAATCTGGGATTTTGGGTCTAGAATTTTTCTAAAGTTCAATTGATCAGTGAGTTCTTCCATCTCAAATTGTGTACACTGTTGCATATAAGCTTCTTCTTGGCCTGTAGATTGGTTTTTTAAAATTTGGGGCTCAGCTTGTGATTCTACAAAATGATCATTAGTTTTTCTCCATGACTTCATCTCCTCTGTCATTTCCAATATTTTTTCCAATATCAGCTCATAATCCAGTCCAGAATTCGATTGATCAGTAAATTCTTCTTCCATCTCAGACTAAAGATTATTTTGCAGAACCACAAGCTGAGCCTCAAACTTTAAAAGATCAACCTATAGGCCAAGAAGAAGCCTTTCACAATATTTATAGACACCCCCCATCCTTGAGGCTGACTCTGGACAGCACACAAGAGCCAACCAAACAGAAAACCTTAGCATATTTTAACAATTAATCAATTTACCAACCATAAATAATAGATGGATGTCATCACTCATCCTAGTAAAACAGACTCACGTTTGATGACCTTCCCGAACCAGGGAAGGGTCAAGCCAATCAGACTTGCACTGCAGCCTCTCCCATAGTATGGAGACTACTACCTGCATCATAGCACAAGTCCCCTTAACTTCACGTGTGGGTAGATCTTTAGCCTTCTTTGTAAGTGTTGCAAATCCCAATAAGGAATGAGAACTTGGGGGAAAGAGCTACCTGCATATTCCAGAATAGATTCCAGAATAGATCCATCTGCAAGAAGCTGTTGTTTCAATAATACTTTCAGTTTTGATTCAAAAGCTATCCAGCCTTTTGGCTAAGATCAAGCATAGTATCTCTTCTTATCAGTTTCATAATACTTTCAGTTTTGATTCACTTGTGATCTTAGTATAAATTGTGAATAATCCATCAAGCATATGGCATTTGAGCCTGATTTGAATGTGATAGTAGCTGTCAAGATATAGCAAGCAAGCAAGTGGTAGAAAAGAGGCTTTTGCTTTGCTTTGTTTGTCCTTATTCCTTAGGAGAAATTGAGGGAATGCAGCATTCAGAAAGTAAGCAATAATTAAATTGGTTTTAGAAACAACTGCCCTCAACCAGTAGTGGGATTCAGATATGTGAACAACTGGTTCTCTGTGTGGATGCCACTTCTGGAAGTTCATTCTGGGCCTGGGCAACAAAAACTTAGCTACTGGTTCTGTTGAATTGGTGCGAACCGGCTGAATCTTACCACTGCCTTCAACACTCAAGGGCCTATAGTTCTTATTCAAACTTCTGGATATTAGCTGAATTTTGCAATGTAGCCATCTCTGAATGCTTGTGAAATGAACCAAAGAAACAAAAAAAGAGAGAGCGAGATTTATATACTGTCACCTTCTTACAACATTCTTCATTTGCTAGGAGAAAATTTAGATATGTAAAACAGTTTATTTGGTTGGAAAACTCTCCTGAGATTCTTTAAGACAGTGGTTCTCAACCTTTTTAATGCCGCGACCCCAACCGGTCGTAAGTCGAGGACTACTCAACCGGTCGTAAGTCGAGGACTACTCAACCGGTCATAAGTCAAGGACTACCCAACCAGTCATAAGTCGAGGACTTTCCCTGCCCAGGAGCACCGCGCATGCGTGGTGCCGCCCCCTGCGCCGGCCGAGGCATAGCTGGCAAGGGGCAGCGACGGCGCTGGGCAACCACCAGCTGGGCCACCAGCTGGTCCAGCCCAAGGGAGGTAAGGTACCTGCAGGGCCCCACGTGCGCCAGCAACCCTCCCTGCGCCCGCCTGCCGGCCTCCCACCTCCCACCCCTGGCCCTCTTTTACTTACATTTTTAGTAGTTGCTCAGCAGGGAGGGATGGAAACTTCCAGACAGCTCACCTTCGCTGCAGACAACTTGCAGCGCCGTTTGCAGAATGGGACTTTTGGCGGGTTCAGCAGGGCAGAGACAGCCTGGACAATTCTTTTTTTTTTATTATTGAAAATTTTTTATAAATTTTACAGAAAAACAAAAAAATAACAATACAACAACAGCATAAACAAAAAACTAAACAAAACAAAACAAAACAACCCTTCCCCTACCCCCCCCCAGAACACCCACTCCCTCCCCCCCCCCCGGAGCTTCCCAGAGCAGAATATAGGCTTAGTTAAGAAAAATTAAAAAAGTTATATATATATAAAAAAGAAAGAATATAACACTAAGATATATATATATATATATATATATATATATATATATATATATATATATATATATAAAGGTTATGAAAAAGCTAAATGGTATTTTTTATATCCAATATAAATTGTATAAACTTTATCCATTTATCCCAAACAGCAAGAAATTTCTCTTGCGATTGTTCTTTTAAAAAAGCCGAAATCTTTGCCATTTCCGCCAAATAAGACACTTTAAGAAACCATTCCTGCAAAGTAGGCAAAGATTCCTTCTTCCAATATTGTGCTACTAACAGCCTTGCGGCTGTGATCAAATTTAACATCAATATAACCTCCTTTATGTCACAATCCGTAACTATACCTAATAAAAATAATTGTGGAGTAAATTTTACCCTCCTTCTAAAAATTCTCTGAATATTCCACCATATCTTAATCCAAAAGGCTTTTATATTTCTGCACGACCACCAAATATGATAAAAGGTGGCATCCAAACAACCACATCTCCAACATTTAAGCTGTAGGTCAGGGTACATAAAAGACATTTTTTGTGGATCAAGGTGCCATCTATAAAACATTTTGTAGAAATTCTCCCTTAAATTCTGTGCTTGTGTAAATTTAACATTTCTCACCCAAATGATTTCCCAGGTATCCAGTAGGACTGGTTCGCCAAAATTTTGCGCCCATCTGATCATACAATCTTTAATTAATTCTGTTTCTGAGTCCAATTCCACTAAAACCCCATAAATTCTCTTAATATGAGTTTGTCTTTGATCCTTCACTTGCTTAATAAGATTTTCATCTTCTCTGAGAAAACCCAGCTTATGATCCATCTTCCATCTATCTACTAATTGCCTATATTGAAACCAAGAATAAGTAATGTTTTCATGTACTAACTCTTCCAGTAGTTTTAACTGCCAATTTTGTCCATCCCATCTAAGTAACTGTGTATAAGACACCATGTCCATTTTAACACCTCTTTTTATTCCTTCTATCGCATGCCTTCTATCGTATAGCCCATAGTGGTACTTTAAAATCACTTTTATAATATTTTCTCCAAACCCTAAGTAAAGAGATTCTTATAATATGAGATTTAAAAGCCCGATCCACTTTTTTATTAAATATTAAATAGGCATGCCAACCCAAAAGTAAATCCCATCCCTCCAAATGAAGTATCTCAAGATTTGTTAAATTTACTCAGTCACTGATTAATGTTAAAACCACCGCATCATAGTATAATTTCAAATTCGGTACCTTGAGTCCACCTCTCTCACGGAAGTCTTGCATGATTTAAAACTTAACCCTTGGCTTTTTCCCTGCCCAAATGAATTTATTAATACCTTTCTGCCATTCACTTAAGTTAATCTCATTCTTCAAAATCGGTAACATTTGAAACAAAAAAAGAAACTTGGGTAGAATATTCATTTTTATCACTGCAATTCTTCCCATGAGGGATAATTGCAACTTCTCCCAATTCCTCAGGTCTTTCTGTACACTGACCCACAACCTTTCATAATTATTTTTAAACAATTTTGCATTAGAAACAGATAACAACACCCCCAAATATTTTACCTTATTAACAATTTCAAAACCCGTCAGGTTAACCAGAATCTGCTTCTCCCGAATAGTCATATTTTTAGGTAGGATTTTAGTCTTATTAACATTAATCTTGAAACCCGAAACCAAACCATAGTGATGAATCAACTGCAATAACTTTACTACAGAATGAGTAGGTTGCGACAAAGTAACCACCAAGTCGTCCGCAAAAGCTCTTAACTTATATTCTTTTTTGTTAACTTCTATTCCTTTTATTTCCTGCGACTCTCGAATTTTGATCAACAATATTTCCAGTGTTAAAACAAACAACAACGGTGATAATGGACATCCCTGTCTAGTACCTTTCTCTATTGTAAACACCTCTGACAAGCCTCCATTAACAATAAGTTGAGCTGTTTGTTTTTGGTATATTACCGTAAGAGCTTGTAATATCTTTTCACCAAAATTCATCTCTTCAATTATTCTTAACATAAAATGCCAATTCAATTGATCAAAAGCTTTTTCAGCATCTAAAAATATCAGCCTTGCAGGAACTTGGTTGTTCTTGTCTAAATATTCTAATAAATTAATGATTTGTCTAACATTATTTTTCATATATCTACCAGTTATAAACCCAGATTGATCTTTATGCACAAGATGATGCACAACCCTCATTAGCCTATTTACTAAAATTTTTACAAATATCTTGTAATCAACATTTAAAAGAGATATAGGTCTATAATTCTTTGGTAAAGTAAGATCTTGATCCTCTTTTGGAATCAAAGATATAAAAGCACTATGCCATGAGGGAGGAATCTCTGAACCCTGTAAAATGTCATTAAAAAGATCACCTAATGGTTGGATCATCTCTTCCATTAAAACTTTATAATAAACAGATGTCAACCCATCCGTACCCGGTGCTTTCCCTGGTTTCAATTGTTTAATTGCTGTCACAATTTCCTCCTTAGTAATTAAACCATTAATTTCATGTTTCTGGTCCTCTGTCAGTTTGGGAAAGCTGGCCTCGCTTAAATATTTATTTATATCTAAGATTTGCACATTCGTAGATTTGTATAATTTCTGATAGTAATCTAAGAAAGATTTCTTAATCAATTCCTTCTGAAACACTAATTTACCCTTATAGTTTATTTTGTCTATTATTCTCTGTCTCTGTTTCTTTCTTAATTGATAGGCCAACCATCTCCCTGGTTTGTTAGCATTACAAAATGTATTTTGTTTCATAAACAGTAAATTAGTTGCGGATTGATCCGCCATCAACATATTAAATTGTGTTTTTAACAGCTTTATAGATTCTTTAATCCTTTCATCTAAAGGATTTAAAATCAAAGACTTTTCTTTTAATTTAATTTCATCTTCCAATTCTTTACGTTTCTGAGTCTGCTTTTGCCTATAAAAGTTATTCATTTTTATCAGGATCCCTCCTTTTCTGAGGGGAATTTAGACCGTTAACATTCCAGGTCAGGAACTTTGCCATCTCCCTTGGCCAGGAGCCTGGGAGCTTCCGGTACGGGGCGGCGGCGATGGTGGCTACTTCGTAGCCGTCCAGCTGGGAAGGTGTCAGATCCGCGGAGCACAGTGCGCATCAGCTGGCCCGCGGTTCGGAATCCCCTTCCCGGGCAAAGGGAAGGGGCAGAGAACGCAGGAGTAGAGGTAGAACCCCTGAACCCCCTCTGGATTTTTTCCTAGAGGGGGTGGAAGGAGCGTTCCCTCAGAGCTCCTGCTGATCTCCGCCTCCCAGCTGTTTTTGCTTCCTCGGAAGCAAAAGAAACCGCCGCTTCTATCTCCGCGGTTACAGAGTTTCGGTGAGTAATTTTAAAAGCGATCAGAGCGGTTTAAAGGATTTTCTTTTAAATAGTTTAGTGTTTTATTTTCTTTTTCTAGTTAGTTTTGATTACTTCTCCTTTGTTTTTTTTCTTTGCTGGCACGGAGAGAGAAAATAAGATGGCATTTTGACAGTGTTCGGCTTTTTTTTTTTCCTTTTGTCTCCTTGTTTTTATTTTTTCTTGGAAAGTATCAGACTTAAATGAATGCTTTTGATTTTTTTGTTTTTGGATTTGGATTTCTTTCTTGATTTTTTCCTTTTTTTCTTTTTTGGAACTCTAAGGATTACAGTATTTTTTTTTTTTTACTTCTATTTCCCTCCTCCTTTTTTTTGGAGAGAAGGGAAGAGAGAACTGCGTTTTAAAAAAAATGGCTTCAAAGAGACAGCCGCCTTCCATACTACCTAAGGTGGTTTCCTCTCCCATAACTTTAACTGCACAACAACAACAACAACAACAACAACCCAAACATGTACCACCGACCCAGCCACCACCTTCTCCTCCTCCACCAGGCCTGTTTGCACAAGAGATTAAAAATATAATGGGAGATGCTGTATCCCAAATCAGAGATGAAATGAAGCAGCTTGTTGTACAGATTAAATCTGAAATTAAAGAGGAATTGAATGGAATGAAGGACTCACTAGAGGATAATAATACTATTTTGCGGCAAGATATAGTTGCAGCTGTATCAGGTTTGGCTTCGGTGGTGGTGAAGCTGGACTCGAGAGTGGAGGAAGTTGCTGATAAAGTTGATTTTTTTGAGGATAAATTTCAAGATATGGAAAGCAAGATGGAGATCTCACAAGTAGTTATTCTTATGTCTCAGTACAGGGAGATGGAGCATGCCCTGAGGATCAGGGGTCTCAAGGAAGATATGAATCAAGATCTGATGGAGATGGTGCTTAGTGATCTAGCTGTTGCTCTGAACATGGATAAAGGAGAATTACGCAGAGAAGTGTAAAAAATTTATAGAGTTAATTCTTGGATAGCGAAGCAAAAGAATTTGCCTAGAGATGTTGTGATTTATTTTACAAAGAAGTCTCTGCGTAATGAAATTATACAAGCTTTTTATAATAAGAGATTCCAGATTGCTGCCCAAGATGTCATTATTTTAAAGGAAATCCCATCAAAAATCTTAAGAAACAGGAAAGATTTTGCTTTCTTAGCTAATGAGCTTAAAGCAAGACTGATGCCATTCAGATGGGAGATCCCGATGGGCATCACTCTGAGCCATGCGGGGATGCGTTACAGGTTGAACACGGTTGTTAAGGCTAAAGAGTTTTATAATACGGTCCTGGGTGCAGGCTCAGCTTCATTTGTCCAGAAACCCTTGAGTAGCCTGGACAATTCTTATTGGCTTTTGAAAGCCAATAGAATTAGACTCTATTCAAGAGACTCTATTGTATTGGCTTTCAAAATCCAATAGAATAAAAGGAAGTAGCACAGCTAAGGAAAAGGGGAAAAAAATGGTGGATTGCATTGTTTGGCGACCCCCGTGAAATGGTCGTTCGACCCCAAATGGGGTCCTAACCCACAGGCTGAGAACTGCTGCTTTAAGACCTTTTGCGTTTTAGATGCTCTCTCCTCCTTAAAGGATTTTCCAGACAATCTGTTCTGACTGCAGCAAATGCTGCCAATTATTAGCTGTTTATTATTCAGTGACCAGACAATTTCCCTTCAGGTTGTACTTTTGTTTCTGAAAGTTCGTATTTTCAACATGGAATATTCTACATTTTATACTTGGGGAAAGGGTTAGATCAATATATGCCAGAATGATTTCTGTTTGTAAAATGGATGGTAGTACTACAGATGGGTGGGGGTGGGTGACTCATATTTTCTTAGACAGAGCATATAAACAACCTCATCCAGTTGGAAGAGAGGGGGGGAGGGAGGGAGGGAGGGAAAGATGTCAAAATCTTTCTCCTGACTCTTTATTTTCTTTCTGTAGTGGTGATGGGGGTGTCCAGAATTCATTCTATGGCAATTGCAGGCAAGATCACTATGGTATCTTTCTTAGTTAGCATTTCCACTTGGATTTAAACATTTTTCTTTTCTGCTTTTCAAACACAAAGCAGCTCATAACCCATTTTTTTCCATAGCCTAGTAAGGTAGGACAGATGGAAACAGAATGACTTTAAATAAGCTCCAGGGCTGGCCTTGAAATTAGATCCTTTGACAACTGGGCTGTGAGGTCACTGAGGAAAGATCGCTCTCCAGTTTGAACTAGCTGCTTTACCATTTTGTAATTCTAAGTGTTTAAAAAGAAATGCAGTTATTTGCTGTGTTTTAACTAATGAAGCTTCACTGAATACATTTCTATAGTAGAGTTTTATCCAATAAATTAGATAATTAAGTCTAGGTTACAGCTGAAATCTGTACGTTCCAGTGAAATTCTTTAAGCCCCTCCCCCCATTTCAACAGCAGCAAAATATCATTTATTCGTTTCCTAAAATTGTCAATCAATTTCAACTCTGATGAAAGCAAATGCTTTCCCAGTTCCTTAATTTCTTCTTCATTATCTTCCTGGTACTGATTTAGTACTACATAGTTGCTTGTCTCAGATTCAAAACAACAGCCATCAGCTTGAGTCTGAATCCCATCTTTCTAATCAGTTTAGGAATTTTTGTGGACATGGAATTACAGGAATTTGAAAGCAACATACCTACAAGCTGCTAGGTAGGGAAAGGATAATTTGGTACAATTATTGGGTATGCCATTGCGTTGGTGTGTCACCTGGTATGCTTAAGGTGTTTTTTTTTATTCCTGTGCATCTATCTATCTATCTATCTATCTATCTATCTATCTATCTATCTATCTATCTATCTATCATATCTATCTATCATCTATCTATCTTTATTCTTGCTGTGGTATTGCGTCTGCTTTACAGTTGATTAAATCCAGACTCTGCTATTGTCCTGCCTTTCTGTTCCTGTGTTTTGCTACAAGGAAGAAGTTCTCTGTCATGTATCTCACTGGCAAGGCCAAATAAAAAAGGACAATGTAAGAAAGGCTTTTCAGCTCATTCATTAGTCACAGCTCCTTTCTCTCCAAAATCTGTTATGATGGGCTCCCAAACTCCTTTTGAATGGAAGGAGCTTCCAGGGAATAAAAGATGACTAGGTAAGAGCCCTCAACAACTTTTTCAAAGACAAAAGTGCAGACACAGAAGCAGGAAAAAAAGCCACTTGTGACAACCTGAACAGCAGGAAAATATTCAAGTCTGCCAATTAATAAGAGATGGGAGCTCATTTACCACCTGTATAGTACTTTTGAGAGGGAGTAGGAAGGAGGTAGAGACTGGAGGAAAAAAAATTGTGCCAGCCTTTCATTTTGTTCAGAGCTTCACATGCTATGTCAAGCAATGCAGTTGGGGGAGGAGTCCAGTGGAAAAAATCTCACAGCTCTGGGAAGGCTGCTGCCTACATCTCCAACTCTGACTACCTGCCTGTAAAATCCACCAGATTTATCAACAGCAATGAAACACATAGTCTTATATACTCTAATCTAATGTGTTTGTCTCAAATAATTTCTGGACACCTGTCATATTTATGAAGGGCCCTGGGAGAAATATATATGACATGCTATATATATATATATATATACAATATAGGTAATCCTTGTTTAGTGACCACAGTTGGGACCAGCAACTTGGTCATTAATCAAAGCAGTTGGTAAGAAAAACCAGAGCTGTGCTTGTGATCTTCAGCTTTCATTTGCTTTATAGAATTATGAAGGTTGTAAATGTGAGGATTGGTTGTAGTTGCTTTTTCATCACTGTCGTAACTGCAAATGGTCACTGAACAAGGCAATCACTAAATGAGAACTACTTGTATACTTAAAAGTATATTAAAAACTTTATAAACCATAAAACCAGTGATGGACCGAGTTCTTCAAATTTGTATCAAAAGTAATCTGTTATTTATTTTTATCCTGCCTTCCTTTATTTTATAAATAACTCAAGATGCCTAGTACGTTCATCTCCCTCTTCCGATTTTTCCACAACAGGAACCTGTGAGGTGACTTGACTGAGAGGGACTGGTCCAAAGTCCTTCAGCTGGCTACTATGTCCATTTTTTTAGATATTAAGGTTGGATCTGGAGAAAATTTAGGTCTTTGATGTTACTATAGAGAAGTCACATATTTGGTTCCTAAAAATAGAAATGGAAAGAAGGGAGACTAGTACCTGTTGGTAGATCTTTGAGTTTTCAATGATCAACCTAAGGCCCGTAGGGGAATAACACTATTCCACCTGGGGTTGCTAGAAAAATGGTACAATCGAACACTAGTGAAGTTCTTTTAAAGGGAAAAAACACAGAGAAAAATAGGAAGCTCAGGATAAGAAAACAGTAAAAACATTTCTAGGTTTCAAAGCAGCAACTTTCTATTTACAATTGCAAGAATTATAACCATCATGGAAAGAGTAGGCTTAAAAGACTTTTAAAAGGCACGGGGCAATAAAAAAGGATTTTTAAAAGCTGCTTTTAACCTTAAAAAGAGTTACTACTATAATAAAAAATATCTTAAAATATTGATCTTATTCACATGTGAATGTATCCTCAGATGCACACTTCCTGCCAAACACACACACACACACACACACACACACACACACACACAATTAATGCTGAATCATCAGTGAAGAATTGTCCATTCCTAGATATGCTTGGATTAACAAAGACTAGAGCAGCGGTTCTCAGCCTGTGGGTCGCGACCCCATTTGGGGTCGAACGACCATTTTACGGAGGTCGCCAAACAACGCGATCCGCCATTTTTTCCCTCGGGGTGCTGCCGCGCATGTGCGCCACGCATGGGGGCACCGCCGCGCATGGGGGCGTGCCACGCTACGCATGGGGTGGCACCATGCATAGGGCGGTGCCACGCATGGGGTGGCGCCGCGCATGGGGTGGCACCGTGCATGGGGGCAGCCCCGTGCATGGGGCGCCGTGCTGCACATGGGGCGGCGCCGCACATGGGGCAGCGCCGCGCATGGGGCAGCGCCGCGCATGGGGTGGCGCCGCGCATGGGGTGGCCGGGGTCCTTATGGCCAGGGTCCTTATGGCCGGGGTCGCCGTATAAAAAGGTTGAGAACCACTGGACTAGAGTATTGCGGAAGTATTAATTATTGAGTAGATGTGTGTACTTTTTCTTTCGTCCAACAGATCATTTTTATTACAGTCTTTATATTGGTTACACTATTTGTTTTTAAGCCATCCAGAGTCATGTGTAAATTGAAAGTATAATATATATATACTATATGTGTGTGTGCATAGTTTTTGAATTCCAAGTTCCACATTTCCAATCTATCCATAAATGAATGATATTCAAAAATGCTCTGGGTTTGAACTTTCTGCATCATGCAAGTGTTTAGATTATAGTTTATTTACTGCTGTAAATAGCCACTTGTGGATTCTGCAAACCAAGATGAATGGGAGAAAAGGTGACTATTTTGACATTGTCAAATATATTAGTGAAAATGATGAATTGTGTTGGCCTTATGCTAGAATAATTCCATCTATGTTACACATCACCCAACGTCACTTGATCATGAGATGGGCAGCTGTATAAATATGATGACTAAATGAATAAAATAAATAATCTCTAGAATTTATATCTAAAATTTGTTATTACGCTAGAACTAAAAGACAAGGAGGCAACAGAATTCTACGAGATATGGAACAAATGTTATGATTGGCTAGGACAGAGAAACAAAAAGATATGATTACTAATGTAAATAATTGTAAATAATATATATGAATTGTATAACACAGTACTGTTAAGGGAAAAATGTATTTTTATTTTTATTGTATAGTGAAAAAGGAATAAATAAAATTTAAAAAAGAAAAGAAATGTAGTTTAAGGAAGAAGCAATTCTTGTGGAAAGAGAGCAAAGCACCTGACTGTTATTACTCCTGTGCCTCTGTGTTTCCTAAAAAAAATGGCTTCAGAAGGACTCTGCCATCGCTTTGATTCAGGAGAAAAAAAATTGTTGTGGGCTGTGTGCAAAGTAGGAATGCTGGGAATAAAAAGAATTCAAACCATGCCTGTTACTGTATAACCAAGAAATCTCTTTGAAATCTATTGCTTTAAGCAAAATTGCCAGTTCTTGAATTCACACTGATTTTCTGCTCTCTATGTGACCTTTTATAGACTTATAAATGCCAGTACTTTGCATATCTGCTACAATAACAGCACTTTCTCTCTTTATTTAAAACTGTGTCTATACGATCAAATGTCCATTGAATTTAATATTTTTATTCCAGATACATTGTTATCCCTCATCCCCCAAGTATTTTGTTGTAATTTGCTTTGATGACATGCATGTCTGCTCTTTCTTACTCTTCACAGGTAATTCTTTGCAGGGCTTTTTTTTCTCATAGAATGCCCAGAACGGAGTTCCAGCATCTTTTTTGGATGGAACCTTGTAGGGTAGGCAAGGCGGGTTGTATGACGTGTGTGAGTTCTGTCACCTTTTTTTTTGTTTTGTTTTACAAAAAAAGCACTGGTTCTTTGTATTTGGGAGATTAGCTTTTTTTTTTTAAAAAAAGGGGGGGGTTGGACAAGATCATATTTTGCCTACTGGGTAACATCTTCAATAGAATGGTAGATGATCTACTTTGAGAAGACCTCAATAGCAACTAGCAAAATAGAAGACACATGACAAAGTTCAGATAAGGCAAGATTATAAAGATATGTGTGGCAAAAAATAAACAATTCCCCAAATAAAAAATTGGAGAAAGGTTAGAAAGAAAAAGAAAACTGTTCCAGGAACAAGTTCACACATACAAATATTTCTTTTAAGAATAAGGTATTATAATCTTAAAGAAAATGTTTATAAAACATTATAAAAAATGTTTATCATCGGTATTTATCACCAGAGAAACCTTCTAGAATATATGAAGGAACTTCAAATTTGTCTTAGAAATATGAACAAGAAGGGATATTTTATCATGTTTGATGGATGAGTAAAAAAACTAGAACATTCACCCACCGATTCAGAGGATTTTAAAGACTAATATATAATTGAGACCAAAATTCACAGTTGGAAAAAATGTCATGGAACTTTGTTTTTTTACAGTATCTTTTGTCTTTCTTTTCTCTTTTCTTTTACTTTTCCCCCTTTTCTTGCATTTCTAGCTTTCTTTTTTTATATTAATTTGTATTAGTTTCATCTTCCTTTTTAAAACTCTTTAATAAAAAATATGCAAACCAAAAAAAAAACAACTCTTCGTTATTCTGCCAGATCTTGGGAAAGGGTGGCTGCTGAGCCCTGTAGTGTTACCTTTTTGCTTGATGTGTATGGCTTTCCTCTAGAGATGCACAAATCTCTTTCTCTAGCTTATGATTTTTTGCTTTCTAAAACTATGAAGTGTCTGGAATGAGGTGGCCTTTAAATTTTATAAACAAAACAAATGTATAAATTTTTGTTTAAAAAATATCTTGAACTGCATGTGATAAACTAGTAGAACAATGAAGAGGTTCTCTGCCTGACATTAAAAAAACACCTTATGAAATTAGAAAAAAAGAGAAAATAATATCTCTTTACATACATATGGATTTCCCTTCCCCTCACTTCAGTTTTGTTCCTTCTGCAACTCTTTCTCTGCAAAAGTGAGTTGGGGTTAAGTGTGCTCAACCATGAGCTAGTGAAATGTCTTTAGAGGTGTCTCTTATGTTGAAATGAGTCCTCTGCCTTTGACCTCTTCTTCCTTTAAAAATAAAAACTAATTGGCTTTGGGGTGGTGGAAAGTGACTGGATGGAAATGAAAAACCAATTGTTAAACATTCTTACTGGAAACAAAAACCAAATCACACAATCAGGTGTAATGAACAGGTATACACCTATGTATACACCTATCTGTATAATAGCTTTAAGCTGCTGGAAAAGAAAGGGAAACCTGGAAGAATAGGATTTTTGCTGACCACAAAGTCTTTTCCTGAAATCAACTTCATTTCTTTTTATCACTGCTTCTAAACTATCTTCTTTTGGATTAGATAGTTCACCCACTAAAAGTGAGATGTAGTTGAGAAAGATCTGCCAAATCATTTACCACCAGCACTGGGGATTGGCCCTGGACAGAAGGAGTGTCAGGAAAGATAACAAGTAAAAGAATGTGGCCCCAATCAAAATATTGTGTCTAAGAGTGCAACTCACCATTTTGCCACAAGGAATATAATTGTAGCCAAGCTCTGAGTTTATGCCTCATGTATGTAGGTCTTGTAAGAAATACCTTTTACATGCAGAGTACAGTATGCTAAGTAACCAGCATTCCTCCAGCATAATAAAGATTCAAATGCTTTCAGGAATCTTCACATAAGAAGACTAGGAGACTCCTTGTTAGGTAACGCAGACATGAAGCACATCCAGAAATACTAGCTCTAACTTTATGTTAAAATTACACTAACAGAATCTTACAGAACTGAAAATACATCTCTCCCCTCCTGTCTGTATAGTCTAAGAAAATAGGAAAGTGAGAAACATTTGAGATGTTTGCAATACACACATTCCTTCTGTGAACTACCTTTGAATAATAATAATAATAATAATAATAATTATTATTATTATTATTATTATTATTATTATTATTATTATTATTATTATTATTATGGATCATCGCACAGTCAGCCAGATGTTCAGAATGGATTTGGCATTTTGTCTACCTATCGAGTCCTTACCCAGGACCTGGGATAGGCAGATGTGGATGTTTGATGGTATTACAGATATCGTCGCAGGATGGAAGCAGTTACTAATAAGGCCGCCTTTTGCAATTGATTCCTCTGATGAGACCTGTCCAGTATGGTTGAACCTCTGGCATAGCTCTCATCTTCCTCAGAGTACACAAGCCCCACAACCACGTCAAGGTAGTGCCTCACTGGGGGTTATTATTATTATTATTATTATTATTATTATTATTATTATTATTATTGGGTGGGTGTGGAATGCTACAAGTACATCAGATGGTTGAAGAAGAAAAAATGGCTTTGGAAGAATATCTGAAGAACAATGATGAAGAGGCACTGAAATTAATATATCAGGAAGGCTTACTGACTACTGGAGAGACCAAACTGGCCTACAAGAAAGACCAAATGAAGAACAGAATAGAGGCATGGGAAGACAAAGCACTACATGGCCAATACATTAAAAAATAGCTGGGAAAGCAGATAATAACAAGACCTGGCAATGGCTAAGAGCAGGAAAATTGAAGAAAGAGACCGAGGGACTAATTCTGGCTGCACAAGACCAAGCCTTAAGGACAAATGCATATAAAGTCAAAATTGAGAAGACAGCAACAGACAGTAAGTGCCGCCTATGCAAAGAAGCTGAAGAAACAGTGGACCACAAGAAGATTGCACAGACTGACTACAAGCAGCGGCATGACAAAGTAGCAACAATGGTGCATTGGAAGATCTGCAAAAAATATCATTTGCCTGTAAGCAAAAACTGGTGGGATCATAAAATAGAGAAAGTCATAGAAAATGATAAAATTAAACTGCTCTGGGACTTCAGAATTCAAACAGACAAGCACCTGCAACATAACACCCCAGACTTAACAATTGTCGATAAGAAAGACAAAAAAGTCTGGATAGTGGACGTGGCAGTGCCTGGAGACAGCAGAATAGACGAGAAAGAACTGGAGAAGATAACAAAATACAAAGACCTACAAATAGAAATAGAAAGACTGTGGCAAAAGCAAGCAAGGGTAGTACCAATAGTAATAGGCTCCTTGGGTGCAATCCCAAAACAAATGGAGCACCTCTTGAATACCATTGACATTGACAAATTCGCTATTAGTCAGTTGCAAAAGGCAGCCTTACTAGGAACTGCTTCCATCCTGCGACGATATCTGTAATACCATCAAACATCCACATCTGCTTATCCCAGATCCTGGGTAAGGAATTGATAGGTAGACAAAATGCCAAATCCAGTCTGAACATCTGACTGACTGTGCGATGATCCATAATAATAATAATAATAATAATAATAATAATAATAATAATAACAACAACAACAACAACACTACCCCCAGTGAGGCACTACCTTGATGTGGTTGTGGGGCTTGTGTACTCTGAGGAAGATGAGAGCTATGCCAGAGATTCAACCATACTGGACAGGTCTCATCAGAGGAGTCAGACAAAGAGTGTCTATCCCATAAAAAATATGGTGAGACGTAAATTTCAGAATGCCATACCAGCTCGGATGTCGCCCGGGGTTAACAAGGTCCGCGCTAGATATTGGAGTTCCTGGATATCTGGTGAAAAATGGGTTACAGGACTCAGGACTGTTGGCTGAGCAACCAGAGCCAGCAGCTGCAGAACTACTGGAAAAAAAGGTGTTTACCCATCGCAGATACACAGTGATGGAAAACAAAGAAATAATGATCTGTTACTACAGATCAAGTCCAACAAGACGAGGATATCTAAAACGAATGCACCAGTTCTGGAAAGAACAATATCCAGAATCAGAAATAACAGAACAGAGACTAGCAGATCAATGCCGATTTATAATACGAAACAAAGTATTTACAGAAACAGAATTGGACGAACTGCAAAGGTTTACCCAGGGCAAAGAAATCAAAGTCTTACAAGAAGTAATTCAGAATGTAGAGGCAAACCAGGGGGAGTTGGCAGTGAAAGAATCCAGTAGAGATATACAACTGTTCTCATTTGGAAACCAGGCACCTCTTCCTCAGGAAGAACAAAACCCGCTAACTAAAGAAATAAAGAATGAACAAGAATACTGAGACATCTAGAAAAACATCACAAAAACAAACATACTACGGCTACCTGCATTGAAGCTTGTTCCAAAGAAACAGCTAGCAACAAGATTAAAAAGATGCAATATTTGCAATATCAGTATGCACCATTCACGCTGCAAGAAACAAAACAAAACTATGTACAGCACAGCTGCCGTTTATAACGAATACCTGGATGCAAAATCACAAAAAGAAAAACAAACAAACAGTGCACCACAAAAATGGAAGGTTAGACTAGAAAATAAGATCAGCAATTTAAGATCACATGGAAGCAAGCTAGAACAGATGAAAGAAAAGAA
This sequence comes from Crotalus tigris, assembly GCF_016545835.1. NCBI lineage: Eukaryota > Metazoa > Chordata > Lepidosauria > Squamata > Viperidae > Crotalus > Crotalus tigris. The sequence goes on along the minus strand of NW_024098394.1, from coordinate 34,094 downwards.
GCTGAAGAACAAGAAGACCAAAGAATACCTAATCAAGAAATACCACTTAGAAACAAGGAAAATCAAGGAAGCACTGGAAATAATAAAGTAACAAATAACAGCTATAGCCAGGAAAATCAGTAGATATGAAGCTCGAATTGCAAACTATAGGCAGAACCTCCAATTTCAATCCAATCAGAAACGTTTCTTACCAATCCATCAATGGAGAAACTGCAAGGAATCAGTCAGTACCTGACAAGGAAGAACAGTGCAGTTCTGGAAGCAGATATGGGATAACCCAAAGAAATACAACAAGGATGCGGCTTGGTTAAAAGAGGTGGATGCAAATAAAACAGAAGTTGAAATGAAAGAACTAGTAATAACAACAAAATGGTAGAAAAAAGAGCAAAGAAAATCAAAAATTGGTCAGCACCAGGTGAAGATGAACTGCATGGGTTTTGGTTGAAACATCTAACTGTTATACACCCACTCATTGCCAAGCAGTTCAACAATATACTACAAGGAGGAGAAATTGAAAAGTGGCTAACAACTGGGAAAACCTACCTAATAATGAAAAATCCAGCAAAAGGGGCAACACCAGGTAACTACAGGCCAATTACCTGCTTACCAACAACTTTCAAATTACTAACTGGTGTGGTAGCTGATGCAGTACAACAGCATCTAGTTGAAAACAATCTCTTTCCACCTGAGCAGAAAGGAAACCGCCCCAATAGCAGAGGAACAAAAGATCAACTCCTAATAGACAAAATGATCTTGGAAAACTGCAAGAGAAGGAAGACCAACCTGAATGTGGCATGGATTGACTACAAAAAGGCATTTGACTCTCTGCCACATGATTGGATAATAAAGTGCCTAGAAATAACAGGAGTCAGTAGAAACATCAGAAAATTTGTGCAAAGATCGATGGCACAATGGAAGACACAGTTGCAGATCAATGGTGAGAGCTGGGAGAGGTTAATATCAAGAGAGGAATATTTCAAGGAGATTCATTATCACCATTACTATTTGTTATTGCACTGTTTCCTCTGTCAACAATACTGAATAACTCAGGACATGGCTATCAAACATCAAAAACATCTGCTAGACTATCCCACCTCCTTTACATGGATGATCTGAAGCTGTATGGAAAAACATCATCTGAAATAGAATCGCTGCTCAACACTGTCCGTATATATAGCCAAGATATTGTAATGGAGTTTGGCTTGGACAAATGTGCCACACTTACTATCAAACAAGGAAAAATATGAAAACTGAAGGAATCAAGATGCCCCACGAAAATAACATTAAGAGTCTGGATGAGGAAGAGTACTACAAATACTTGGGTATCCTTCAAGCTGACAACATCAAGCACACTGAAGTCAAGAAAAAGATTAGAGGTGAATACATCAAGAGAGTGAAGAAGATCTTAAATCCAAACTCAATGGAGGAAATACCATAAAGGCAATCAACACCTGGGCAATCCCAGTCATTAGGTACACAGCTGGAATAGTGGACTGGACTCAAGCAGAACTAAAAGCAATGGATAGGCAGACCAGAAAAATAATGACAATGAATCATGCCCTTCATCCACGCAGTGACATTGATAGACTTTATCTACCAAGGCAAATAGGTGGGCGTGGAATGCTACAAGTACATCAGATGGTTGAAGAAGAAAAAATGGCTTTGGAAGAATATCTGAAGAACAATGATGAAGATGCACTGAAATTAGTATATCAGGAAGGCTTACTAACTACTGGAGAGACCAAACTGGCCTACAAGAAAGACCAAATGAAGAACAGAATAGAGGCATGGGAAGACAAAGCACTACATGGCCAATACATGAAAAAAATAGCTGGGAAAGCAGATAATAATAAACCTGGCAATGGCTAAGAGCAGGAAAATTGAAGAAAGAGACCGAGGGACTAATTCTGGCTGCACAAGACCAAGCCTTAAGGACAAATGCATACAAAGTCAAAATTGAGAAGACAGCAACAGACAGTAAGTGCCGCCTATGCAAAGAAGCTGAAGAAACAGTGGACCACTTGGTAAGCTGTTGCAAGAAGATTGCACAGACTGATTACAAGCAGCGGCATGACAAAGTAGCAACAATGGTGCATTGGAAGATCTGCAAAAAATATCATTTGCCTGTAAGCAAAAACTGGTGGGATCATAAAATAGAGAAAGTCATAGAAAATGATAAAATTAAACTGCTCTGGGACTTCAGAATTCAAACAGACAAGCACCTGCAACATAACACCCCAGACTTAACAATTGTCGATAAGAAAGACAAAAAAGTCTGGATAGTGGACGTGGCAGTGCCTGGAGATAGCAGAATAGAAGAGAAAGAACTGGAGAAGATAACAAAATACAAAGACCTACAAATAGAAATAGAAAGACTGTGGCAAAAGCAAGCAAGGGTAGTACCAATAGTCATAGGCTCCTTGGGTGCAATCCCAAAACAACTGGAGCACCACTTGAACACCATTGGCATTGACAAATTCGCTATTAGTCAATTGCAAAAGGCGGCCTTATTAGGAACTGCTTCCATCCTGCGACGATACCTGTAATACCATCAAACATCCACATCTGCCTATCCCAGGTCCTGGGTAAGGACTCGATAGGTAGACAAAATGCCAAATCCAGTCTGAACATCTGGCTGACTGTGCGATGATTAATAATAATAAATAATAATAATAATAATAATAATAATAATAATATAATAATAAAGTTGGAAGGGACCTTGGAGTCATCTAGTCCAACCCCCTGCTCAGGCAGGAAACCCTATACCAGGGGTGTCAAACTTCCATTTAATTGAGGGCTGCATCAGCACTGCAATTGCCCTGGGGGGCTGGGGTGGTGCATGCCTATGGATGGTGTGGATGGAGTGGGTGTGGCCTACTCGGTGGGCATGGCCAGCTCTACATCATTCACGTCAAGGGTGCCTGTGGGGGCCTGGGCAGGGTGGGCAGATCTGATGGTCTCTGCAGAAAGGGGGTAGGAACCAAGTGGCATGGTCCACTGGAGGAGCCTCACTGTTCTTCTCAGGCCCTGCGGGGGGGGGCTTATGGTGGTGCAGGGTGCTGGGGCCCTGGACATCAGAGGTCAAATGCCCAGCCTGGCTCTCGAGAACCCGCGGCACCAAGCCCAGCCCCACTTCCCCAAGCAGGCACCACTGCACTTACCTCCTCCCAAATGCTGCTGCTGCCTGTGCTTTGCTCTCCGTTAGCCAGTTCTCTTCATGGGTACGAGAGGGCAAAGTCAAGAGGAGGCCAACCCTCTCCATGGAGGAGACCCAGCTTGTATCCAAAGCTTCCTTAGCAATAGGATGAGAGACCCCCAGATAGGCCAGGAGGAGGGGGCAAGAGGATGGTGAAAGGGCAGCAAATGCAGGACTAAGGCAGGACTTCCCTCAGACCCTCCCTCTCCTTCTTTCTTCTTTCTTTCCTTCCTTCCTTTCCTTCCTTCCTTCCTTCCTTCCTTCCTTTCCTTCCTTCCTTCCCTTCCTTCCTTCCTTCCTAAGTACGAGTGGTGGGAAAAATATTTGAGATTTGGGAGGGAGAAAACAGGCAAGAAATGCAGCTGGGGAGGTGTTCACCCTTCGTGAGGAATGAGAAAATGCACCATCGCCTGGAAGTGGCCAGCACATGACCCTCACCTACTTCACTATCTGGTTTGGTGGGCTCTGGGCAGGGGATGCCATGCAGCAGCGTGATACTCAATGTTACCTGCGCAATGCTGCCCAGACCCCCAGCCTATCCGGTTTTTGACCAGGCAGCGGGGTGCTTTCCTCATAGCGCCAAGATGCTGAACTGGGAAAGCACAAATCCAAAAAAAGAAGCGCGATCGACTCAGCCCCCTGCTGCCTCATTTCGGCAGGCAGTGGGGCACTGTCCCTCACACAGTGCCGAAGAGGTTGAGCCAGGCTGTGCAAAGCTTGACCAGCTTTGCACCTTGCTGCCTCTGAAACCTGGGCAGGCTGGATGCTAGGCAGCATTGCACTTCTCATCAATTCGCGCCACCTGGCTTAGCTCTTGGCGCTGTGAGGAGAGTGCCCCACTGCCTGCTGAACCAGGTATGCTGGGAGCTGGGTGGCCTCACATTTCTTTTTGGATTTTGTGCACCTGGTATCATCCTCTCAACGCTGTAAGGAAGCGCCCCACTACCTGCCGAAATCCCTCCCCCAGAGCCCATCAAGCCGGATATGTGAAGTAGGCGAGGGCCATTTGCTGGCCAGGCATGTGTGCATTTTCTTCATTCCTCACAAATGGTGACACCTCCCCAGCGTGCAACACCCAGGTGGTGGGGCCCAATGCGGCAGGAGCTGGTTCCTCGCAATTTTCAAACGGCCTTGTGGAGCTAAGACTGAATGTGTTTCAGCATAGATGGCCACCACAAAATTGTCCATTGGCTCCCGGCCATCCTGGGCCAGGGCCAAGGCATCAGGGATTGTTCCCTCACTGTTTCCAGGATGGCTTCGCAGGCCACATGAACTACTTTGTCGGGCCGCATCCCGACCCCGGGCCTTGTTTTTTTTGACATGACTATCTATACCATTTCAGATAAATAGCTGTCCAGTCTCTTCTTAAAAACTTCCAGTGTTGGAGCATTCACGCTTCTGGAGGCAGGTGTTCCACTGGTTAATTGTTCTAACTGTCAGGAAGTTTCTCCTTAGTTCTAGGTTGCTCTTTCCTTGATTAGTTTCCATCCTTGCTTCTTGTCCTGCCTTTGGAGAATAGCTTTGACTCCCTCTTCTTTTGGCAGCCCCTGAACCTATTGGAACTACTGTCCCCCCTATCATGTCCTCCCTCATCCTTCTCTTCATTAAACTAGACATACACTCAATTCCAGCAACATTCCTTATGTTTTTAGCCTCCAGACCTCTAATTATCTTTGTTGCTCTTCTCTGTACTCTTTCTAGAGTCTCAACATCTTTTTTACATCATGGTGACCAAACTGATGCAGTATTCCAAGTGTGGCTTACCAAGGCATTGTAAAGTGTATTAATACTTCATGTGATCTTGATTCTATCCCTCTGTTAATGCAGCCTAACACTCTGTTGGCTTTTTTGGCAGCTGCAGCACACGGCTGGCTCATATTTAAATGATCGTCCACTAGGACTACAAATCCCTCTCATAGTTGCTCTATTGAGTAGGTATCACCTATGCCATACCTCTACATTCAGTTTTTCTTGCCTAAATGTAGAACTTTACTTTTTTCAGCCATGAATTTCTTTTTGTTAGGTAGAGCCCAGTGTTCCAGTTTGTTCAATCTTCCTGTATCTTAAGCCTATCTTCTGGAGTGTTGGCTATTCCTGCCAGCTTGGTGTCATCTGCAAATTTGATGAGTTCCCCATCTATCCCCTCATCAAATCATTGATGAAGATGTTGAAGAGCACTGGGCCTAGAACAGAGTCTGGGACCCCACTGACACACTGTTCCCTCCAAGTAGATGCAGTTCCATTGAAGTCTGCAGCTCTTCCACCTGTCTCCAAGGTCATTCTCACTACCTTCCATTATCAGGTATAGTCCATGCTTCCTCCTCCAGAAGCCTTCACATGACTTGCTTCTTTTGGTATTTGTCCTTCACTAAGCAAAGCTTCCAAAGCTCCTTTTTTCCGGCTATTTAGTTAGTTATATTTGTGTGCTGAATTTTATCAAAACCAGCCAGGGGAACACAATGTTTTTTTTCTTTTATTGTGTCCTCACCATGGAAAGTAAGACTAATTAACAGGATATTCCCCAAAGTTCTCCACTAACATGATACCTGAAGAAAATTTTCTGTTGCAAGTCTGGCAATTGCATGTGGGATTCTTTAGGCCAGTATTCCTTAATCTGGAGCTCTCAATATGTTAGGTTTCTGGAAAGCACCAGTTAATGAAGAGGATCTTAATAATATCATAGGGAAGCTTCAACAAACAGATAAAATAAATGAAACAGATTGATGCAGCTGGTCCTTACAAACTTTTGCCTCTCTTATTAGGAATTCCAATCCCGTTTGCTAAATAGGCACTACTGCATTTTTTATTAGATTGTGGGTATTTCAGTTATTTTCACACTTATGCCAATTGCATGCAGTTTTTAATCACCAATTAAGATTCTAGGAGGGGGCATGCTGGGCTGGTGAGAAACTGAGAATCACAACTGTGGCAAAGCATGACAAACAACCTGAATAATATTTTCTGTTGTACGCATAAATTTTATAATTATTTTGAGCTGTTTTTTCTCCCTCAAATCTGAGGAATAAATGCAGTATAGGCAGTCCTTAGTTTAAAAATGCTAAAGCTCTGCCGTTATTAGTCAAAAAACCATTTGTGCTTAACAGTGGCAGTTTTGGGCCAGATCTTTAAGCAAAGACCTCTAAATGACCATGACTTTGCTTTCCTTCCACTTTCCCCATTGACTTTGCTTGCAGGAAGCTGGCGGGAAAATGCAATCACATGACAGTGGAACACTGCAATGGGCGTAAGTATGGAGATCCAGTCACAACTACCATTTGTTCAACACTGCCAAGCACCACCACTGAATGAGTGGTTTGCTAAATGAGGACCACCTGTATTTGATATATGCAGCTCAGTTTGAAATATCATGTATAGTTCTTGCCAATGCCTTGAAAACAGACATTGAAGAGCTGGAAAGGATGCAAAATCACCGAACAGAGATTTGAGCACCAGGAAGAAAGGCTACGAAGAATTCCAGAAGCAATAATATACAGTAGTTTTTCTGCTTCTTTATTAATGTTAGAACCCAAGATCATACAGTGGAAGCTGAATGAAGAGAATCAGAAGAGATCAAAGGAAGTACCAATTCAATCATATTCAGTAAACTATTATTATACTGGATGGTGCATCAACCTAGACAGTTTTACAAGAGAGTTGGTCTCATCGATGAAAATAAGGTTGCCCCTATCTGTTTTTTCTGGTGGCTACAATAACAAAATTATTTGCCTTCCTCTTGCTTGGATTTTAAGATCCTTTGTACATCATCTTTTATACACTAGTCTTCACTAATCCACCACTTACCTTTGGGGTTCCAAGATGCAACAAGTTGGGACATCATGGAAATAGCCAAGACTTTTGCTCTGAACAAATTTAGCTTCTCATAATTCTCTGAGTAGAATATGCCAAATTCCCCTCATAATGTCACTTCAGATAAAATTCTCCAATAGATCTAAGTTCAGTTTAGACATGTTTTCCCTCCTTGTTTTATTTTTTTAATCCTTTTTTCTCCTCAATGAATTATACCCTGATGTGACCTCATCTCTGCCTTTGAGTTGCCTCTTCAGATGCTCCCATTTCTCTTCTCAGAAGTCATGTTTAATGGATAGATATCTCTGCCATGCATTATGAAAAGGTGGAGAATTTGTGTCTTTTAAAAATGCATAGAGGTTGACATTTCTTTGTTTGCTTTTTTAATAGAGTCATCGGGATCTGGAATAATAAGCTTAATGCATCCTAGAGCAAGATTCATGCAGTAAGCACTTGTTGAAGGGTAGAGTAGATAAAACACCCATGCTGGGCTATTGTGCTGTCAAGGACACATCTAATGTCATGGAGGGTTTTCTCTCTCTCTTTTCCTAACTTCTTGAAAACAAAAAGTTATAGTACTTTTCAATATACCTCTAAACCAGGCTATTCAAATATTGCTGAAAAACCTCGTGCATTACTCAAGCAAATATTAAATGGATGAGGAAGAAATATCTGGGATAATTTGTACAACTGGTAGCCACTGGCTAGAATAGAAAGATAATATGAGCAGAACAGCCATTCCAGAATAATATCAGACAGAATCTTTTTACATGTAGAAGAAAGGCAGAAAGGGAAGAATGGCTTAGACAGCAACCAAGATAAAAATAGTTTACAGGCATATTAGTTTTACAGCATCAGTGTAAATAATACATTGTGTTGTACATGTAAAAAATACACAATAATGCAAGTAAATAATCTATCAGTGCAAAACCAGAAGAATCCAGATTCCATTGCTTAGCTATGAAGTTCATTGAATGAATCATAGAATGTGTGAATTGGAAGGGACTCTATAAGTCATCCAGCCCAACCATCTCCTCAGGGCAGAAATCCATCAGCCCATCAATAACAGATAACCATACAACACTTGCTTTCTTGAAAATCTCCAGTAGGGGCAGTCTAGCACTGTTCTACGCAGACAATTTTACCGCTTCACAATTCACCATCTCAAATTCCTCCTAACATTAAGCCTGAATCTTCTTTGATATATAAAAATAACTGTCTTTGTCCAGATTTGGGTTTCAACAGAAACAGGCCCTCTTGCATCTGACAGCCTCGTAAATATTAGTGGATCAATATCACATATCCCATCAATATTCTCTTTTGCAAGTTAAATATACCCAGTTTCTGCAACCATTCTTCACTGGGCTTGGTTTCTAGATGATTCTAGATGATTAGCAGATTCTAGATTTCTGGTAGGTTTCTTTTCTTTCTCCAGCTTCCTCTATGTCTCTTTTAAACTGCAGGGTCCAAATGTGAATGTAAGGACCCACCTCACTTTACATCTTAAGAATACAGAACTCTTGGAATATCTTTTCCAACAGGCATATTTATTAAGACAAAATGATTGTAGGCATACTAGACAGGATCTGAGGAATTCTCTCCCACCCTTCAATGTTTTAAGTGTTTTCAAGCAGCCCCCCACCCCACAGTTCTTCTGGGCGACGATCCTCCTCCTCTCTTTTCCCAGACTCCAGGCACTGCATTGTTACCCCCCTTTTCCCTTATGCCGGCAAAAGGGAGACTTCAGAGAGGAGTAGATGAAAGGTTATGGCCATATTGTTATGGTCAGTCCTCTTGGTGAGAATCCACATTCAGTCCCTTTGAAGTTTAATGAAGGAAGTGAGAGCCATAAAACCTTATCAGTGAAAACTGCAATTGAACTATTACCTCTAGCTGCTATATCAAATTTGAAAAGTAAGATTGCTTTGTCCTTTTAGTTGCTGCAACAAATTGTTCATCTTTGACTGGTGATCAACTAAGTAACTAGAGCCTTCTCACAGTCATGACCACAAAATCAGGTGTCCCAGTCCTATACACATTTGTTTGATCTTTCCTTCCCAGATGCAAGAATATCAAAGGTGCTTTTTCAAAAGGCAACTGGACTTTGTTTTTTCCTTGAAGACATTTTGCTTCTCATTCAAGAAGTTTGAAAGAGTGGTCAAAGAGACCATCTGTGTCAAACTGAACAGCCCTCTCTCAACAGAGGGGGAGGGATACAACACCATCTATTTCCTGTTCTATTTCTTTTCAGCAGTTTCAAGATGGTTCCACACCCATTTGCACTAAGATTCAGGTGATCCTGAGGGCACAGATAAACCCACAAGTGGCCTCAATGACTCTCAGAGAGTGTGCTAACAACCAGGTGACTGCAAGGAATATATCTCCTTCCATTCCCCCCACAATTCAGTCAGAACTGAAGAAGCTTCTTGGATGAGAAGTAAAACATCTTCAAGGAAAAAACAAAAAAAGTCCAGTTGCCTTTTGAAAAAGCACCTGTGGGATAACCACAACCTGGATGACTGAGAATCTTAATAAACATTCAGGTGCAAGAACAAACCCTTCCCATTGATATTTGTCTGTTGGATTTGCCCTATATTCAAGCCAACTGAGGCTATTTTGAATTATTTAACCAACCCTTTCAGCTTGGCATCATCTGAAGATCTGATCAAATCCCATTTAATCCTCCAGATTATTTAAAAAGAGGTTTATCTGATATTGAATATCACTGAGTAAAAATAGGTGGTGAAAGCAGAAAAAATAAAAACTACAGCATGGGAATGTAAGAATAAAACACTAAAAATCATTTCCTATGATGGCATGAACTGTCAATTCAAGTTGAAGAGACACTAAAATAGATTTTGTCAAATAATATCATGACTTTGTTAAATACTTTTACTGAGATCAAGATACATTACATTTGCTACTGTCACTCGACCCTTGAGCTAATCACTCTGTCATAAAAAGAGATACTGTAATCTGATATAACTTGACATATCTATGTTGGCTTTTGGTAATGGTAATATTTTTTCCTATCTGTTCACAGCTATGCTGTTTGACAATCTGTTCCATAACTTCTCCAGTGCAGATTAAAAGAACCGTTCTGTACTTATATACTTTCCTTTATTGTGTTTATTAACCAGCATATAATTCTTCTGTAGTTTCCCCAATTCTGCTCTGTCTTTTCAGTTTTGGGACAATGGATACATCTAAAAGCTGGCTTAAATCCTTTCCCTAAGTTCATGTGGAAGCACAAAAGTTGCCAGTATAAATTTGCTTTGTCTCTACATAGCTGATTTTTATTCTGCCTTGTTAACAAGGCTGCTGAAAGCTGCTGTCTTAATATTAATTGCAGGGCAAATTTATGTGTAATGATTGGTGGTTTCCTGTCAGAAGGATAAACAATTACTAATCATTCTTGGGGTACAGCTGGGGCTGGAGAAGGAGTTTTGACAGATATTTAGAGCAATAGGAATAACTCTGGTTAACATTTGGCAAAACCTACCTGATAATGAAAGATCCACAAAAAAAGCAGCAACAAGCAACTACAGACCGATTATCTGCTTACAAGCACCTTTCAAATTGCTAACTGGTGTTGTAGCTGATGCAATCCAACAACATCTAGTTGAAAACAAATTCTTTCTACCTGAGCAGAAAGGAAACAACCTAAAGCAGACATGTCAAATTCGCAACATCAAGTGACGTCGCGCAACATATCGGGATGGTTTTGCCATTGCCAGCAATGGGGTGGGTGCGGCTTCTAGATGACACGTCCGGCCTGCGGGCCGGCAGTTTGACACCCCTGAACTAAAGAGTAGAGAAACAAAAAGCTAACTCCTCAGTGACAAGATGTTTTTGAAAAACTTAAGAGAAGGAAGACCAATTTGAATGTAGCTTGGATTGATTACAAGTAGGCTGTCAATTCTACAAATGAGCATGGCTGCAGCCATTTTCCTTCTCATTCTAGGTTGCCACATAAAACAGAGGGAGGGGGGATGCCCAGGTGCTTTGCTAATCAAAATAATGTTTTGTCCCATAGGAACCAAGGTCATCACCTGCTCCTGAGACTGGGTGTTGCATAAAAAGCCCACCAAATAATCTTACTGGGGAATGTAATTGCTTGCATAGCTTTTATGGGTGGGACCTTTAACTTTGTATTGGAAAACTGTTACTTGTGTATCCAGACTTGGTTTCACTCTTGACTGTGCCAATGCTTTGTAACTAATAAACATGTTCTTTGAGGAATTTACCAGCCTTGGAATTCTGCTTTATTCGTTTCTGTCTGTTGGAACCATGACAAAGATATTTGACTCACTGTCACATAATTGAATAATCAAGTGCCTAGAAATAAGAGGAATCAGTAAAAACATCAGAAGCTTTGTGCAAAGGTCAATAGCACAATGGAAGATACAGTTGCTGGTCAGTAGTGATATCTTGGGGGAGGTTAATATCAAGAGAGGAACCTTTCAAGGAGACTCACTAGTAACACTACTGTTTGTTATTGCATTGATTCTTCTGTCAACAATACTGAACAAGTCAGGCCATGGCTATTAATCATCAAAAACATTTGCCAGATTACCTCACACCCTTCACATGACAACCTAAAGCTGAATGGAAAAATACCCATTGGAAATATGCAGCCAAGATATTGTAATAGAGTTTGCACTGAATAAATGTGCCACCGTTACCATCAATAGTAGAAAAACAGTAGAAAAACTCCTGGAGCAGCCTTCAGGCTGTCAACATCAAGCACACTAAAATAATTAAAAGGTTACTATATATTATGTGCATGAAGAAGATTTTAATAGGAAAAAAAGTGAAGGAAATACCATAAAGGCAATTAACACTTCGGCAATATCAGTCATTAGATACACAGCTTGAATAGTGGACTGAAGCTGAACTAGAAACTCTGGATAGGAAGACCCAAAAAATAATGACAATGAATCATGCCTTTCATCCAAACAGTGATGTTGAGAGATCCTGCTTATCAGGGAGCATAGGTGCAGACAGTTGAAGAAGAAAAGGGGACTTTGGAAAAATAGCTGAAGCACAGTGAAGAAGATGCACTGAAGCTAGTATATCACAAAAGCTTATTGAATACAAGAGAGACCAAACTAGCCTACAAGATAGATTAAATGAAGACATAATAATAATAATAATAATAATAATAATAATAATAATAATACTGCTGATGCAGTACAACAGCATCTAGTTGAAAACAATCTCTTTCCACCTGAGCAGAAAGGAAACCGCCCCAATAGCAGAGGAACAAAAGATCAACTCCTAATAGACAAAATGATCTTGGAAAACTGCAAGAGAAGGAAGACCAACCTGAATGTGGCATGGATTGACTACAAAAAGGCGTTTGACTCTCTGCCACATGATTGGATAATAAAGTGCCTAGAAATAACAGGAGTCAGTAGAAACATCAGAAAATTTGTGCAAAGATCGATGGCACAATGGAAGACACAGTTGCAGATCAATGGTGAGAAGCTGGGAGAGGTTAATATCAAGAGAGGAATATTTCAAGGAGATTCATAAATTAATAAAAAAGAATATAAATTAAGAGCCTTTGCAGATGACTTGGTTGTTACTTTGTCTCAACCTGTTTCTTCGGTGGTGAAATTATTACAATTGATTCAACAATATGTACGTGTTTCTGGCTTTAAAATTAATAATAATAAGACCAAAATATTAGCTAAAAACATGACTAATGGTGATAAACAGGCTTTAGTTAACTTAACAGACTTTGACATTGTTGATAAGGTAAAATATTTGGGGGTTACATTATCTGCTTCTAATGTAAAATTGTATAAAAATAATTATGAAAAGCTGTGGATGGAGGTACAGAAGGATCTAAAAAACTGGAATAATTTACAGTTATCCCTTATGGGCAGAATTGCAGTTATTAAAATGAATGTCCTGCCAAAGTTTATTTTTTTGTTTCAAATGTTACCTATCTTAAAGAACGAATGTAATTTAGATGAATGGCAAAAAGGTATTAATAAATTTGTTTGGGCAGGGAAAAAACCAAGGGTGAAACTTAAAATAATGCAAGATTTTCGTGAGAGAGGTGGACTCAAGGTACCAAATATGAAATTGTATTATGATGCTGTAGTATTGACAATGATTAGCGATTGGGTGAATTTAACAAATACAGAAATACTTCATTTGGAAGGCTGGGACCTATTTTTTGGATGGCATGCCTATTTAATATTTAATAAAAAAGTGGATTGGGTTTTTAAGTCTCATATTATAAGAAACTCTTTGCTAGAGTGTGGAGAAAGTATTATAAAAGTGACTTCAAAATACCATTATGGGCTATACCTCGGCATGCCATAGAAGGTATAAGGAAAGGGGTAAATATGGACAAGGTCTCTTACGTACAGTTATTAAGATGGTATGGCCAAGACTGGCAGTTAAAATCTTTGGAAGAATTAACACATGAAAACTTAACTTATTCATGGTTCCAATATAGACAAATAGTGGATAGATGGAAGATGGATTGTAAAATGGGCTGGCTTAGAGAAGATGAAATTTTTTTAAAACAAGTAAGAGATCAAAGGCCAACCAATATTAAGAGAGTTTATGGGGTTTTAGTGGAATTAGATTCAGAACTTGAACTAGTTAAAGATTGTATGATTAAATGGGCACAGAATATTGGTGAAACGATTTCAATGGATACTTGGGAACTTATTTTGATAAGAAATGTTAAATTCACACAAGCGCAAAATTTAAGAGAGAATTTTTATAAGATGTTTTATAGATGGCACCTTGACCCAAAGAAAATGTCCATTATGTACCCTAATCTACAGCCGAAATGCTGGAGATGTGGATATTTGGATGCTACCTATTACCATATTTGGTTGACGTGTAAGCATATAAAAGCTTTTTGGATTAAGATATGGTGGAATATTCAAAGAATTTTTAAAAGGAGGGTAAAATTTACTCCGCATTTATTTTTACTAGGTATTGTTATTGACTGTGATGCTAAGGAGGTTATATTGATGTTAAATTTGATTACAGCCGCTAGGTTGTTAATAGGACAATATTTGAAGAAGGAATCTTTGCCTACTTTACAAGAATGGTTTCATAAAGTTTCGTATTTGGCAGAAATGGCAAAGATTTCGGCTTTCTTAAAGGAGCAATCTCAAGAAAATTTTTTTGCGGTATGGGAAAAATGGATAAATTTTATACAACATAATTTGGATATGTAAAAATATTATCTAGCCTTTTTATAATTTGTAATGATTGTTTTTTCTTTCTTTCTTTCTTCTTTTTCTTTTTTATATATATACATTTTTTATGTATTATTATTCATATATTTTTTTTTTATATATATATATATGCTTTATTCTTCGTCTATTTTCTTCTTTCTTCTTTCTCTCTCTTTTCTCTTTTTATTTTTTTTATTTTTTTTTTTTCTTTTTTAGTATATATTATTCATTTTAAAGTTTATGTTATCTATATTATTATTATATATATTATTATTGTGATTTTTATTATTATTATTAATTATTTTATAAATTGCAAATGTTATTTTTAAAATATTTGTTAAATAATCCTATATTCAGTTCTGGGAAGTCGGGGGGGGGGGTGGGGTGGTTGGGGAGGGGGGGTGGATTTTTATTTGTAAAACTTTTGAAAAATTTCAATAAAAAAAAAAAAAAGAGAGAGGAATATTTCAAGGAGATTCATTATCACCATTACTATTTGTTATTGCACTGTTTCCTCTGTCAACAATACTGAATAACTCAGGACATGGCTATCAAACATCAAAAAAATCTGCTAGACTATCCCACCTCCTTTACATGGATGATCTGAAGCTGTATGGAAAAACATCATCTGAAATAGAATCGCTGCTCAACACTGTCCGTATATATAGCCAAGATATTGTAATGGAGTTTGGCTTGGACAAATGTGCCACACTTACTATCAAACAAGGAAAAATAGTGAAAACTGAAGGAATCAAGATGCCCCACGAAAATAACATTAAGAGTCTGGATGAGGAAGAATACTACAAATACTTGGGTATCCTTCAAGCTGACAACATCAAGCACACTGAAGTCAAGAAAAAGATTAGAGGTGAATACATCAAGAGAGTGAAGAAGATCTTAAAGTCCAAACTCAATGGAGGAAATACCATAAAGGCAATAAACACCTGGGCAATCCCAGTCATTAGGTACACAGCTGGAATAGTGGACTGGACTCAAGCAGAACTAAAAGCAATGGATAGGCAGACCAGAAAAATAATGACAATGAATCATGCCCTTCATCCACGCAGTGACATTGATAGACTTTATCTACCAAGGCAAATAGGTGGGCGTGGAATGCTACAAGTACATCAGATGGTTGAAGAAGAAAAAATGGCTTTGGAAGAATATCTGAAGAACAATGATGAAGATGCACTGAAATTAGTATATCAGGAAGGCTTACTGACTACTGGAGAGACCAAACTGGCCTACAAGAAAGACCAAATGAAGAACAGAATAGAGGCATGGGAAGACAAAGCACTACATGGCCAATACATTAAAAAAATAGCTGGGAAAGCAGATAATAACAAGACCTGGCAATGGCTAAGAGCAGGAAAATTGAAGAAAGAGACCGAGGGACTAATTCTGGCTGCACAAGACCAAGCCTTAAGGACAAATGCATATAAAGTCAAAATTGAGAAGACAGCAACAGACAGTAAGTGCCGCCTATGCAAAGAAGCTGAAGAAACAGTGGACCACCTGGTAAGCTGTTGCAAGAAGATTGCACAGACTGACTACAAGCAGCGGCATGACCAAGTAGCAACAATGGTGCATTGGAAGATCTGCAAAAAATATCATTTGCCTGTAAGCAAAAACTGGTGGGATCATAAAATAGAGAAAGTCATAGAAAATGATCAAATTAAACTGCTCTGGACTTCAGAATTCAAACAGACAAGCACCTGCAACATAACACCCCATACTTAACAATTGTCGATAAGAAAGACAAAAAAGTCTGGATAGTGGATGTGGCAGTGCCTGGAGACAGCAGAATAGAAGAGAAAGAACTGGAGAAGATAACAAAATACAAAGACCTGCAAATAGAAATAGAAAGACTGTGGCAAAAGCAAGCAATGGTAGTACCAATAGTCATAGGCGCCTTGGGTGCAATCCCAAAACAACTGGAGCACCACTTGAACACCATTGGCATTGACAAATTCGCTATTAGTCAATTGCAAAAGGCGGCCTTACTAGGAACTGCTTCCATCCTGCGACAATATCTGTAATACCATCACACATCCACATCTGCCTATCCCAGGTCCTGGGTAAGGACTCGATAGGTAGACAAAATGCCAAATCCAGTCTGAACATCTGGCTGACTGTGCGATGATCCATAATAATAATAATGACCCCCAGTGAGACACTACCTTGACGTGGTTGTGGGGCTTGTGTACTCTGAGGAAGATGAGAGCTATGCCAGAGGTTCAACCATACTGGACAGGTCCTTGTCTGTATTTAATGTTATGTGATTTTTATGAGTCCGACAAAAGAGTGTCACTCCCATAAAACATATGTGAGACGTAAATTTCAGAATGCCATACCGTCCTCAGATGTAGCCTGCGTTAACAAATCCAGGTCTTTCCTTCTCCTTATTTGTTCTTTCTTCCCTTTCCTCTCCATTCTTTTCTCCTTTCCCCCTCTTTCCAATCATTTTCTTTATTTCCATTTTTTTTATCTTTTCTCCTACCCATCTTTTTTT
Source organism: Crotalus tigris (assembly GCF_016545835.1). Classification (NCBI taxonomy): domain Eukaryota; kingdom Metazoa; phylum Chordata; class Lepidosauria; order Squamata; family Viperidae; genus Crotalus; species Crotalus tigris. The sequence continues at coordinate 17,365 of NW_024098394.1, read as the reverse complement.
CTTTATCTCCTTCCTCCTTTCTTCTTCTCCCTTTCTCTTCCTCTTCTCCCCTCCTTCCCATCTTTCCATCTTCTCTCCACTTTTTTTTATCCTTTCTATTCTCCCCTCTCCCCATCCTGTCCCAACTCCCCCATTCTCCATTCCTCTTCTCATTCCTTTTTCCCCCCCTACCCTCTTATCCCACTTCCATTCCATCCATGCTAGATATTGGAGTTCCTAGATATCTGGTAAAAAATGGGTTACAGGACTTAGGACTGTGGGCTGAGCAACCCAGGGCCAGCAGCTGCAGAACTACTGGAAGAAAAGGTGTTTACCCGTCGCAGATACACAGTGATGGAAAACAAAGAAATAATGATCTGTTACTAAAGATCAAGTCCAACAAGAAGAGGATATCTAAAACGAATGCACCAGTTCTGGAAAGAACAACATCCAGAATCAGAAATAACAGAACAGAGACTAGCAGATCAACGCTGATTTATAATACGAAATAAAGTATTCACAGAAACAGAATTGGACGAACTGCAAAGGTTTAACCAGGGCAAAGAAATCAAAGCCTTCCCAGAAGTAATCAGATGTAGAGGCAAACCAGGGGAGTTGCAGGAAGGAATCCAGCAGCGATTATACAACCATGGGAGGAAATACCATAAAGGCACTCAACACCTGGGCAATCCCAGTCATTAGGTACACAGCTGGAATAGTGGACTGGACTCAAGCAGAACTAAAAGCAATGGATAGGCAGACCAGAAAAATAATGACAATGAATCATGCCTTTCATCCACGCAGTGACATTGATAGACTTTATCTACCACGGCAAATAGGTGGGCGTGGAATGCTACAAGTACATCAGATGGTTGAAGAAGAAAAAATGGATTTGGAAGAATATCTGAAGAACAATGATGAAGATGCACTGCAATTAGTATATCAGGAAGGCTTACTAACTACTGGAGAGACCAAACTGGCCTACAAGAAAGACCAAATGAAGAACAGAATAGAGGCATGGGAAGACAAAGCACTACATGGCCAATACATTAAAAAAATAGCTGGGAAAGCAGATAATAATAAAACCTGGCAATGGCTAATAGCAGGAAAATTGAAGAAAGAGACCGAGGGACTAATTCTGGCTGCACAAGACCAAGCCTTAAGGACAAATTCATACAAAGTCAAAATTGAGAAGACAGCAACAGACAGTAATTGCCGCCTATGCAAAGAAGCTGAAGAAACAGTGGACCACTTGGTAAGCTGTTGCAAGAAGATTGCACAGACTGATTACAAGCAGCGGCATGACAAAGTAGCAACAATGGTGCATTGGAAGATCTGCAAAAATATCATTTGCCTGTAAGCAAAAACTGGTGGGATCATAAAATAGAGAAAGTCATAGAAAATGATAAAATTAAACTGCTCTGGGACTTCAGAATTCAAACAGACAAGACCTGCAACATAACACCCCAGACTTAACAATTGTCGATAAGAAAGACAAAAAAGTCTGGATAGGGGACGTGGCAGTGCCTGGAGACAGCAGAATAGACGAGAAAGAACTGGAGAAGATAACAAAATACAAAGACCTACAAATAGAAATAGAAAGACTGTGGCAAAAGCAAGCAAGGGTAGTACCAATAGTACTACCTTGGGTACAATCCCAAAACAACTGGAGCACCACTTGAACACCATTGGCATTGACAAATTGCTCATTCGTCAATTGCAAACGATGGCCTTACGGAACTGACTCCATCCTGCGACGATATCTGTAATACCATCAAAAATCCCAAATCTGCATCCCCAGGTCCTGGGGTAAGGACTCGATAGGTAGGACAAAATGCCAAATCCAGTCTGAACATCTGGCCGACTGTGCGATGATCCATAATAATAATAATAATAATCAATAATAATAACTAATAATAATAATAATAATCAATATAATAAAATTAATACCAACCGCCCCCAATAGCAGCCAGAGGAACAAAAGATCAACTCCTAATAGACAAAATGATCTTGGAAAACTGCAAGAGAAGGAAGACCAACCTGAATGTGGCATGGATTGACTACAAAAAGGCATTTGACTCTCTGCCACATGATTGGATAATAAAGGGCCTAGAAATAACAGGAGTCAGTAGAAACATCAGAAAATTTGTGCAAAGATCGATGGCACAATGGAAGACACAGTTGCAGATCAATGGTGAGAGGCTGGGAGAGGTTAATATCAAGAGAGGAATATTTCAAGGAGATTCATTATCACCATTACTATTTGTTATTGCACTGTTTCCTCTGTCAACAATACTGAATAACTCAGGACATGGCTATCAAACATCAAAAACATCTGCCAGACTATCCTACCTCCTTTATATGGATGATCTGAAGCTGTATGGAAAAACATCATCTGAAATAGAATCGCTGCTCAACACTGTCCGTATATATAGCCAAGATATTGTAATGAGTTTGGCTTGGACAAATGTGCCACACTTACTATCAAACAAGGAAAAATATGAAAACTGAAGGAATCAAGATGCCCACGAAAATAACATTAAGAGTCTGGATGAGGAAGAGTACTACAAATACTTGGGTATCCTTCAAGCTGACAACATCAAGCACACTGAAGTCAAGAAAAAGATTAGAGGTGAATACATCAAGAGAGTGAAGAAGATCTTAAAATCCAAACTCAATGGAGGAAATACCATAAAGGCAATCAACACCTGGGCAATCCCAGTCATTAGGTACACAGCTGGAATAGTGGACTGGACTCAAGCAGAACTAAAAGCAATGGATAGGCAGACCAGAAAAAATAATGACAATGAATCATGCCCTTCATCCACGCAGTGACATTGATAGACTTTATCTACCAAGGCAAATAGGTGGGCGTGGAATGCTACAAGTACATCAGATGGTTGAAGAAGAAAAAATGGCTTTGGAAGAATATCTGAAGAACAATGATGAAGATACACTGAAATTCGTATATCAGGAAGGCTTACTGACTACTGGAGAGACCAAACCGGCCTACAAGAAAGACCAAATGAAGAACAGAATAGAGGCATGGGAAGACAAAGCACTACATGGCCAATACATGAAAAAAATAGCTGGGAAAGCAGATAATAATAAAACCTGGCAATGGCTAAGAGCAGGAAAATTGAAGAAAGAGACCGAGGGACTAATTCTGGCTGCACAAGACCAAGCCTTAAGGACAAATGCATACAAAGTCAAAATTGAGAAGACAGCAACAGACAGTAAGTGCCGCCTATGCAAAGAAGCTGAAGAAACAGTGGACCACTTGGTAAGCTGTTGCAAGAAGATTGCACAGACTGATTACAAGCAGCGGCATGACAAAGTAGCAACAATGGTGCATTGGAAGATCTGCAAAAAATATCATTTGCCTGTAAGCAAAAACTGGTGGGATCATAAAATAGAGAAAGTCATAGAAAATGATAAATTAAACTGCTCTGGGACTTCAGAATTCAAACAGACAAGCACCTGCAACATAACACCCCAGACTTAACAATTGTCGATAAGAAAGACAAAAAAGTCTGGATAGTGGATGTGGCAGTGCCTGGAGATAGCAGAATAGAAGAGAAAGAACTGGAGAAGATAACAAAATACAAAGACCTACAAATAGAAATAGAAAGACTGTGGCAAAAGCAAGCAAGGGTAGTACCAATAGTCATAGGCCCTTGGGTGCAATCCCAAAACAACTGGAGCACCACTTGAACACCATTGGCATTGACAAATTCGCTATTAGTCAATTGCAAAAGGCGGCCTTACTAGGAACTGCTTCCATCCTGCGACGATATCTGTAATACCATCAAACATCCACATCTGCCTATCCCAGGTCCTGGGTAAGGACTCGATAGGTAGACAAAATGCCAAATCCAGTCTGAACATCTGGCTGACTGTGCGATGATCGATAATAGTAGTAGTAGTAGTAGTAGTAGTAGTAGTAGTAGTAGTAGTAGTAGTAGTAGTAGTAATAATAATAATAATAATAATATAGTAATAGGCAAGGCAAAGTATGATGTAGTCAAAACAAACAAACAAACAAAGAAACTGGTAGGCAAAGTAGATTATAATAAGACCAGAAAAATTGAATTCTGGCTGCATAAGACAAGCTTTGAGAACAAATGCATACAAAGACAGGTTTGAGAAAACAGCAACAGACAGCAAATGCCATCCTTGCAAAGAAGGTGAAAAAATAATGGACTACCTAGTTAGATCACACAGTCTGACTACACAACAGCATGAAAAAGTAGCAACAATGTTGCATTGTGAAATCTGTAAGGAATGCCATTGGTCTGCAAGTAAGAACTGGTGAGACCACAAAGTAATAAAAAATGAAGCAGCCGAAGTGCTCTGAGATTGTTTCAGATGGACATGTACCTGCCACATAATAATCCGGACTTAAAAATTGTTGGTAAGAGAGACAAAAAAAAGTCAGGATAGGGCATGTTGCAGAGAGAGTAGAATAGGAGACAAAGAATTGAGGAAAATCACAAAATACAAAAACCTGCAAATAGAAATTGAATGTGGCAAAAGAAAGCAAAAATAATACTAATAGTAATAGGTGCCTTGGATCCAATCCTAAAAGTTCTGAAGCACAACTTGAACACCATTCAGCACTGATAAAATCACCATCAGTCAATTACAAAAAGCAGCTTTACTTGGAACAGCTTACCTCCTGCAATGATACCTTTAACCTCAGCAAACAAGAACATCCACCTATCCCAGGTCCTTGGGAAGGACGCAGCAAGTGGAGAAAAATGCCAAACCTAGTTAAATATCTGGTTGATATGTGACCAATCTTTGCAATAACAATTTTCCAACCCATCCTGTGGATTGCCTCCTGCAGCACATGGTGGATGAGAGTACATCAATAGGTGAGACACCGTAGGCAACCTATGCAAAGGTTAAGGGTTAATAAACAGGTTAGTCAGTCAGTGTGCAATCTGTCAAAAACAGCCAAAAGCAATATTCATATTGGCAGGACCTGGAAAACTCCACCTTCACTTTGGATCAAAAAAAAATGTAGTTTGTTAGCCTCAACTATGGGCTAGAGATGAAAGGAATGTCATGAGGATATGATCTTTTTTTTTTATTAAAAGTTTTACAAATTACAATATAAACCCCTCCCACCCAATCCCACCCCTCCCCCACTTCCCAGAGCTGATTACAGGGTAACAAATAAACATAATCTAACTAACATTAACCAACTATACTATCAATCAAAACCATAACACACTTTAACTCCTTTTCAAAGCAAATATTAACAAATTAAAAACGAAAATAATAATATAATTAAAACTATTAATAATTATCTAAAATCTACTCATATGCAAAATAATACTTTTCAGTTTCATATTTCTTTTGAATATAATCACATGAGGATATGATCTTAAATGATGATTAATGAGGCACTTTTGAGATGGTGGTTAGGGGGCTACTTATTTCCAGTTCTGGTACCTCACCAGGAGTTTTCAAACATTCAGTCATTCTGAAATCATTTTGACAGCTCCTTCATCACTCTGGAATGTAATTATCTGGTCTTGAAACATGGAGAGAACAAGGCAGGATCCTTACTATAACTTTATCAGTCCTAACTTCTATTCCACTTCCCTTTCCTTGTTTAGATGGGGGCTCTCTCCCTTCATATTAAGAGAATCCTTCCTACCATGAACAAGACAGACAAAAAAAAAAAAAACCCTGTTAAACAGTTCCACATTTATCTTGTTCATTTTCTTGCAGATTAGCCAAAATACTCCCTCAGTCTTCTTATTTTAAATGACCAAACTCACAAATATAGTAGCTTCTTTGTTTTTATTCCTTGCAAGCCTCATTTCATTTTGAGCTTCCAAATTCCAACCACAGAAATTCAAGATATGGTGCCTCCCTAGTTACTTCCTCTGTTTTCATTCCATGTATATCTGCTTTTGGCTTCTTAGCATGCCAGTTTTGTACCTGGGGTTTCAGTCTCTTGTTTTCCAGGATCTCTTGTCTCTCTTTGACTTGTTTATCCTTTAAGATTGTGAGTCATGGTCTGCAACTCACTTTTCATTGGAGCTGATGAAAATCAAGCTTTCTGAAGCCAAGCCACTGTATGTGAATAATGTCCCTTGTCTTTTACTTTCCTGATTATCTTGAATTACAACATGAGAATGTTGTAATACAGGTAGTGCTCGACATACGACTACAACTGAGCCCAAAATTTCCATTGCTAGAAAGATTAATTAATGTTGCCCTATTTTACAAACTTTCTTGCCAAAGTTGTTTAGTGAATCACTGCAATTAAGTTAGTAATGGTTGTTAAGTGAATCTGGCTCTCCCATTGACTTTGCTTATCAGAAGGTCACAAAAGATGATCACAACTATCATAAATACATGCCAATGTATTGTCTGAATTTTAATCACATGACCATGGGGATGCTGCAACAGTTGTAAACGTAAACAGTTATAAGTTACTTTTTCCAGTGCTATTGTAAGTTGTGGATTACCTGTATGTAGAGAAATATAGAGATAATTTTGATGAACATAAGGAGAAGTTGTTAAGGGAGAAGAAATGGCAAAATAGTCCTGGGAAGGGGGAAAGCATGAGGAAGAAACTCAAAATGACATCTCTTTGATTTTGTTGGGTACAAGAGGAACAAAGAGAAACTCTGGTAGTCTTTCAACCTTCTTTTATTATACCCTACAACAATAAATTACTATTCCTATGATCCGCATGGCATCTGTTTCCTAGTTGCCCTCAAAGCTCTTACAATCTACTACCTTCAGGTCATTGGTTAATTCTTCTCCATTGATCAGGATTAGCTTCAAGATATTGACTCCTTTGTTCTTTGTCACATTTCTTAGAAATGAAATTGCCATCAAGAAAAATCAAAATTTGTTGGCTGAGTTAGTTTTTCTGCAGATATCAGGTTAGTTGAGATCTCCTGTTACAATATACTGAAACTTGTATACTTAAGAATTTGGTTCATGGATTTAGAAAAGCATCACTTATGTCCTTTGCCTGAATAGATGCTTTGAGGGCCATGAATTTCTTCATAGGCATATGGCTTATGTAGCACTCCCACCTCCCTTCAGAACAAGTAATATCGCTTGAGTTCTATATTGCAACCATGACTCATCCCACCAAGTTTGTAGCATCTCTCAAGTAATATTGGTTTTCCCAAGTTACGATTTCTAGTTCTTCCTTCCCCCCACCCCGCTTCTACTTTGATGTTCACATACTAGACACTGTATCTGTACCTATTTACCAGTCCCCCTATGGCTATGTGTTAGGAATTTCCAAGAATTCTTTCCTGCCTTCTACTTCCTCAGTTACCATGCGCAGGCATATTCCTAATGCCAGCACTATCGTAAGAGATACGTGCCTCTGTTTTTTTCCTCATCTGATTTAATTGAAAGCAATCCTGATAGGATTAACAAGATTTGCCAAACACATTTTCCCTGCCTTTGGAAAGGCTCATTTCTAGTGTCCCTTATATTAATGATGCACAACACACTCTAGGAATCAAAGTCTTTCTTGACAACACTATCTTCTCATCCAGTTGGGATCCTGCTCTCCCTTTTTATTCTTCATTCTATCAATGGAAAAGATGTAAGCACTTCTTATTTCATCTCCCTACCTATGGCTTTATAAGGTATCATTACACTGTAATCTTCCAGACACAATAATTTGTGAGTAAACTGTATCTTTCCACCATGTCCATTTTTACATTTTCACATGTACCAGGAAGAAAGTAAAGTTCTCACGATAGTGTCTAATCCAAAGACAAGTTTTCCTTCCTTGCAATTTTCCCACTATCACTATTCTTCTTTTTCTCTGTGTGTAGTTTGATTTTGTTGACATTTGCACACTTGAGAATCCTTTCCATTTTTCAGGAGTACCTATCTCTGACGATTCAAGGCCATCTTTCATATCCAGATTTTAAATCATTAGGTTAAGGAAGGTATTTTTACACTAGACACAACATAGTTATATCAACTTTAATACAGACCAAGTTCACCAAAAATCCATTTAAAGTACACACCTGCCTATGTGACTCTGGGGAAATAGAAACTATCCAACATATACTGTTTCACTGTAATTTTTACAGGGATCTGTGTAAGACTACATTCTATTCTGCTGCAACATCTCTCAGGAGGACAGAAGTATATATCAATCTTCTTTCAGACTCCAACCATGATGTCACCTACCTAGTAGTCACTTTTTCACCCAACACAATTTCGGGTGGCTTCAATGAAAATCGGGCAGCAACTGATAAAATGTGATTGATTTGTCAGTTGGACTTAGATTGTATTTTATTAATTTTACCTTTTGGTTTTATTTTATTCTATTTTATTTTATGCTGATCTTTCAAAGCAATAATGAAATTTAAATTTGATCTTTAATCACTTTGTAAGCTCCAGTGGCATGAGCCTCCTCCTCCTCCTCCTTCTTTGACCATTCTCTTTAGCTGTCTGTCTTCAAACAGCCATTTTTTCCCCCTTGCTGGATGCTGTCTTCAATATCGTAATTGTTCGATATTACAGAATAAAGCTTACAGCAGAAAATCTGGCTTCTCTTCTTTCACCTTCTTCTCCAGCAAGGAGACAAGCTTGCATTTATAACAGATTTGATTAGCATCCTTCTCAGGTAAGAAGACAATCATAACATACACCTGGCAGATCATCACCATTGTCCCCTTAGGTACATCCCACCTCGGGGAAGGGTAGAGTATATATTCAATAAGTAACATATTATTATCTTAATTATTGTAAACTATGCCAGTTCTTTTATCAAAGATAATTCCAAGATGAAACATGAGCCCATCTGCCAAAAAGCAGATAGACTTCATCAAATAATAAAGGATACATTTCTGGGCTTTGTCCAGAAACATGGCTCCTCCATTAAAACAATATTTTTAAATTAAATTTATATCCTGCCTATTTTACTGTTTGAGGTGTCTATAGGGGTGGAACGGGTATTGTGTGAATTGGGAGGAAGAAGATGTGTTCCTCTGGGCATGAAGACCACAAAGGTATTAGATAGGCTTATTAAACCAATCATGTCTTCTTAGTTTTAAATTACCAGATCCAAGTTCTTTTGACAAAAGATTGCACTTACTATTGATGAGAGTTGGACACCCCCTCCCCAGCCCAACTAAGAAATAATCTAGGAACACCCCAACTAAACTGGGTCAACAGCAGCCTGAGGCTAAAACAGCAAACACTTGACACACACAATGAGGAACCAGCTAGCAGCAATCAGGACACAACAATAAAAGTAATTAACACCTTTTAGGCAAGAAAAAGGAAATAACAATAGTCACAAACCAGCAAATCAAGAAAGACAAATTTTAACTCACCAATTAGAAATGGTAAGTTTGTTACCAATCAGAAATGACAAGTTTGGAAACCACACAAGGGTATAAAAACCCCTGTTTAAAGATCACTCTGTCTAGCTAGCCGGGGACTCGAGCTGAATTGTCACTCAACGCTGATCCTCGAAATAAAACCTCTTTCTGGTAGCTGGCTTCACGATCTATTTCTTCTGCACTGCGCTGTCAAGGAAAATCCCGGCTGGAAGAACCGAACGGGGGAATTCCTCCCAACAATCTGGCGACCTACGAAGGGACTTCCAGCTCACCCAGCCACCGGACCGGGCCCGTAGGAGTCATCACCCAGCCGGCAGCGGACACTTTGATCCGTAGGGAAGCCTCCTCGGACCCTGCCCGGTCGGCATCGGGTAGCAAAGGGAGTTTTTGAGTCTTACGCTCGAACAGCTACCAGGAAAGAGGGTAAGTGCCACCAAATTTAAATCTATTAGGTTAAAGGGTCTGGGGGAACGAAAGGAAGAATGCATGAGTGTGTGCGTGAGGCATCCTCCTCTTAGAATCAGCTGGAGCTCGCTCCCTCCGTGTGCCCTCTAGCCGCACCCCGACCTGCTGCTAGCTCCAGTGGAGCCGTGACCGGCGGAATTCGGGAAAGCAAGGGGGGGCATCGAAGCGTGAGACCTTCTGGTGAGAGAGGAGGACCGAGCGGGCAGAGAAAGAGAACCCTATTCTGGGTAAGCCAGGACCCCTTCTGCCAGTAAATATTAAAGCAGTAGCCCCGAGCAGAGGTGGCCGCTCACTTCCGAGACCTCGACTGTATTGGGAAAGAAGTCTCGCAAGGAGACTTCGACTGTATTAGGAGAAAGAAGTCTCACAAGGAGACTTCGACTGTATTAGGAGAAAGAAGTCTCGCAAGGAGACTTCGACTGTATTGGGAAAGAAGTCTCGCAAGGAGACTTCGACTGTATTGGGAAAGAAGTCTCGCAAGGAGACTTCGACTGTTTGGAAAGAAGTCTCACAAGGAGACTTCGACTGTGTTAGGAAAGAAGTCTCACAAGGAGACTTCGACTGTTAGGAAAAGAAGTCTCACAAGGGGACTTTGACTGTGTTAGGAAGAAGTCTCACAAGGAGACTTTGACTGTGTAGTGTATAGAAAAAAAATAGACTTTGGTTAGGGCCTTGCTGGGAAACCAATTTGGCTAAATAAAGGTACTTAAAAGGGAAAATAAGAAATAGTGATTCTCTCTCTCTCTCTCTCCTCTATGCAACCACGTGGGATGTTTAAAATGTGTGCCTTCCCTAACTTGAGTTGTCTGAAATTTATGGTGGGAATGACTAGGATGTGTAAAACTAAGACTTCTGTTCGCTTGTCTTTGTGTATATATGTTTGTCAAAGTCTGTGTGAGAGGTAAATGTGACTGTTAACTGTTTCAAATCCAAAGAAAAAAGAATTTTAAATTCTGCTAGAAATTATGCTTAAAAATAAGCCACAAAAAGGAAATACCTCACTCTGTTTGTCTGGCCAACAAACAGATTGAAGAAAAAAAAATTGTGTTTGTTTGTTTGTTTTCCTCTTTCTCTCTGTGTACTCTCAAGAACAGCCTTAAGTTACCAGAAAGGATTGCTTTAAGTTTATCTGTTGGAAAAGTTTCACTTGCATTTACTGTGTGTGTTTTATCTATCTTTTTCCTGAAAAATGTGTGTCTATCTACAAGAGCCTTTTGAAACTCAAGTCTGCTTGTGTGGGGAAACAATTTTCCTAAGTTACTTTTCATATCCTATCACTTATTGTTGAAACTACTATGAAGCTTTCTGAAACATAAGCATTTTCCAATCTCTAAAATAATGTTATCTATTTTAGAATAAATGTTAAAGGCAGATTCTCCTGCCCTTGGCAAGTTGCACATCTTAAAATATTAGGCTTTTAAAATTATTTGGAGTTTTCAGCATTTTCAAACTGCCTGCAAGCTACCCCCCTTCCAATTCTTTTCTTGACCTTTGTTCTCCATACCTTTTGTCTGCCTCTCCTGGTAGAGTCCACCCAGAAAGGGCAGGGGAGACCTTGTTCTTGTATCTTTCAGCCCTGAAACCTTCTCCCAAGCCTTTGGAAGCAGAACACACAGACCCAGATGCTGCCTCCATCCATTTGAGCCATGGAATTGGGTTTTGAATCCAGCCATCCACTAAAAAGCCACCATGCAATCTAAATCCTACCATTTCCCCAGATGCCTGTGACACCTGCAGAAGGAAGGATTCCTGGTGCCATGTGAAGCCTCAGAAGAGAAAATTAGACTATGGGGGGAGGGTGGAAACTCATTGTAAACTTTATTTCTTGCCCCATTTGTATTGTAACAAGCCAGTTGAATGTATTAGTGGAGAGATGGCACTTGGGAATATGTGGCAGAACAAGTACTGAACACCTTGGACTTCTATCTGGTGGGAGGGAAAATTTATCCAGAATGTTTGTGTTGACTATTTTGTAAAAGTAGCTGCATATACATGCACACACACACAGACACCATTCAGAATCACACTTGAGTATCCCCTCCACCTACCTTTAGTGAAGTTCCCCAGGCTGATTTTTGCTCTGTTGCACCAAAGCTTTGAGGGATCAACTTCCAACAGATAACAAGGGGGAGGGAACTAGGCCCCCTCAGGTGATTTGCAATTCATATGCCCTGGCTAAGGAAGCAATAGGAAATCCCAAACTTATGCCCTGAATATTTTGCACTGTTGAGCTCAGATTGGGATTCCTAGAACTCATTATGTGCAATTTAAAGAAAATTTAATAGCCTGGCAGTTGGGCATTACAAACCTGGATGCACGGAATTAAGAGCTAAGGCAGGAAACAACCCTTGAAACTGGGCAGCCAGTGGTCATGTACTAAGGAGAACCATGGCTGTGAAGAATTTTGGGGGGTATGCAAACCTGACTGGAAGCTAAAGGTGACATCCAACATTTAAGAGAACTAGCACAAAACATTGGGCACAACCAGTCATCCTGGAACCTTTCCTGGCTCTTTTCATGGTTACCAGACTTCCATTAGTTGAAAATTCTTATTGGTAGTATAATCACAGTCATAATAGGTGGAGCCCTCCTTTGTTGCCTATGCCAATTAATTCCCTTAGGGTTAAAATGCCTAAAGATCTGTACAACTCCCATCAGGAGCAAGGGACAAAGCAAGAAAACATCTCTCATGATGTGCCAAATTGATCACCACTACCGTATATATGAACCAGTTGGGCTAATCACTGATACATCAGTAATAGCCCAAAATGGGGGAATTGATGAGAGTTGGACACCCCCTCCCCAGCCCAACTAAGACATAATCTAGGAACACCCCAACTAAACTGGGTCAACAGCAGCCTGAGGCTAAAACAGCAAACACTTGACACACACAATGAGGAACCAGCTAGCAGCAATCAGGATTAACACACAACAATAAAAGTAATTAACACCTTTTAGGCAAGAAAAAGGAACTAACAATAGTCACAAACCAGCAAATCAAGAAAGACAAATTTTAACTCACCAATTAGAAATGGTAAGTTTGTTACCAATCAGAAATGACAAGTTTGGAAACCACAAAAGGGTATAAAAACCCCTGTTTAAAGATCACTCTGTCTAGCTAGCCGGGGACTCGAGCTGAATTGTCACTCAACGCTGATCCTCGAAATAAAACCTCTTTCTGGTAGCTGGCTTCACGATCTATTTCTTCTGCGCTGCGCTGTCAAGGAGAATCCCGGCTGGAAGAACCGAACGGGGGAGTTCCTCCCAACACTATATTGTCCAAAGTGAGAAAAAAGATTTGCATAGAATGTGTAGAAAATGCTGTGTGTGTGTGTGCATGCGCATGCACGTGTGTGTGTGTGTTTGTGCATGCACATGTGTATGACAGTTTAGAACTAATTGAATCTTAAATAGAGATAATTATGCAAGACCAAATCTGGGCCGGTCAGCAGGATCAAAGGTTTACTCTTCCAAGCTTTCGGACTCATACTGGAGCCCATATTCAGGGAACTTTTCTCTACTGGAATATATACTTTGGGTTATTATCATGAGTCCAAAAGCTCGGAAGAGTAAATCTTTGGTCCTGGTGACTGACCCAGATTCAATCTTGCAACATTATCCTAGGACACATATATTTGCCATCATTCATGAGAGATAATTATCTTTTACCATAGTAGACTAGCGCTGTGGATGGCCCTTCATAAAAGAGGACATCTGCAAATAGATGACTGCCCTCATACAGGTACAATGGGAGAAATGTTTACTCTTATCTTCACTTCAGAAGTAAACATGAGGAAAATTCTCAATGGATATCAGCTTCATGAAGAGGTAAGCTTCTGGTCACACAATGTTCAGCTGTCAAATGATCCCTCCAGTAATACCAAGTCCTAATATCTGTGTTTATGTCAGATGGCCTCCTAGATCTGTTCTACTTTAGGAATACTTCAGTCTATATTCTGATTCCTGCTCCATCCAAGGCCTTTTTTTAAAGTTACTCTCCCCTGAACTACGATCATGTGTGGCCAAAGCTTCTATTGCAACCAGCTCTGTAAAATTGGCTTACAGGAGAAATTCTTGCCAGATGGTAAATATCCAATGTAAAAGCTGGTATCTTAATCTGTGGTGGCCACATGCCCTTTTGTTATAAGGATGCTATACACAGTGTGCCAAACATTCCATTGGTAACATGATATTTAGTGTAATCCCTTATTATTTGCCACATGCGTTGGTCCACATCCCATTGTCTTCAGTTACTATTGTATTGTTAGATAGTTTAATAATATTATACTATGGCAATTCAAGATGATTCACCAATAACTGCAATACAAAATTTAAATGTCTTGCAAAAAGAAAAAAAAGTATTTACATATTAAGATTAAACAAGTGGGAGTAAGGAACAGAAATGCAAATCACATAATCATTGATCTGCTGAACAGTTTTTCTATATTTTCTTGCATCTCCCTAGAATTTTAAAACACTTTGTTTTCTTTGTTTTACTTTGCCTGAGCTGCAATGAGCATTAAGTATGTGCAATTTTGAGAGGCAGCTAAAAGTAATGCAGTGCAATATGGTACATCTAATATTCCAAGTCAATTCAAATGTCTTCTGGGGATAATGATTTTTTGTGCCTTTTCCAATAAAATGGAAAATTATTTATCTTATTTCAAATTGAACTGAAGGGCATTTGTCCATCACTAGAAGTGAGTTTTAATGAAATCTAAAAGGGAAAAATTTCCTAGTGCTGTACTGATTTTTTTTTCTTTTACAAAAGTAGAAGCAACAAGTTTCCAAGGTGGCATGTGGGCTACCTCAAATGCACTGGGAGTCTATTTATAAGTATGTTTTGCTTCCTCACCTTTTACGCATTTTAATCAGATTGCACTCAAAAGTCATACAAGCATTGTGTGAATGCTATGTTGTGACTCAGATTGTCACCTGCTGCCACTCCCCTTTTATGTGTGGTGTCGAAATTCAAATAATAAGACTGGGTTGTGTAGCTCTATTTATCTGAATCCTTTTCTTCCAGAGCTAATGGCAACAACGTGATTTCCCACTTGGAGAAGCTACCAAAATACACCGTGATTTATCACAGGTAAATTTATTCTACAGTTATAAAAAGGGAGTCATTTCAACCCAGCACATAATGAATATCCCCATGGCTTGATGCCACTGCCACAGTTCTTGAGTGTGCCTTCCTGCAGCAGCTGGAATCCCAGGGATGCCCTTACATGTATCTTGTGGAGAACACATTGTCCCTGCTGCAGGATTTAAAAGAAAATATATTTTCCAGGGAGGGAAAGTGAGATTCTGTCTAACGGTCTGAATAGTCTTCAGAAAACATGGAAGTCCCAGTATTTGGGGAAATCAACTCAATGAGTCTCTCTGGTCAGGAGGCTTTTAGATGCCGTGCTGCTGCCAAAGGAAGAGCAGGTTTGAAGAGGCAGGAGATGGGGATGGACCTAGGTTCAGTCAAGGCCTTTCACTGCTGTGAGTAAAAGTGGTACCACACTCTAATCCTTGAGTAGCCATAAAACAATGCCAGCATCACATTTCCTGTCCTTACAGTGCTGCCAATCCCTATTGTGCCTCTGTTAAATTTCTTTTGTGACACAGCCAAATGCTATTAACCTATTTTGTAAATGACCCAATTATTACAGGCTAGGTAGTTGCTTTTCTCTTCTGGGTTTGTTTCTGTCCCCTTTCAGCCTATCACCAGCTAGTAAGGGAAATATCCACCAATCTGGACCCTTCAATCAAAGAATAAGTCCAATTTTGGAATTTGGCTATGGATGGTAATACTGAGTAGTACTTGCCAATTGTATTTTATTCCATAGAAATAATTTTGTTATCCATAACATGGCAATAGCTAATTTCACTCTGAATTACAGTCTGTTAAAGAGAAGTGCTCAACCAGTTTGTGGGACTGGATAAAAACTTATCTGCTTCTTTTTTCACTACCATGCTGTCTTCAGTCCAACTGCATCTGATGACAGCTGACTCAATTCAATGGATGCCTCCTGTTCCTGGAAAATCTCTATGGTTATATCTAGAGTCTAATCTTTCTACATGCATCTACAAATGCACGCAGTTGATAGTTGAAAACTCTTGATACCTGCAACTCTTAAGGTCAGAAAAGGGGATTTGTTTTTATAAGTAGCTGTCACTGCAGTACTGTCCTAGAGTTGATTTGAAGAACTATGTTTCACCATTGACCATTTCTTCAAGACAGGAACACATAATGTTTACTTAACCTCAGTCACTAGGAAGGTAATCTTTTTCCTGACAAGCAGGGTTGTGAAATTCTCTGGCTGAACTTCACTTTATTTATATTTATTTTAGATCAATATCTCCATTCCAACTACGCACTATGGAAGGAAGTCCCCTCCATTCACTGCCCTTCATAGGTGGCTGCTTCTGCTTCTACCAATTCACCAATGGAACCATGAAAGATGGAGCAGTCTCTTTCTCTTTAACCTTGTGACACCATGTTCTCTTCTAGCCCAAGTAACACAAATAAAAAGTAACGAACAGTATTCTTCCTTCCTTTCTTTTATCAATCCACTGGTTAGCACAACAAATGGGAAGGTGTCAAGTACACAAAGAATTTCCTATCAGTGGAATCCATTTGCCCTTAAAGACTCATCCATTAAAAAAAAGCTGGGAGAAATAAAGAAACTGAAGAACCCACCAATTGAAGCCCATGGTAAATATAGTCTGGATACAACTCCTGACTATCACTGAGGCCAAAATGGAGCAAGGTTTAAAATCCAGAAAAAGATATATAAGGAATGGTTGCTGGAATTGGGTATGTCTAGTTTAATGAAGAGAAGACTAGGGGTAACATGATAGCAATGTTCCAATATCTCAGGGGCTACCACAAAGAAGAGGAAGTCAAGCTATTCTCCAAAGCAACAAGAAGCAACAGATGGATACTAACCAAAAAGAGAAGCAACCTAGAACTAAGGAGAAATTTCCTGACAGTTAGAACAATTAATCAGTGGAACAACCTGCCTCTAGAAGCTGTGAATGCTCCAACATTGGAAGATTTTAAGAAGAGACTGGACAGCCATTGGTCTGAAATGGTAGAGGATTTCCTGCTTGAGCAGGGGGTTGGACTAGATGACCTCCAAGGTCCATTCCAACTTCATTATTATTATTATTATGGATCATCGCACAGTCAGCCAGATGTTCAGACTGGATTTGGCATTTTGTCTACCTTTCGAGTCCTTACCCAGGACCTGGGATAGGCAGATGTGGATGTTTGATGGTATTACAGATATCGTCGCAGGATGGAAGCAGTTCATAATAAGGCTGCCTTTTGCAATTGACTAATAGCGAATTTGTCAATGCCAATGGTGTTCAAGTGGTGCTCCAGTTGTTTTGGGATTGCACCCAAGGAGCCTATGACTATTGGTACTACCCTTGCTTGCTTTTGCCACAGTCTTTCTATTTCTATTTGTAGGTCTTTGTATTTTGTTATCTTCTCCAGTTCTTTCTCTTCTATTCTGCTTTCTCCAGGCACTGCCACGTCCACTATCCAGACTTTTTTGTCTTTATCGACAATTGTT